>NC_062290.1:32344472-32665019 GCF_902655055.1 Lutra lutra | reverse complement strand
AAAAAGAAATCTAATATTATGTGAATTGTCATTTTGTACACAATTGTAACAAAGTCATAGAAAGTATTTTTAAAATTTAATGTGTTCAGTCTCAGTAAGATCAGTTTTTAAAATAATGTAAGAGCCTTAGTTACCATGACTTTGCTTTTCATTGGTAACTAGTATCTTTGAATGTAATGTATACTTGCTACTGTTGCATAAGCGTGACTTATTCTAAAAATGCTTTGCAAAGAAATTCCAGAATCCAGATGATAAGACTTATATAGTAGTATTGTTTTCAAACAGAAGCATAAATTCACGGATCCTTAACCTCTGAAAAAACTATATTTCTCCATTTAACCAGCAGAGAAACTAAAGATATGAAGTAAAGTAACAGATTGAGACCCTCAGTATAACAAGTTGAGTCCAGAATTAAATTGGAGTTCAACTGCTTCACTGTGTTATGGACCTTTTGATTATATTATTTTGAATAATATGAATAATGTAAATGTAAAATGTATTTTCAGCTTTAGCTTTTTGATTTATTTCTAACAGTGTGTGTTTTACTTCCCTCTTAAAATTCTTTCTGTTTTTAAATATTGTGCACTGAGAGAAACGTGTCTCATTAATAAATACAAATATCTTGTTAATCAGAGTTATTTTTCACATCCCACATAATATCCTATTTGCAGGTTTTGAAGCAGTCATTCTCCTTGTTATGGTAATAATAAGAAATGAGAAGGATTTTTCCTATCCTCATAGTTTTAAGATGTTAATATAATTTTAGTTTAAATACAATATGAAATTTGAATTTATACCATGAATTTAAAATTTTGCTTACAATTTTATAATAAAGTATAGGTTTGTTGTATTAGCATAGTAATGAGTGAGAGATCCAGTTTTTTTGGACCTATTGATTTTGACTTCTGCATTGTTTTCCCTTGGCTTTTTTAATTTACTGTATTGCTTTAGTTTTATATGCTACCTTATGTCCTTTTCAGAACAAATAAAGTAATTGTCTGTAAACCCAAAGGGCATAATTTCTAATTTGAAGTAGTGATAAAGTAAGGAAGGATTTATTTGCAGTTTTTCTGAGATAATAGTCATGTAATTCTTTTGATCTCTACAGAACCTTCCCTCTCCCTCTATATATACACATTCCTGCTTCTTGAGTTGGAGAAGAGGGCCTTTTAATATTTATCACTTAATAGAAATGAAAGCTTAGGTATGAACTAAATCCTAAAACTATAAACACATATTCCATTGTTATTAGATTTTTTTGTCTTGTTTAGAAAGACCCCTTAAAGAATATGATATATTAGGAGGTAGATGAGTTCTACATTTTCTGGTCTCCTCTACCAGTGTGTCATCTTAGTTTACTTTTCCTCCGTTAGTTTTAATTAGTTCGAATATGAGTTGGAAAGATACCTTTTTAGTCCAAAAATTACATATTTTTAGGCCTTTTCAGCTCTTAAGATTTATGATTTTGTTGCTCTGTCATTGGTTGCCTCAAGTGAAATGTTGAGGGACACTATAAAGCCTTCAAGAGGTTTTCCTGGGGGATAAAACTCTTTGTAATTTCTGCGGTGTGACTGAAAACCTCTCATGAGTGTTAATGGTATGTTCCAACTGTGATCTGACCTGCTGTGTAGCTTTCCTTTTTCATCCCTCTTGACCCTGAGCCTCAGATATTTTTTTCTAATCAGGGTAATGAGAAGGAGGTTTTAATAAGATGTTTTACTTTGTTCAAAAAAAATGCTTCTGTTTTCCTTATAGATGAACTTTATTTATTGGATTGATTTTGGGTTTGTTTTTTTTTTTTAAGATTTTATTTTTTCATTCGACAGAGAGAGATCACAAGTAGGCAGAGAGGCAGGCAGAGAGAGAGAGGAGGAAGCAGGCTCCCCACCAAGGAGAGAGCCCGATGCAGGGCTCGATCTCAGGACCCTGGGATCATGACCTGAACGGAAGGCAGAGGCTTTAACCCTCTGAGCCACCCAGGCGCCCCATGCATTGATTTTGTTTTGAAAAGCACCATTTGAAGTTGATTCAAGTTTAAAGGCCACACATATGCCTTACTATGTAAAAGACAAAGAATAGAGTGTATACTGGCTTGAGTCAGATTATTTTTTCTTTCAATATTAGTTATAGTTACAATTAGTAACAATAGAATTATGTTTCTATACGTGAATTTTCTCAGAGCTGATCTTGGCCCTATATTTTCAGTTATCTGTATTAGATATATATTATATCTATTTGTAGAGAGTATAGAAAGGGATTGTAAATTGTTATGTAACTATTAATTCATTTTAAGATAAATTCAAAGTAAGTATTGCTAAAATATTTTCACCCTCAAATTCAATAAAATTTATGTTTGAGAGTCATGTCATATAAGGAATATTTATCTTATCATTGTGTATTTATTTCAGCATTTTATCCCCTGTTTGGAAATTAGTCTTTTTGAATCTTCATATTCCTTAGCTACATAGTACCAGAATATTTCAGGAGCCATGAAAATTTGGAATTCATAATCATTTAGTACCTTACTGCTTAAAAGTATGATCTGCAGCCCATACCTGGGAACTTGTTAGAAATGCAGAATCTCAAGTCCCACCTCAGACCTACTAAGTCAAAAACTCCATTTTAACAAGATTCCCAGGTGATTCTTATGCACATTAAAGTTTGAGAAGCACTGATTTACTTACTAACCAGGTAAGCCACTTCAAAGTACTGGTTTATATAGCCATACAGCTCTTAAGCTGTGGAAATCATTCAGTTTGACGTCAGAACTGTGTTCTTCTTCCTTTAAATAGAATATAAATATTTGTTGATTCCATGAATTGAAAGATTTTAATTATCTTAGAGTGTGTCTAGTTGTAGAGGTGTATGTTTTCATTGTTGTTCTAAGTTTCTACAAACTATATACACAAAATGTACCCTTATTCCTTGTGTAATGAGACATCTAAGATGCAAGTGAAAATTCTTCTGAGCTTTGCCATCTGTGCAAATGAGAAATCTATGTTGTGATATTTAGTGCACCAAATTCAGTGAAATGGCATGTAAATATCTGCTAGTTCTGGGGCACATATGACTTGGTGATCAAAATAGCAGATTATACAATGAGAAGTTTAGTTCCCACTGAGTGCTTACTAAAAACCTGATGTAGGTCCAACAAGATAGAAGTGGAAGACATTACAAAGTTCTAGAGGCACTTCCATAGTTGTTCTGTACACTGCTCACCAGCATTTCTTCCATAACTCTAGATTTGGCAAATGGGCATATGTATTTTATAGTAAATATCAGCAGCACTGTTCTACTATATCATTGTGTACTGTTTTCTACTCTGGAATTATTTAATTTGGGTTCCTTAAATGCGTATTTTCTCTGCATTGTCAGTTCTTTGAGTTTGAAATTATGTAGACATTTCCAATAATAATTTTAATACTAATTAAAATAATAACTGATAATTTTTCTTAACCTACTAGATTGAACCATATTGTCATTTATGTAGATCAAATGCCATGTGATTTCACATGGTATTATATAGGAAGTTTAAAGGGGCCCTACTTTCCCATTTTTGTCATAGTAGTCACAAGAAATGATCTTGTTTTAACCCCCTTTTCTTTTGTTGTTTTTGTTTTCTTTTACAAGAAATACGCCTTTTAGGAAAATAATACCCTTACACAAAGATTCATGAATGTAACAAACATGGGCTGATATAATCTTATGGTAAATTAATAGTTTTCTAAGTGTAGTATTTTTTTTAAATTATCACAGTATAAACATTTACAAGACTTTGATTAATCTAAAACTTTTCCTCTCTATGTGCTGGTTTTTTGTTTTAGAAACCTATTTCTTTTCCATTATAGACTTTTAAAAATATGAGCTTAAGTTATTTTAGGAAAAAAGTTAAATATATTGGGAAAAACTAATTTTTTAAAGAACTAAAACGTAGTTATTAATATTTTGGTTGTTGCTGACACTTCACTGTTTAAAGCTTTAGTAGTTAATACAAACTAGTTTGATTACTCATAACTAAAACCCAGTTGTTTTGGCCATTTGCCAGTATTACCAACGTGAAGTAAAATGAACTGCATAATTATGAAGGGAAATAGATACTATCTGTAGCAATGGTTTTGTTAAAGATTACTAAGATCATATTAAGAATGGGTACTTAAATTCATTTACTTTTTTGAATATATTACAGACAGTGGAAATCCTTCTTTCTTAGCAATGCCAACAGCAGTATAATTATTTTAATTGTATAATTAGCGAACCAAATCAAAGGTAGAATGACAGTTCTCCAGGGGTGCATTTATTCACCAACTAGGAGACTGCCTGATGAAGCATTTCTTAAAGGTGATTTAGTAACCTGTGAAATCTAGGGTGAGTTTCCAGATCTTTGTCATTCTGGGCTGAAAGTTAATAATGTTAAGAAAGTATCTGGATTATAAAGCAAGCTGAGAACAGGGAAGTGTGGTATGAAACCACCAGTGTTGGAAATTTTAGCTATTTTTATCCTAAGCCTGAAGTTCATGCATTATAAAAATAGTATCTTTTAAAATATAAACTTGTGGGGCTTTCTTTGCTTTTTGCTATTACAAATACAAATAATTGTGAATTTAGTATATGTTAAAACAACTTCTGTTACCACATTTTGGTTTTATATTATGTGTTATCAAGCTGTGTTTTTGTGTTTTATTTTAGCTTATTTGCACTAATCTTGATGAACTCAGGGAATTAATCACAAAAATCGAGAATGAACTCAAAGATCTGGAAAACAGTAGAAAAAAATCGGTAGGTGTTGATCCAAAAGTTCTATCTATTATTGTCAGCATTAAAATTTATTCCTGCTTTTTTCTAAAGCTTTTTTTTCAAGTCTTGTTCTCCTGGATTATATAAAAAATTGCAATGAAAAATAGAAACACTGTTCCTTTTATTTCTCCTGTGTTGTCTAGTTTTCATTTTTCATAACAAAAATGGTACCAAGGAAAGTAAATTAATTTTGTTTGCCTGGTTTATATCAGGTATAGTTTTAAGTATTTCCCAATATACTGGTTGGTTGTTTTCTGACTGGTAGTTTTTTGGGTAATGCTTACGTTGCAGATATTCTTTATTAATAATTATATGCTTTTAATGGAAGTTTATTGCTTAGTAAAATAAAAATTTTAATAACTGTGACATAAATAACAAATACAAATTGTTTAGTCCTGCCCCAGATGTTTTTGATACATGCTTAACAGTATCTTTTTAAAACACCTTTATCAGCTGAAGGTCTTTTTTAAACTTTCACTATATATTCTAAATTCACAATTTTACCTTCATTTTTTATTCTTGTGGGTATAGAGTATAAAGGCATTATATTTATTCACTTAACACTTGCTAAAACACTCAATTATGTAATTCATTAAATCACTAATACTTGTTTAGCTGACATTCAGTGATACTGTAGATTCAAAACTCCGTTATACACCAGTAAATAAACGAGGAAGGCTTTAAGCACTGCAGAAAATCAATCACTATTTTAAAAGTCCCTGGGTTTTATGCCTTAGGAATGCCATGAAGCCACTCAATTTTAGGTCTTTGCTCAGAACCTACTAATCTAGAATTATGTATAAAATAAGGATAGTGAAACAGCAAGCTGCATTTCAGCAGATTTGTAGTAGTCATTTTGTATGTTCTCTAGAAAAGACATATTGGTAGCACTCTGAAGGAAAGAGACTTAAGTGCCATTAAAGGACAACTCTCTGAGGTTATTTAATATAGGTGTAAAACAGAGTCAGGCATTTCAGAAGTTTCATGTGATATCCTTGAAAATATTGATATAATCTAAGAGGTAGAATAGAAAAATGTTCATAAAACATTATATTGAAGTATATAATCCTAGAATGTAGAAAACTGTATATTTTTTAGAAATATTTCCATTAAAAATGGTTTAGACCCTTATTAGATTCTTATATGTTCATATATACATATGTATGTATACTTTGTATATATACACATACATATTTTTTATATATACACATATGTATATATGTATACTTTGTGTGTGTGTACACATATGCACACCAGCTGTTTTAAAATTTATCTCTGTGATGTATTTCCCAAACAACATTTATATTAGAATATTTTCTCCTCAACAAAGCTGTTTTTAATATATTTAATGTTATATGCTCATAAAGGACTGATTCTGTCCTTTAATAGGAAAGAATAGTCTTTTAACCAGGGTGTTATTTACAATTTTTGCAGAAGCTGTTTATTTTTAGTGAGTTGTCTGTTCTTCATGAGTCTAAATAGAAATTTAGTTAAATAAATTTGCTAATTGTTTTCTATGCTGCAGGTAAACATAACGTATGCATCTTAACTTGTTCCCACATTATAAATTAGGGTTTTTTATTTGTTTTTAATGAGTAGTTTTATGCATAATGTACTTAATTTATAGCATGTATTGTAAAAGCAAATGATTTCTTCAAAGATCCTTGAGTTTTCCTGTAAAGTCTTCTACCTCACTTCCATATTCCAAGGTATATGCATATTGCCTTCCTTTACAGGAACAAGTAAAAAGGTGAAAGAATACATAGATTACAAATACTTGACATTGTAGTCTTTGAAGGCATGTTTATAAGAAAATTTTAGGTTACATACAGGGTTTAATTGATTAAATTTTGTGACTCTAAATTTTTAACTTGTCCATGACTCTTAGAATTTGCATATTATTTTTTTCTTTTTAAGATTTTATTTATTTGAGAGAGAGAGCTCAAATGTGGGGAGGAGAAGAGGGAGAGGGACAAGCAGACCCTGTGCTGAATGCTCTAAATACTCTAAAACAGTATTTAGAGTCAAAGCAATTTTGTTACTCATCATCAAGGCAGGGGCCCAAGATAGGGCTTAGTCCCAGAATGCTGAGATATGACCTGAGCCAAAACCAGGAGTTGGACACCCAGCTGACTGAGCGACCCAGGGGCCCCGCATATTAGTTTTAAAATATGTTTTCTGCTCTTCAAGAAATAGAAATTCTTGGGACTGTACTTAATGGGGATAATCTTAATGAGATTACTAACATATAAATTATTCCCCTTTAAACTGCCTAAAAGGTTTTTTCATGAATAGCCGATAATGGCCACAAAGCTTAATGGTAGCAATAGACCGTAAATGTTTACATTTTAGTATCATTCCTTATTTTTCTATGGAGACCAATACTGATTATGATAGATGTTAGTTGTAAAAATAATTTTACTGGATGTTTATACTGATATTAAATACTAGTTTGTCTGCCATCATTTGGGAATAAGGTGTTTCACTTAATGAATTTTCTAGATAACCAAAACCTGAACTTTAGGACGATATTTCTTTTTTTTTAAAATTTCTTATTTTAATTATTGAATGACAAACTTATGTGCCTCCTTTTACTATATTGAAAAAAATTTTAACCCTTTTTTGATGAGCCAAGGATCATTATGAATATCCATAATTATACTGATATTCTAAAATTTATTGATGTCAGTAACTCTAATTAAACATTTACCAAAAGACCTTTATGCTATATATTTTGAAGGTGTGTGTGTGTTTTTTTGCTTTTGTTCTCTTTCCTCATTGTCTGTTGTTTCTTGTGTTTGTCCATGTTTTTGCCCTAGCTGATATACGGTGAATTACAAAGCAAGTAACAATATTTATAAGAATTGGACTCATAGTAAGGACCTGAGAGACTTTCTTAGTATTAATTAAGAAATTAAGTGCATGAACTTGTGATGCATTGCCTGTGGGCTTCCTTCACTATTGCCAGACAAATAAGAGTATTAATTTTGATCTTCATAAAAAGTTATCACTGTCAAAACTAAAACAGTATTTAGAGTCAAAGCAATTTTGCTACTCATCTTCAATTTTTATATGTATAATAATGGCCCCAATAAAAAGGGGATGTATTCCATATAGACATTTGCTTGTCATGAATGCCATTGCTAAAGATAGAAATATTTATGTGATAGAGGATTTAACATGAATTTGTACACACACCTCACTTCTTTAGAAGATTTCTTCTCTGCAGGGCCTTTCCAGGTAGTTTTTCCTACCAAAGCAACAAGGAAGAATTATCCCACTCTTCACCCCTTGTCAGCATGTCATTATAAAAGCTTTCCTAACCTCTTGGAGGTTTTGAGGTACTCATTGTATTAGAAGATTTACAGTCTTTTAAAATCTAGATTGTTGACTTATTCTTGTAAGGCAGCTAATTTCATTTATAGTTAATAATGTAAGGGGAGAAAAATACTTTAGTTTTCTTGAGTTTGTTCTAGCATACTTGGTACCATTACTTCATGTAGGAACTTATTCAGAAAAGGCTCAGCATCCTTTGGATCCTACAGTGTTACATATCTAATTATCTACCTGAGATTTGTTTAAAGTGAGATATCTGGTTGAGATAAATAGAAGTATATAGCTTGAAAGTTTTTAAATTTTGTCTTTCTCATTATCATTGAGATCATAGGATTCTTTAATTAGCTAAAGGAGAAATCATAATAACATTTTTATTTTTGTGATTTTAGTCAAGAGATAAAATTTGCATTTTGCCTAATTATTTGGAAAATATCTTTTTAAATTGAGGAAATGTATTAGTTTTCCAGAAAGATAGAACTAAGATATTGATAAATTTGCCTGATCCTATTGTATTTGAGATTTATTAGACATTATTACTCTCTAAATAATCAAAGTCGGAAAATTTTGTAAGGCTTATAACAAGTGGTAGTATCTCTGAGTTTTACATGTGACCCTTTTTTTTCCGATATCTGCCTAATTTCCTTAATGTCTTATGTCATATTTTAGATTTTCAAATAGGTTTCAACCTATTTTTCTTTAATAAGGAGAGATCCATAAAGAAACTGGATATAAAGGAAAAGTGTGAACAATTTGGCCAAAAAGTACAAGATATTATTTATAAGAAAAGAAGCTTCATCTGGATTGTATAATGATGAATGATAGTCTTATCAATATAGAGAAACTGAAATTTAAAATACAAGACATTTTTTCTTTTCTAATACATCTTTTGGTAGTTAGATAACTCAACACTTAGTATAAATATCACAGTCAATATGTTAAAAAAAGCTATAAAACTGCCTTGCTCTTTGATCTTCATCCTGTTTGGAATTTAATTTTTATTTTCCTCATTTCATGCCCCCTTCTTCCCAAAAAAAGAATTTACACAGTGGTGTGTTCAGCAGACTACCTCTAATAGTGAAAATTTGGAAAAAGCCTCTATGTCCAACAGTGGGAAGATGACTAACCAAACAGTGTTAACACAGTGGTATATCATATAGCTAGTAAAATAAAATATTAACAGATCATTGTTACTATATGGAAGTATTTGTGAAATGTTAAATTTTTTTAAATACACAAAATAAGATGAGCCTAATGATTACAATATATAAAAAGACTTGTTAAAAAGAATTGGAAGGGAATTTCAAGTAATAAAGAAAATTAATCTTTATTATGTTCTTAAGATAATTTAAATTTATCATATAATAATAATATTTCTCTTGCCTAACCAAAGGCTGTACATTAGAAAGATCAAACAGAGAAATCAGAAGCTTGGATCAAATGGTGACACCCCATTTTTGGGTCACAGAGTGCTGTATAAGCCACTAGTTAACAATCGGGTATGATCCCAACCCCTCCCCCTTCCCCAAGGAGTCTTCTGGCAATGTCTGAAGACATTTTCGGTTATTGAAGAGGTGGTACTGGCACTTAATGCATAGAGCCCGGCAGTGCTGCCAAAAGTATCCTACATTACAGTGATCCTATAAGGCAGATGATAACGCCCTGCAACAAAAAATTATCTGGCTTCAAATGTCAGATGTGTGGAAATTGCAAAACCCTAACATAAGCCTGTATTTGCTAAGGGCCCTATTCTCTCACTTTTCTGCTGCTGCCAGTTTACTATGGGGAGAAAACACGATGTTTTGAAAGTTGGGTAGAAATCAGTGAAATCAGTCACCCAATCCCGTAATTGAGAGTGCTTTATTAGATCATATACTTCTACTTCAGACTACTGAAATTTGTGAATGTTAATATTCATCTTTACCTTTTATGATTCCATTAGATAGTTAAAAAAAGATTCTTGACTTTATATCCAGCTGTTTTCAATTTATTATGATTTATGGCCTCTCTCAAAGATGTTCATCATTTACCTTTATCTTCCTTTGTATAGGAAATGAAGTAGTTACAATTAACATGATTATATATGTATTTATTTCTTTTTAGAAAGGTGATGTAATGTGTCTTTAAAAAGTGAAGAAATAGTAAGGAATAGAAAGAGATAAATAGAAAAATATAGCCAAATTATGTTTAAAGCTTACATGAAATTATATAGACCCCCAAAACGTAATTGCATATAGTATAAGCTTATATAAGACAAAGGGACTATTTATACATTAATCTTACTTTCTAACACCTATAACAGAAATTTTATTATAATGAAGGATTATGGGATTTTTCCTTCCTCTCTCCATTCTATATCCATGTGTTCACAATGAGGCATCAAATCAAAATTATTTTATAGCTCACTGTTTAGAGTACAAAATCTATTTAATTAAAGTGTAAGAAGTATTAGATACATTTAGAGTCCTGAATATGCCCTAATTAACTTTATTTAATAGCTTGTCTTGTAGATATGGTTGCAGTAATCTCTAAATTATCCTTAAAATTAGTTTAAGTTTTTTACAGTTACATCATTATATATATCCTTTTTTTAAAGATTTTATTTATTTATGTGACAGAGCACAAGCAGGGGGAGCAGCAGGCAGAGGGAAGGGAAGAAGCAGGCTCCTTGCTGAGTAAGGAGCCCAACTTGGGGTTTGATCCCAGAATCCTGGGATTCATTACCTGAGCCGAAGGTAGACAGATGCTTAACTGACTAAGCCACCCAGGCGCGCCAATATCATTTTCTTATTCTAGATTTTCTGGTAAACTACTGGTTAACAAAACTGAAAACAATCTCAGCTGTTGGGGGAAAAATCACTTTGTCTTTAAATAGCTGTATTTAAAGCTTTTAAAATACTAAAACACCCTTTTGGAAGTCATGTACAACAGATAAAATAAACTTCTTTACCTATGTTAGTTACAGTTTCAAGTCTTATTCATAAGGCAAGTACTTCCTCAGTGCCTTCTGTGTGTTATGTATAGTACAAGGAACTTGGATCTGAAATTAAAACAAAGTCCTATCCTCAAAGAATTCACTTAAGAGCTTAAAATTTTATTCCCAATACTGGTAATAAATTTTTAATTTTAATCTAGGTGAGTTGGGCTATCTTCTGTCCTTTTATAAAAGACTTAATCTTTTCTTTTCAAGCATTCAGAAGTCACCATACACTCCAGACACTTGGCTCACTTCCCTTAATTACATGTTTATATGTTTGGAAATAGGGTGGAGGCATAGGTAACATGCATTTTATGAAGAATCAAATGGTAACTAACTGACATGCTCAAAATAATAGCTATTATATAAAAGCTAGATGACAGGAAATGTGAACCAGAGCAATATATGACTGGTAAGACAAAACTTCAGTTAGTACTGAATTATCTAAGAATGCATTATCCACATTTATCTATGGCAAATCTTATCCCTTGGGTATTTTTTAACATTTTATAACTACTCAGCTAAGAACTAGATTTTAACCCTTGTTAATAGTGCTAAGTGTTTCCACTTACTACAATTTGGCATAGTTTGAATCCCAACGGGGAAACTTTCATAAAAAGAATTATTTGAGGGGTTCCGGGTGGCTCAGTCAGTTCAGGGGCTGCCTTTGGCTCAGGTCATGATCCCAGGGACCTGGAATCATGCCCTGCCTCTGGCTCCCTGCTCAGTGAAAGCTCCCTTCTTCCTCTGCACCTCCCACCGCTCCCTTCCCCACTTGTGCTCTCTCTCTCTCTCTCTCTCTCAAATAAATAAAGAAAATCTTAAAAAAAAAAGAAATATAGATCATAAAGAAAATTGAACAGTGCTTAAAGTCACTTTATTAAAATGTAACAGTAATTTATAATGATGACTCAGGTCATCGAGAGTTAAATTTTACTCTTCATGTATTCAGTAAATCTGGAAGACATACTTCTCTCAATTTAAAAAAAAAATTGCATCTAAGGAGAAAACCTTGATTAACTAAGATATTTACTTATGTAGTTTGAATACTTTCTATGGGCCCACTCTGTGCTAGGCTTTGTGATAGAGCCTGAGAAAGTGAAAATAAGTAGGATACTGTCCTTGTTCTTAAGATACCCCAATCTTCATGTCACTTAATGGAATTTTTGTGCTCCAGTGATACCAAATGTAGCATTACTTAGTGATTCAGATTGTGCAGTGACTTGCTTGAGAACCCACCTTTCTGATATATCAGGTATAGATTTAATCAAATGTTGTCAGCTTATTTGCTACCACCCGAAAAGGGTCAAATTCAAATACTTAGCCAGTGGTTAATTTAATTTCCAGTTCAGGATTCTTTATTTGTAAATGCAAGTGGTTGTATACCATTAGTATACATACATTGTTAGATTTTCTTTCCGCTAGTAGTGACTACCTTACTAGGAATATGATCTGTCATCAACTTTTTCCTCTCTACAGAGCTAAATGACATCAAAGTTTGGAATAAATTCTAATCATTGATATAGTTGTTTATTTTCATGCTTTCTAGTTAAATGCTAATTTAGAAATATAATGGAAGTATCATTCAGTATGGGGTATCTTTAAAGTACAAATTGTTTCCTTTTCTATTAAATTAGTCTCAAGTGAAAATGAATGATAGAAAATACTAGTATGTGATAGTTCATATTAGAACCTCTGGCAGTGTTAAAGTAACTTTTAACTTTTCCCATGTTAATATGTATATATTTCACTATACACCCAAACTAGCACTTTTTCAAGGACTGTAAACCAACAAAATGAATGTAATGTTTTACCCCTAAAACTGAATATGCAGGGATATATGAGTATGGAGATAGTTTCTTTAGGTAAGCAATAAGAAAAAAAAGTGAATACTTCCTTTTCATTTAATATTATTAAGACTAAGGAGAATGTTAAATAATTGGTTTATTAATATACTTATTATAGTTAATTTGATTTGTGCTGTGTTTTTATACATATGAGTTTAAATTATTTATAAGCTACCCTTAGATAGTGCTAGTGATTTTTTTTTTTTTAAGATTTTATTTATTTATGACAGATAGCCAGAGAGGGAACACAATCACAAGGGAGCTGGAGAGGGAGAATCATGCTCCCTGCTGAGCAGGGAGCCGGATATGGGGCTCTGCATCTCAGGACACTGGGATCATGACCTGAGCCAAAGGCAGACACTTAACGACTGAGCCACCCAGGGGCCTCAACTGCCAATGATTTTAAATGAGACCGTCTTTGTGTATCAATCTGTGCAGCTTTTCTCAAAGTTACTTTCATTTTATTGAAAAGTGAGATATATTGTTATTTAATCCCTTTTCCACAATGGAATTTATGTGACAAGAGCCAAGCCTATAACAAAAAATATTTTGTTATATGATCCAGTTTCTGTGATCTAACATTTATAAGTGAAAGTGTATAGAAAAAAAATGGCATTGATATTTTTGTTATATATATCTTGCTTTTGTACTGTTCGTAATAAAAATTTTTTTCTGTCTCCACAGTAATGATGCTAATCCTCTCAATTTATAAAAGCATTCTTTGTAATATTTATATATGATTTTACTTTTCTTCATAGAACTGTTGATAGCTATTTTGTTTACATATAATGTTACAGGAAAATCTATATAAGTAAGAGGATGGTTTGTGTAAATAAGTTACTTCCACCTAAGTTTAACATTCAAAGCATCTAAATTTATTAAAATGTATAAAATATGTCCATGGTGATAAGACATGTAAGAAACCTGGAATTTATTTGTTTTCCTTTTTTTCTTCCTTTTAGGTGTCCAATGTCTCCAGCATCAGTAGATTGCCAACTCCCTGTCCTTGCAACACCCCAGCCAGCATTATGCTAGTTCTGTCATACCCATCCCCGATTACTGCAGCAGAGTGGAATCGTTCTTTAGTTGTAAGGTAAGTTTCCCTACCCACTCATTTCACACACATAGACTCAGCTTTTCATTTTACAATATTGTGTAGTTTTGTAAGTTTTTTTTAAAGTTTCTTTTCCCATTTGGTTCCTTAGGTCATTAATGTATCATATTCAAAAACTTATAAAACTGCATAATATAATAAAAGCCTTATCTTGTGACCATAGACCAGCTTCTTTTTGTAGTAATCCCTATGAGGTTATAAAACCTCCATTGTTTGACATTTGGGGCATCTCATGGAAAGGGAGCTGGCAATCTGCAGCTGCTGTGGACATTGGATGAGAAAATATTGAAAGGTAAGCTTCAGATTTAGACCATATTGTATGCCTTTGGTTCCATGGTGTATGCTTGAAATTCATACTTTATGTTAAACTTTATAGTAAATTCATGAAAGAAAAATACTACTCTCCTCTTCTTTAAAGTGACCTTCAGTAAATGTTTGCAATATTAGGTTCACATAATACATTGGGATTATCTTAGAAGGTAATTTTTATCCGTGAAAATAGTGGGAATTCTAATATCGAATGAGATATTAAACGAAAATAATATTAAATGAAATAGTTCATTTATCCCCATTTTCACATGTTTGTAAAACAAAGCTATTGCTGACTTTTAGCTTATTAAATATATTTTTTTATTAGAGATGTGGTTATAACACTGTTCCACAAATGACCTTTTACTAATCCTTCTATCTGCTGTCTTTGATTCTGTATTGATCACTACATATAAAGATTGTAAGAGCTTTCTGATTTTTTATTCTGTCCATATTCTTTCCTATGTATTTGAAGAACAGAATTTGCTGTGTTCCTTATTTTTAATTCACTTTTAAACTTTAGAACACTATAATTTTAAGTACTTTTATAATTAAACAAATAAAAATAAGTTTTCTAGGTTTTAATTTTTTCATTACAGAGACACCTACATATAAAGATAAGTACTTTCACAATATAATCTTTTGTTCTTTAGAAATTGTGTGTAGACCAAGTGGTACAGCATTATGTAGTGGAAGGAGAGTTAGATTTTAACGTTCAGAAGAGCTAGAATTCTAACTGAAAAATCTGCTTCTATCTAGAAGTACTTTCCTGTGATTCACTGAGCCAACTTCTCTCTATAAAATTATGTTCTTCTCATTCCCTTTAGGAATTTCCCTTTAGGAATTAGTTGTAATTAAAAACAATTTAATTGTCTCCTTGTTTGATTTAATAATTTCATCCTAGAAACACTGTAGTTCTCAGTTTTTTCCTTTCTGTGTATATAAATAAAGTTGATCAATTAGAAAAGCTATTGCTAGCTTTTAGTTAATAACCTAATTTAAATTCAGGAAATATTTGATTTTACATAGATTTTTACTTTAAACCCAAGTTAAGGCATATCATTGCCATCTCTAACTTCTTTTTGTAAAATTTATAAATTTTTTTCTGTTTACACTAGTCTCATTGTATACTGTGACCACCAGTAGGTAGAAGGGGACGTGGTGTTTTAATTCCTTTAAATTCCTTTAACTTTAAACCCAAGTTAAGGCATATCATTGCCATCTCTAACTTCTTTTTGTAAAATTTATAAATTTTTTTCTGTTTACACTAGTCTCATTGTATACTGTGACCACCAGTAGGTAGAAGGGGACATGGTGTTTTAATTCCATTTGGGTTGTATTAACCAAAGAAGATGATAAATGAAACAAGCAGTATGAGTTTCTTTTTTAGTGTCAAGAGGGGAAAACACTTTACCTAAAATACCCATCCCAGAGCAGTAATTCTGAACTTTTTAAAATTTATGTCCCCCTTTGATAAACATAAAAACTGTGGACACATATACACCATGACAGGATAAAGTGATATCCTTCATTGAGGTCATTGTATTCTTTGTATGTATCTTCTAGTTTTTGCCAAACTTTACTTTCTGCAATTTCCTTTGCTTTCCAAGCATAAAATGATTAAATATGCATTTTTTTAAAGATTTTTTATATTTATTTGACACAGAGAGAGAGTGAGATCACAAGTAGGCAGAGAGGCAGGCAGAGAGAGGAGGAAGCAGGCTCACTGCCGAGCAGAGAGCCCATTGCGGGGCTCGATCCCAGGACCCTGAGATCATGACCTGAGCTGAAAGCAGAGGCTTAACCCACTGAGCCACCCAGGGGCCCCTAAATATGCATTTTAAAATAATGAAATGCCATACCATCACTACTGCAGGTTGAGAATATACACTATAAAGAAAGGGAAGAAATCCAAAAAATATATAAAGTTAGAAGGCCATAGCCGTTTTCAAACAGGTGAGTGAATAAGACAGAATTATATGAAAGTTAGAAATCTAGTCTCTGATGGGGCGCCTGGGTGGCTCAGTGGGTTAAGCCGCTGCCTTCGGCTCAGGTCATGATCTCAGGGTCCTGGGATCGAGTCCCGCATCGGGCTCTCTGCTCAGCGGGGAGCCTGCTTCCCTCTCTCTCTGCCTGCCTGCCTCTCCATCTACTTGTGATCTCTCTCTGTCAAATAAATAAATAAAAAAATCTTTGGAAAAAAAAAAAAGAAATCTAGTCTCTGATTAATATTTATGACCCCATCTCTGTATATAGTTGGCTAGTTCAGTAATATATTTTCTGGACATTGGATTATTTAAAATTTAGTAATCAAAATAATATCAGAAGATAAAATCTAATCTTTTTAAAACTCTTTTCTACAAGAATTAATGCTGTATTTTAGTAGAGACACAAATACAACTGACAAATGTGTTGAAATAATGACATTTCATCTACACAGACTCCTTTCTCTTCCTGTGCCTCAGTCTACCTAGTCCCAAGTTCTGATAATACTGCTAGTCCTTTCGCACTCCCCACACCATCACCACTACACTGATCCAGATAGCAGCCAGACCACCCAGGTTAATTCTGTATCTGCCATTCTTCCCCATATAACCCTCAGTTACAAAGAATTCAGCAAACCTGGTGCTCTCTAGTCTTTTAACACTTTTCCAATTAATTATACCACAATGGTGATATAATTAATTACTCATACCTTTCCTCTTTCTGCTTCCTTTAGCTTAGGAAAAGTTTATTCTCACCATTTCATTTTTGAGCCAAGTAGTAATTCAAAAGTAGAGAAATAATGTTGATGTGCCCATTTTTTTTGTTTTTGTTTTTGTTTATTTTAACTAAAACAGAATGCTACCTTATTCCGCAAATGATTTTAGGTTGACTCTCATCTGCCTTTTCATCTTCTTCACTTAGCTCTCCCTAGGGGAAAGTATTATTTATAGTTTAATAGTTTTGTTTCCATGGGTCAGAATAAGCACTTTGTACCATCACCTAGCTTTTGGGGGAGGGGAGTGGGAAATAAATCTTTGAAGTATAATTTACTGTTAAGGTGGGTCCTTTGAGAAAGCATTTGACAAGAGGGAAGGTTTTTCTAGGTTACTATATGAGATAATTGCTTTCCTTGAATTTTTGTTCACAATATTTTCACTTGTCATGCCATTAAGAAGACACAAGAATTAGTCATTGAGCCTAGGTTCTGTATTCATTATGTGCACATATGTGCACATAATGATCCAATTTTAATTAACCCATTAAAATAATTTCACGTCTTCCTGCTCTTCAAATAAACAGCTTAAAAACCTCAGAGGTAAGAAATGTAGTTGTTTATTTCTACATGCTTAAACATTTTGTTGGTTTAAAGCACAAAACGTTGGAGTAGGAACTATACTATTAATCATTTATGTTTGTGGCTAAAATTTCACGTACACAGATAAAATTTCACATTTCAGTGAATGAAATGTTGAAGGTTTTAGATATATATAAAATTGGGAAATTTAGGCACAGATTTAAAATACATTTTGCTCTAGGGAATAGTTTTTTTTCTTTCCTTTTTTTTGGATGGGAGAGGTTATTTTTCTGACAATGTTCTACACATGTGCAAATTAACTGAAAAATTGCTATGAGACGAAGTCTAATTTTTGCATGTCAAATGTGACATATATATATATATATATATATATATGGCTATATTTTTTTGTTATAAAAGAAAAAAAGTGAATGGACTGAATGGTATGTGAGTTATATCTCCAAAAAAAAAACAAAACACGGTTATATAACAGTAGGTGAAGATGGTGGTGATGTTGATAGGTATGCACTATAACATTATGGAGAGGGGGGCAGAGTTGGCTACCTAAAGATACAACTGCTATAAACTTATTGTTCCTATAGTATATGAATAATTTTATGAGTACTGCTGAAGTGTATTTTTACTAGAGGTTTTTATAATGTATGTTGGATTGCATTATGTGATACAACTTTGAAGAGGTGGTGATGTAGTTCTAAGAACTTGGACTTAGGCATCAGCTAGATCTAGGTTCAAGTCATAGGACCTCGAACAAGTTATTTAATCTCTCTGAGCCATTGTTTCATCATTTCTTAAGTGAGACTAAAATGTACATACAGTAGAGTGTTTTCATAACTGCTTGAGTACATGTGTGCTCTCGTGCTCATAGAACCACTTCCTCCCTCCCCTCTTCCTCACTTTCCTCCCACTTCTTCCCTCCCTCCCTTTCCCCCTCTAGATATAGGTGTAGATATAGAAACGTGAATGAAATACTTAGGCTAATACTCAGCAAATGGAAAGGGGGTGTCAGTAATTATTAGCTCTTACTGTAGCTATAGCATTATAGTATTGAAAATTATGACCATTTATCTCCTTGTCTGTGCTGGAAACATTTTAAAGTACAATAATTATAAAATTTCCTGAGGAAACTTCCTGAGGAAGTTTGTTAAGACTGATTTTAAATGTAACAATCCTTTTTTCTCTTTTTCCCCACTCTGGGATAATTACAAAAACTTTACAGAAGTGAGCCATATCAGTTACATATTTAGTGAATTTATATATATGTTTATATTTTTACATGTATTTAGTAAATAATTTATTAAAATATTTATAATTGACCCAATTAAAAACTTCAAAAAATTGTCTCCTTGTTTGATTAAATAGGTTTTAGATTTCTCCAAATAGAATTGAGAATCTCTAAACTATTACAAATAAGATTTATTACAAGACATTTTTCTCCTTTATAGCCTTCTAAAGAAGACATACTCATTTGATGGGTATTGGCATTTCATTTTGTGTTTTACTCAGAAAATAAGGCCTGACATTGACTTTTAGATTAAATCTAAAGGATTTATTTTAACATTGTGTTTTTAGGGCAAATGGTATCATCGGAGGCAAGCAGTAAAAGAATTGCATGGTACGTTGATACGCCTTTTAAATGAATTGCTGCCATGGGAACCAAAGTTGATGAAAGCTTTTCAAAGAAACAGGTAATTAGAGATTTATAATCTGTTTTACCTATTTTAGGGCTCTTAATTTATGATTATGGGGAGATGTCCTGGAATCATTTTGTAATGTTCCATTGATTTATATTTCAGGAGATATTTTTGAGTCCCTGCAAGGTACTTCCTAAGCCCTGAAAATGTAGTATTGATTAAATAAAACCATGCTCTGTGGCTTACATTCCTTCTCTTTTTTTCCAGTTTTTTTCTATTGTGGTAAAATGCACAAACAAAATTTACCCTCTTAACTAGTTTTAGGTGTATAGTTCATTGGTAATACATACATTCATAATGAATGTTATTCTTAACTCCCATCTATCTCCTGAACTCTTCCTCTTATAAAACTGAAACTCTATACTTATTAAATAACTAACTCCCCATTCTCTCTCCTCCCCAGCCCCTGACAGTCACCATTCTAATGTCTGTCTATATGATTTGACTACTCTTAATTACTTCGTATAATATACAATATTTGTGGTTTTGTGACTGTCTTATTTCACTTAGCATATTTTCAGGGTTCATCCAAATTGTAACATATGTCAGAATTTCCTTCCTTTTTAAGGCTCTGTGGTATTTCATTGCATGCGTATACCTACCTTTTGCTTCCTCATTCATCTGCTAGTGGACACATGAGTAGTTTTCATGTTTCAGCTATTACAAATAATGTTGCTGTAAACATGGGTGTGAAGATATCTCTTCAAGATACTGCTCTCAGTTCTTTTGGTTTATACTTAGAAGTGGACTTGCTGGATCATATGGTAATTCTAATTTTTTTAATTTTTTAAAGAACCACCATAGCCTTTTCCACAGTGTCTATACAGTTTTCCATTCCCACCAACAATACATAAGGATCCCAGTTTCTCCTAATCCTTACCAACGTTTGTTATTTTGTTTGTTTCTTATAGTAGCCATCCTAATGAATACTAGGTGGTATATTGTTGTGCTTTTGATTTGTATTTACCTAATGATGTGCTTATTAGTTATTTGTGTATCTTTGGAGAAATGACTATTCAAGTCTTTTGCCCATTTTTGAATTAGCTTATTGATTTTTTTTTGTTGTTGATTTTTAGGAATTTTCTGTATATTCTGGCTACTAATGCCTTACTGGGTATATTATTTGCAAAATTTTCTTCCATTCTGTGTATTACCTTTCTGTGTTGTTGATAGTGCCTTTGATGAACAATTTTTAAAATTTTCCATGAAGTCCAGTTTCTTTTTATTTTGTTTATAGTTGTTGCCTGTGCCTTTAGTGTCATTCCCAAGAAATAATTAGAAAGTTTAGTAGTTTAAGTTTTGAAACCAAGTAATTTGAGCACTCCCGCTTTGTTTTTTATTTTTCAAGACCATTTTGGCTGTTTGAGGTCCCTTGAGATGCCATATGAATTTTAGGATGTTTTTCTATTCCATAACAAATACCATTGGGATTTTGGTAAGGATTGCATTGAATCTGTGGAACAATTTGGGTAGTATTGACATCTTCAAAATATAAGTCTTCCAATCCATGAATATGGGATGTGTTTTCATTTATTTAGTCATCTTTAATTACTCCTCCAGTGTTTTGTAGTTTTCATTGTACAAGTCTTTCACATCCTTGATTAATTCCAAAGTATTTTATTCTTTTTGATGATATTAAAAACAGAATTGTTTCAAGTTGCTTTTCAGATTGATTACTGTATAGAAATGCAACTGATTCTTGTGTGTTGACTTTGTATTCTGCTACTTGCTGAACTCATTTACTACTTATAACAATTTTTATGTGGAATCTTTGAGGTTTTCTATGTAATAAGATCATGTCATCTGTAAAGAGAGATTTATTTTTTTTCTTTGCTATTTGGATGCCTTTTCTTTTTTCTTGACTAATGCTTGGTTTAGAACTTTCAGTACAGTGTTGAATAGAAGTAGTAAAAGTGAGCATCCTTGCCTTGTTCCCAAACTTAGAAGGAAAAGGTCTTTCTCCATTGAGTGTGATGTTCACTATGCATTTTTCTTGTATGGCTTTTCTTACGCTGGGTTAGTTTCCTTCTATTCTCAGTTTGCTGAGTATTTTTATCATGGAAAGATGTTGAATTTTGTCATTATTTTTCTGCAGTTGAGATAAGCATGTGGTCTCTTCACTTTATTATTTTAATGTAGCATATGACAATCAATTTTCATATGTTGGACTATCCTTGCATTCTAGGAATAAATCTCATTTGGTCATAGTCATAATCCTTTCAATATGCTACAGAATTTGATTTGCTTATATTTTGTTTACCCAGATCACTATCTTATCTGGGGGAGCATGGGAAGATGGCAGAGAGGGTAGACCCTAAGCGTACACTGCCCCATGTTTACAACTAGATATCATCCACATCCAGTCATTAAACCAGAGAGCAGTCTGAAGACTGGCAGAACAAACTCTACAACCAAATATAGAGAAGCTGCATCTGAAAGATTAGGAGGCCAGAAAGGCAGGGGGAGACTGCTAGCAGGAGAAAGGGAGCTGTGTGCATGGAGAGGACAGGGAAACAGGCATTTGTACAAGGAAACTCATATGGGAAAACTAATCCCCGTAATGTTTGGCTTTAAAAACCAGAGGAGCTAAATTCTATGAGTTTGTAAAAGCAGTGGCAATTGGAACTTGTAACTTTAAAAGTCTTTAAAAGCTGACACAGCTCTGGGTGAGCCAGGAGGGAAAGTGATAGCTGGGTCCCTGCCCTTAAAGAGAGCGCAGCCTGTGCGGAGAGGCAACATAAAATTGGCAGTTTACACAATGCCATGGGCAAACAGGAGAAATATTTGTTCATACTGTTTTCAGAGCATATTGGTGGACTTCTTTGAAAATGAGGGAACTGGCAGGTACCATTTTCCTCCCCCAGCCCCCAGCATAACCATAAACTCCCTGTGGGAGAGGAGGCTGCACAGATATTTGTAGCCTGGACCTGGGGCGCAGAGCAAATTTTGTTAAAGCTGCGTGTGTGCCCCACCCAGATTCTGGGTGTACACCTGATGGGGTTTTGGAATATAGGTGAGGTTCAGTGGGTTGGAGTCTGGAGCCAATGACCAAGAAATAATTCTTCAGACATCTTTGGTGCAAAATGGTCTTTATTAAAGTACGGTGACAGGACCAGTGGGCAGAAAGAGCTGCTGCCCTAGGGATGTGAGGGGTGGCTGATTATATACTATGTGTTTGGGGCAGGTAAGGAAAACGGGAGGTTTCAAAAGGATTTTCCTATGTTAAGACTCACAGGATACTGGAGGCCTTGTCATTGTCAAGTTAAGGTTTTTCCCTGTAGCAAGGCATTAACCTGAAGATAGTTGGGAACTTCCTGGAGGAACATTTTTACTCTGCCTGCTTCAAGTGTCTGTTAATGGGCTGTAGATTATAAGAACATTAAATTATATCTACATGTCCTTCTTGAAGCTAGGTTATTGATAGAAATGCTTTGTTCTTATAGATTTCTAAGACATTTGTAAACTGAGGGAGAGTCAGGTCTTACAAGATTGTGATCTCTATAGGTTAACTATCCTTCCTTTCCTTGGCCTTAGGCCAGCCAGGAGTGCCTGAGGATCCATGGGAGGGTGGGTGGTGTGGGATGTCAGCTTCTGCTTTGTCCTCAGCTTGCATTCTGTTCCCTTGTCATACCTGCTGCTGCAGGCCATGCCCAGCCATTGTCGTATGCTCTCCACGAGCTTCACATCCCCAGCAGCTACAGCATTTTGGGAGATCTGGCATAGGACTAGTGGCCCAGTGCAATTTAGCTAACACCAGTACTCCACTCCCAAGTTCCTTGGTGGGCATGCCCCCTCAGAACTGGTCTGCCTGAGTCCCACTAACACCAGATAGTAAGCACATACCACAACAGGCAAGAGGGTCAGTGCAGATGGCTGCACTGAAAGGAAAAGTGACTCAGACATAACAACAGGATGTAAGCAACACACGTAGGATACTCCCCTAAAGTGCCAGGTTCTGTTTAACAGGGGGCACTGCACTTCAAGGGACTCCAGAACTGCCTCTTCATGAAGTCACTTCTTTTAAGAGCAGATGACCTAGGTGACTTTCTTAACAGAGAGAAACAGACACAGAGAGGCAGACAAAATGAGATAGAGAAATTTATCCCAGATGAAAGCAGGATAAGGCCACAGCCAGAGATCTAAGCCAAACAGATATAAGGAACATGCCTGATATCTCAAGAATTTAAAGCAATGATCATAAGAACACTCACTAGACTTGAGAAAAGAGTGGAAGACATGAGTGAGACCCTTAACACAGAATTAGGGAATAATATAGAGGGGCACCTGACTGGCTCAGTCAGTAGAGCATTACACTCTTGATCTTGCAAGTTGGGGCTCCACATTGAGTATACAGATTAATTAAAAATAAAATTGTAAAAAGAAAAGGAATAACATAGCAGAGATAAAGGGCTTAATGAATGAAATGAGAAATACACTTGATGGAATATAGCAGGATGAAAGAAGCAAGGGAATAAATTAGTGACCTTGAAGACAGAGCAATGGAAAGCAATCAAGCTGAATAAAAGAAAAAAGAATTACACAAAACAAGAATAGACTTAGGGAACTCAGTGGCTCCATCAAACATACTAACATTTGTATTATAGGAGTCCCAGAAGAAGAAGAGAGAGAAAAGTGGACAGAAAATTTATTTGAAGAAATAAAAGGTGACTTCTGTAACCTGGGGAAGGAAACAGATAACCAAATCCAGGAAGTACAGAGAACTCCCATCAAAATCAACAAAAGCAGATCCACACTAAGACATATTGTAATTAAATTGGCAACATACAGTAATAAAGGAAAAAATTCTTTGGAGTTCATACAGAAATTCAGTAAATTTGTATGGAACCAAGAAGGACCCCCTAATAGCCAGAGGAATATTGAAAAGGAAAACTAAAACTGTGGCGTCACAATCTTGGACTTCAAGTTCTATTATAAATCTGTAATCAAGACAGTAGGGTACTGGCACAAAAACAGACACATAGATCAATGGAACAGAAAAGAGAACCCAGAAATGGACCCTCAACTGTATGGTCAACTAATCTTCCACAAAGCAGGAAAGAATATCCAATGGACAAAAGAGAGTCTCTTCAACAAATAGCGCTGGGAACATTGGACAGCCATATGCAGAAGAGTGAAACTGGACCGTTTCCTTACACCATACACAAAAATAAAGTCAAAATGGATGAAATACCTCAGTGTGAGACGGAAATCCATCAAAATCCTAGAGGAGAATGCAGGCAGCAACCTCTTCGACCTCAGAGGCAGCAGTTTCTTCCTAGACACATCACCAAAGGCGAGGGAAGCAGGGCAAAAATGAACTGTTGGGACTTCATCAAGATAAAAAGCTTTTGCACAGCAAAGGAAACAGTTGACAAGACAGTGGACAGAATGGGAGAAGATCTTTGCAAATGTCTTATCAGATAAAGTGCTAGAATCCAAAATCTATAAAGAATTTATCAAACAAGGAGCAAATAATCCAATCAGGAAATGGGCAAAAGACATGAACAGACATTTCTGCAGCAAAAACATCCATATGGCCAACAGACACATGAGAAAGTGCTCAACATCACTAGGCATCAGGGAAATACAAATCAAAACCACAATGAGGGGGCGCCTGGGTGGCTCAGTGGGTTAGGCCTCTGCCTTCAGCTGGGGTCATGATCTCAGGGTCCTGGGATCGAGCCCCGCATCGGGCTCTCTGCTCAGCAGGGAGCCTGCTTCCCCCTCTCTCTCTGCCTCTCTGCCTACTTGTGGTCTCTGTCTGTCAAATAAATAAAATCTTAAAAAAAAAGATTCCAATGGCATTTAAAAAAAAAAACAAAACCACAATGAGATACCATCTCATGCCAGTCAGAATGGCTACAGATATTGGCGAGGATGCAGAGAAAAGGGAACCCTATTGCACTGCTGCTGGAAATGCAAGCTGGTGTAGCCACTCTGGAAAACAGTACAGAGGTGCCTCAGAAAGTTGAAAATAGAGCTACCCTATGACCCAACAATTGCACTAGTGGGTATTTACCCCAAAGATACAAATGTAATTCAAAGGGGCACCTGCATCCCAATGTTGATAGCAGCAATGTCCACAATAGCCAAACTATGGAAAGAGCCCACATGTCCATCGACAGATGAATGGATAAAGAAGATGTGGTATATAATGGAATATTATGCAGCCACCAAAAAATGAAATCTTGCTATTTGCAATGACATGGATGGAACTAGAAGGTATTTTGCTAAGTGAAATGAGTCAATCAGAGAAAGACAGTGATCATATGATCTCACTGATCTGTGGAATTTGAGAAACAAGACAAAGGATTATAGGGGAAGTGAGGGAAAAATGAAAAAAGATGAAACCAGAGAGGGTGACAAACCATAAAAGATTCTTAGTCTCAGGAAACAGACTGAGGGTTGCTGGGAGGGATGGGGTGGCTGGGTGACGGACTTTGGGGAGGGTATGTGTTGTGGGGAGCACTATGTGTTGTGTAAGACTAATGAATCACAGACCTGTACCCCTCAAACAAATAGTACATTATATGTTAAAAATAATTAAAAAAATAAATAAAATTTTTTAAGTTTTTAAAAATCTTAAAAGCTAAGACCAGGGTGCCTGGGTGGCTCAGTGGGTTAAAGCCTCTGCCTTCAGCTCAGGTCATGATCCCGGAGTCCTAGGATCGAGCCCCACATCGGGCTCCTTGCTCAGCGGGGAGCCTGCTTCTCCCTCTGCCTCTGCCTGCCACTCTATCTGCCTGTGCTCACTCTTGCTCTCTCTCTCTCTGACAAATAAATAAATAAAATCTTTAAAAAAAATAAAAATTAAAATTAAAAAAAAATAAAAAAAAATAAATAAAAGCTAAGACCAGGAGATTTTTCAGCAGAAACTTTGAAAACTGTAGAGGAGGGGCATGATATATTTAGAATGATAAATGGGGAGAATCTGCAGCCAAGAACACTCTGCAGCAAGGCAATCATTCAGAATAGAAGGAAAGATTAAAAAGTTGCCCAGACAAACAAAAACTGAAGGAGTTGTTGACCACTAAGTCAGCTCTGCAAGAAATATTAAAGGGGACACTTCAAGTGGAAAGGAGAAACCAAAAGTGACAGTATAAAGGAATGAAAACACAAAAGCAGTAAGAGTGTTTCTGTTGAAAAAAAAATCAGGAAACTCACGAAAGAATATAAAATATAACAGAGGAGAAACAAATGGGTTCAAACTTAAATCACTGTCAAGTTAATATAGACTGCTATATGCAGAAGATTATATACAACACTAATGGTAACCATATATAAAAAGCCACTAATAAACATGCAAAGAATAAAGAGAAAGAAATCCGAATATATTACTAAAGAAAATCAGCCAAACATATAAGAGAGACCAAAAAAGTATCAGGAAAAACAAGTGATAAAATAACAGTAAATACATACTATCAGTAATTACGCTGGGTGTAAATAGACTAAATGTTCCAGTCGGAAGAGATAGAATGACATAATGGATAAAAAAACAAGATCCATCTATATGCTGCCTGCAAGAGACTCATTTCAGACCAGAAGACACCTGCAGACTGAAAGTGGGGAGCTGAAGAAACATTTGTCATGCAAATCAATCTCAAAAGAAAGCTGGAGTTCTAATATATTGCACAAGCTAGACTTTAAAACAAAGACTGTAAAAAAAAAAAAAAAAAACTAAGTGACTAAAAATACCATAACAAGAGACAAGGGAGGATATTATATGGTGATAAAGGGGACAATCCAACAAGAAGATACAAGAACTGTAAATTTTTAGGCATCCATCATAGGAGCACCCAGATACATAAAACAGTTAATAATAAACATAAAGGATTAATTGATAATACAATAACAGTAGGGGACTTCAACGCCCCACTTACATCAATAGACAGGTCATCTAAACAGAAAATCAACAAGGAAACCATTTGGTTTTGAAGGACACTCTGGACCAGATGGTATTTAACAGATTATTCAGAATATTCCATCCTAAAACAGCAAAATATACATTCTTTTCAAATGCATATGGAATGTTTTCCAGAAGAAATACCATATTAGCCCACAAAACAAACCTGAACAAACTCAAGAAGATCAAAGTTCTACCATGTGTCTTTTCTGACCACAATGCTGTGAAACTAGAAGGCAACCATAAGAGAAAATCTTAAAACACTAATACATGGAGATTGAATAACATGCTACTAAACAATGACTTGGTTAACAAGGAGATCAAAGAAGATATTAAAAAAAAATACATGGAAACAAATGAAAAGGAAAACACAGGAGTCCAAACCTTTAGGATGCAACAAAACCAGTTCTAAGAGAGATGTTTATAGCAATATAAGCCTACCTTAAAAAGCAAGAAAAGTCTCAAATAAACAGCCTAACTTTACATCTAAGAAAATGAGAAAAAGAACAATAAAAATCTAAAACCAGAAGAAGGAAGAATAGGATAAAGATTGGAACCAAAATAAATGATATAGAAACTAAAACAAAACAAAACAACACAAAAAACAGATCATTGAAAGCAGGAGCTGTTTCTTTGAACAAAAATCAATAAAATTAGTTAACATTTAGGCAGACTTACCAAGAAAGAAAGAGAAAGAACTCAAACAAAATCACAAATGAGAGAAGAGAAATAACAGCCAATACTACAGATGTACAAACAGTTAAAAGAGAATATTATGAAAAACTATATGCCAACAAATTGGACAGCCTAGAAGTGGATAAATTCCTAGAAACCTATAAGCTACCAAAACTGAAACAGAAGAAAATAAAAAATTTGAACAGGCTCATAACCAGCAAGAATTGAATGAGTAACCAAAAATTCCCCCAACAAACAAAACTCCAGGACAAGATGGCTTCACAGGTGAATTTGACCAAATATTTAAAGAGTTACTATTCTACCTAAACTATTCCAAGACAGAGAAAAGAAAGGAAAACTTTCACATTCATTCTGTGAGGCGCCCAACATTATCCTGATACCAAAACCAAAGATACCACTAAAAAAGAGAACTATAGGCCAGTATCCCTGATGAAAATAGATGCAAAATTCCTGAACAAATGCTAGCAAACCAAATCAATAATACATTAAAAAAATCATTCACCACAATCAAGTGGAATTTATTCCTGGATACAGTGGTAGTTCAGTATTTGCAAATTGATCGCATCAGTAAAAGAAAGAATAAGAACCATGTGATCTTTCTAATAGATGCAAAAAAGCATTTGACAAAGTACAGCATCCATTCATGATAAAAAACCTTCAACAAAGTAGGTTTATGGGAACATACCTCAACATAATAAAGGCCATACATTAAAGACCCACAGCTGACATCATCCCCCCCACTTTTTTTTTAACACCATCCTTAGATGGGGAAAAACAGAGCTTTTCTCCTAAGATCAGGAAGAAGGGAACGATGTCCCCTCTCACCACTTTTATTAAACATAGTTCCGAAAGTCCTAGCCATAAAGGTCAGAAAACAAAAAATAAAAGGCATACAAATCATCAAGGAAGAAGTAAAACTTTCACTATTTGCAGATGACATAATACTCTCTATAGAAAGCCAGAAAGACTCCACCAAAAGATTGCTTGAACTGATACACAAATTTACTAGAGTCATAGGATACAAAATCAGTGTACAGAAGTCTGTAGCATTTCTATACACCAATAATGAAGCAGCAGAAAGGAAAATTAAGGAATAAATCCCATTTATATTTGCACCCAAAATAATAAGCAACCTAGAACCTATTTCTAGCAACTAGAAATAAGTGTAACCAAAAAGATAAAAGATGTGTATGCAAATCTATTAAAAAACAGTGGTGAAAGAAATTGAAGAAGACACAAAGAAATGGAAAGACATTCCATGCTCAAGAATTGGAAGAACAAATATTGTTAAAATGTCTGTACCACCCAAATTCACAATCTACAGATTTAATGCAATCTCTATCAAAATATCAACGGCATTTTTTTTTAATAGACCAAGAACTGACAATCCTAAAATTTGCATGGAACCGCAAAAGATCCTGAATAGCCAAAGCAATCTTGTAAAAGGAAAGCAAAGCTGGAGGCATCACAATTTTGGACTTCAAGTTGTATTACAGAGCTGTAGTAATCAAAATAGTATTTATTGTACTGGCACGAAAAGAGACACATAGATCAATGAAACAGTTTAGAAAAGCCAGAAATAAATGCACAAATTATATGGCCGGTTAATGTTCAGCAAAGCAGGTAGGAATATCCAATGGGAAAAGGACTGTCTTTTCAATGAATGGTGTTGGGAAAACTAAACAGAAGGATGCAAGAGAAAGAAACTGGACCCCTTTCTTACACTATACACAAAACTAAATTCAAAACAGATTAAAGACTTAAAGACCATAAAAATTCTAGAAGAGGACACAGGCAGTAACTTCTTTGACATTGGCCATAACATCTTTCTAAGTATGTCTCCTGAGGCAAGGAAAACAAAAGCAAAAATAAACTACTGGGACTAAATCAAAATAAAAAGCTTCTGCATTTTTATTTTGAGAGAAGGAAAACAATCAACAAAACTAAAAGGCAGCTTCAGAATGGCAGAAGATAATGACAAATGACATATCTGACAAAGGCATAGTATCCAAAATATATAAAACGCTTATACAACTAACACCCAAAAAGCAAATAATCCAGTTAAAAAAAAAGGCAGCATGAACAGACATTCCTCCAAAAAAGATGGCAAATGGACACATAAAAAGATGATCATCATAATTTATCAGAGACTTGGAAATCAAAACTACAATGAGAAATCACCTCACACCTGTCAGAAGGGCTAAAATCAACAACGTAAAAACAGATGTTGGCTAAGATGTAGAGAAAGGGGAACCCTTACAGTGTTGGTGGGAATAAATACTGCTACAGATACTGTGGAAAACAGTATCGAGGTTCCTCAAAAAGTTAAAAATCTATCTTATGATCCAGCAATGTTACTACTGGGTATTTACCCAAAAAATACAAAAATACTAATTCAAAGGGATACTTGCATCCCTGTGTTACAGCAGCATTATTTATAATAGTGAAGATACGGAAGCATTCCAAGTGTCCATTGATTGATGAATGGATAAAGGAATGGATAAAGAAATGGTATGCACTTGTGTGTGTGTGCATCCACACGTGTGCGCGTGCGCACACACACACACACACACACACACACAGAGGAATATTATTCAGCCATAAAGAAGAATGAAATCTCGTCATTTGCAATAACATGAATAGAGCTAGAGTATAATGCTAATCGAAATAAGCCAATCAGGAAAAGACAAATACCATGATTTCACTCATATGTGTAATTTAAGAAACAAAACAAGCAAAGGAAAAAAAGAAACCTGGAAACAGACGCTTAACTATAGAGAACAAACTGATGGTTATCAGAACGGAGGTGAGTGAGGCATGGGTTAGATATGTGGTGGCTTTAAGGAGTGAGCTTCTGGTGGTAAGCACCAGGGTGATGTATTGAATTGTTGAATCACTATATTGTACACTTCAAAACAGTGTAACACTATGTTAACCAACAGGAATTAAAATATAAACCAAAAAAAAGAAAAAAATTCTCATCTGTAGTTTTCTATAGATTTCTATAGAAATATAGAAATATATTTTTCTATATATATAGATATATATCAATTTATATAGAGATACATATCTATATATATAAATATAGATATATATGATTATATGTATTTCTATCTATATATGATATAGAAATATATTCTCTATATATCATCTATAGATTTCTCATCTATAGTTCTCTTTTAGTGTCCTTGTCAGGCTTTGGCATTGGTGTCATGCCTAACCTCAAAGAATAAGTTAGGAAGTGTGTCTTTCTTTTCAGTTTTTTGGAAAAGTTTGAAAAGGAATGGTACTAGTTCTTTTTTAAATGTTTAGTAGAATTCACCAGTGAATCCATCAGATCCAAAGCTCTTTTTTGTTGAGAAATTTTTAAATTATTTATTCATTCTCCTTTAATAGTTACAGGTGTATTCAGATTTTCTGTTTCTTTGTGACTTAATCCTGGTAGATTTTTACTTTTAGGAATTTGTCTATTTCATTTAAGTTTTCCAATTTGGTGGAATACAATTTTCATAGTAATCTTATAATTCTTTTTATTTTTATAGAATCAGTCATAATGGCCTCACTTTCATCTTTGATTTTCCTAATTTGAGTCTCTTTTTTGTCTGAATTCATCTAGCTAACAGCTTGTTAATTTTGTTGATACTTTCAAAAAAGAAAATTTTGATTTCATTGATTTCCTCTCTTCTCTGTTTTGTTGATCTCTGATATAATCTTTATTATTTCCTTCCATTAGCTTTAGATTTAATTTGTTTTCTTATTCTAATTCCTGAAGTTACAAAGTTAGGTTGTTGATTTGAGATCTTTCTTGTTTTTTGGTATAAGCATTTATTTGTAGCTCTCAATTTCTTTCTTAGCACTGTTTTGGCATGTCGTGTTTTTATTTCCATTTATCTATAGGTATCTTCTAATTTTTCTTTTAATTTCTTTGATCTATTGGTTATTTGAGTGTGTTATTTAATTTCCAGAAATCTGTGGATTTTCCAGTTTTCCTTTTGTTACTGATTTCTGACTTCATCTGTGGCTTGCATTCTGGGAGTAAACAGATGAACTCAAAATGTCAATTTGTGATAAGTGCTATGAAGAAATATAAAGTAGGGTAAGGAGAATAGGAAATGCCTAGCTTGGATGGGATGATGATTGCTCTTTTAATAGGGTGTCAGGGCAGGTTCCCTTGATAAGCTGATACTCAAACAGAGACCTGAAACAAAGAAGGGAGAGAGCCATGTGGATATCTGAAAGAAAAGATGTGGAAGCCCTAAGGCTGGCATCATGTTTGGCATTTAGAGGAAATGCAAAGAGACAAGTGAACCAGGGCTGAGTGAATGAGGAGGAAAGTGCTAAGAGTCAAGAATCAGAGAAGTATGGGGAATCACAGCCAGGTCATGTATGTCTTTAAGGACTTGTTTTTACTCTAATATAAGATAAACATTGAAGGTTTTTAAGCAGAGGAGGGATATTATCTGACTTATCTTTTAAAGCGCTCACACTGCCTGTTGTGTTGAGATTAGTGAAGTGGGACAACAGGGAAATCAGTTACAAAAAGCAATAATTTAGGCAAAAAAAAAAATGATGGTGGCTTGGAACAGGGTAGTAGCTAGCTGTTGATTTGCAGTCCTCTTGGGAATTTCCCTGGTAACATCTGAAACTGGCATTTGTATTCAGAGGGCAAGGAGAAACAAAGAAAGAAGCAGGCCACTCCACGTTTGTAGGTGAAAGTTTAAGTAAATGGAACTTAAATTCAATGAGGCTTGTCTTGGGGGGCAGCAAGACAAATGGATCTCTGCACCTGCCCACCAGATCTTAAAACTTTATATAAGAAGCCTTAACTGGATGCAGCCACGTATCTTATACAGGTGTTTTCAGTATCCCATCACTGTCTCAAGACTGTTCTTGGAGCAGCCTCTGAAAGCAGGAAAGGCAAGTAGAATCTATATTCCAAAAGGAGGGAATAAGGAGCCTTTGAGTCCCTACGTCCGACTCATGGGTCATTTGGCAGTAAACATCTTTTTGATGGTGTTCCCCAATAATAGCAATGCAGATGGCAAGGAATGGTTGAATTCTGGATGGACTGGCAGAATTTTCTTAAACATCGGATATAGAGTGTCAGAAAAAAAAAATGAAGGGTAAAAAGATGATGCCCAATATTTTTGGTCTAAACAACTGGAATTACGGAATTGTCATTAGTTTAAACAGGGGAAACTAAAGGAGCAGCAGGTTTGCAGGGAAGGGATTCAAGAGTTTGGGCCAACATGTGAAGTTTGATACGATTTCTAGATATCCAGTTGAACTTATTGAGTTGGCAGTTTAGTATATGAGTCCCAGTTCAAGGGAGTAAGCCAGATGGAGGCATAAATTTAGGAGTTGTCAGGCTATAGATTATATTTAAGCTATGAAACCAGTAGAAATCATCTAGAATGTGAGCACAGAGAAGAGGAGAGATTGAACCCTGGGGCATTCCAACCTTTAGAAGTGGTGGAAAGGAGTAAGACTCAGCAGAAGAGACAGAGAAGGAATGTTCAGTAAGGTAGAGTCTATTCATGAGAATTAGGGGAGAGGGATTAGAGTTTTGTTATGGAGTGGCGCAAAGGAAACAGGGCAGTAGCTGGAAGGACAGGTTGGAGTCAAGAAAGAGAAGGTGCTTTGTTTTGTTTGTTGTCATTAGTGGAGAAATAGCTTTCTGTTTAACGGTAGAAATGAGCTAATAAGCTAAAATGGACTTAGGAAAAGGAAGGGACATTTGGTAGAGTAATACCCATGGATAGATGAGAGAAGATGCATAAAGAGAGGGATTACTTTAGATAGGAAGACAGAATATGAGTACAAATGAAATTAAGTGGCAGATGAGATGTGAGCATATGGACTTGCTTGTCTGATTACTTCTATTTTCCCTGAAAAGAAAATAAAACAAAATAGCTGAGACAGAGAAGAGGGCTGAAAAGGAAGGAACTTCATACCACCCCCATGTAGGTATTTCTAAAAGGAGATTAATTTTACAGTTACTCTGTGTGCCACACATACTATGAGGCAAGTACTATTATCCCCATTGTTACTATGTAAACCGATACTTAGAAAGTTTAAGGAGCTTCCCCAAAGTCTCATAGCTTTTCAGTGGTGGCAGAGGTGAGACATAAACTTCAGTATGCACAAATGAGAATTTGTAGTAAATATAAATTGGAAAATATATATTTCAGATTTTTTTCAAACAAAATAAACTAAAGTAAACTTTAGGGGTAGAATAGAGAAACACAGTTGAAAGCAAAAGAAATAATACAGGATCTCTAAAATAGTCTATCATTTGGAAATGTTTCCATCTCTCCATAGCTTTATAGAAATATAGCTGTTACGTTTCTATGTGAAAAGGGTCGCTGAAAGATCACTTTTCAGCTTGTTTCTCTATCTTTAATTAAAAAATATTTCTAGTGAGATAAAAATGTTTAAATATGATTACTCTCAGGATTAAATGATGGATTTTTTTAAAAAATTTGCTATTGTCTGTATAAATCAAAAATAGTAAGTACTGTTTCCTAGAATTTCTTGGTTAACATTTTATTCTTTTTGGTACAATTATAAATGGAATTGTATTCTTAATTCCTCTTTCTGCTACTTTGTTATTAGTGTATAGAGATAGTACCAATTTCTGGGTATTAATTTTTGTATCCTGCAACTTTACTGAATTCATCTATTACTTCTAGGAGTTTTTTTATGGAGTGTTTAGAATTTGATTAACTTTTTTAAATGGACTTTTTCACTATATTATAATCAGTAATTATAAAACTATTTCAAATCTATTTCTGTTCGTGCAGCCAGAAGAAAATTACCTTTCTCTCATTTAATAGGTCTTTCAGCAGCCTTTAGAAAGACAGATTGGTGATATGTTTGAACACTCTATTCTGAAATTGTATATATAATCTTTTTCAGTTTCCGATGCCTACACATCCCCTGGGTTTTCTCTTTAAAGATAAATATTGGCAAGATAGAACTAAGCATCTTAGATGCACTTTTTTTCTTTGAAATTTTTATTTAAATCCTAGTTAGTTAACATGCAGTGCAATATTGGTTTCAGGAATAGAATTCAGTGGTTCATCACTTACATGTAACACCCAGTGCTCATCATAACAAGTGCCCTCCTTAATGCCTATCACCCATCTTAGCCCATTCTCTATCCACCTTCCGACATCAACCCTTAGTTTGTTCTCTATCATTAAGAGCCTTTTATGGGGGGCGCCTGGGTGGCTCAGTGGGTTGGGCCGCTGCCTTCGGCTCAGGTCATGATCTCAGGGTCCTGGGATCGAGCCCCGCGTCGGGCTCTCTGCTCAGCAGGGAGCCTGCTTCCTCCTCTCTCTCTGCCTGCCTCTCTGCCTGCTTGTGATCTCTCTCTGTCAAATAAATAAATAAAATCTTTAAAAAAAAAAAAAAAAAAAAAAAGAGCCTTTTATGGTTTGTTTCTCTCTCTTACTTTTTTCCCCTACCCTATGTTCATCTATTTCATTTCTTAAATCCCACATATGAGTGAAATCTTAATGATATTTGTCTTTCTCTGACTGACTTATCTCAGTTATCATAATACACTCTAGCTCCATCCATGTTGTTGCAAATGGCAAGATTTCATTCTTTTTGATGGCTGAGTAATATTCCATGGTATGTATGTATGTATGTATATATATATATATATATATATATATATATATATATACACACCATATCTTCTTTATCCATTCATTAGTCAATGGATATTTGGGCCCATAGTTCAGCTGTTGTTGATAATGTAACTTTTAGTGACTTAATTGAAAGTATTTCAAGATATTGTTTAAAATAATAAAAGTTAGTTTAGCTTCCAAGAGTCTAATACATATGTATTGTTTGTTTTGTTGGGCATTTTATTTCAGGAGCCGCCTAAAGAAAGACTATGATGATTTCAGAAGACAGCCTGATCATGATAAATTTACTAGAGAACTGTGGACTACTGAAGAAGGTGAAGGAGATCCTGGAAAAGAATCTCCTAAAGTAGAAATTAGTAAGTCTGTAGACTCCACAGAACCTCTAGATATCCTGGAGAAAGATCACTTTGATTCAGGTAGTTATGAAAACTTTCCTTTAAATCAACAACTAAAACCATAAAGAAAGTTTTAGTATCTTTTGTTGAGGTAAAAGATAATCTGGTTAATGGTAGGTACTGATTAGGGAAATCTGGTATATTTTGAAATGTCCTGTGTCCTTATAAAAGGTCCCTTGGAGTCATTATTTTAGTTCTACGAGTATCTGGAACCAGTGCCTGCCTCTGAGCTGTAGGCATGTTTTTGCACATTATAGACCACACATCTTTGATCTACAATCCCTCTAAATTAAGTTCATCCTCTTCTTTTATTACTATTTTTGAAGCACTGTTTTTGGTGTTTGATTTAAATGGAACTTGATAAGTTCCTAATACTGTGATGATTTTTTTATGAGAAATGACCAAGGTTGATGGCCAAATAAACCTCAGATTGAACATACCATTCTAATAAGGAGGCTGGATTAGGTTATCTGTAATGCATTTCAATTTATCAGATTATGTTATTCTGTAAATATAGTTATCTTTTTCTGCAAATCTAGTTTAAAAAACTTCCTTTCATTATATAAGAGATAAGTGTGAAAATTTGTGGTTAGAAATGTATTAGCCTGCTTTTCATGTCTTTGGTGCATTGAAAAAGAGTAGCTTCTCATCCACCCAGTTTCACCAGATATGAACATAAATTTTTTACAGTAAGAATGAATAATTAAACACCAGGAAAAGCTGAACATTTTTCATCCTTTTGAGTCTCTGAAACTAAAATTAGAATTCTGGGCTCTAATTGCTGATTTGAATATCTGTGAGATGTAAATTTTCCTCTGCATTTGTATGGGCAGCAGAATTAGTAGAGTTTGAACAAAATAATCCATTCATTAATACATAGTTCTTGGGAATGGTTACGCTATCAAAATATCAACCTTACCTGAATTTCTAATATTGAATCATCCTAAAGTAGACTTCTTAATAAATTGCCAGTTCAGAGATTGACTTGCTTTTTTTATGATTGATCTTATTATTTCTATTCAGTTGCTGTTTTATTTAAACAAAATGCTTGCTTTTATAACTTTCAGATGATATGAAACTGTCAGAAATAGATTTTCCTATGGCCAGAAGCAAGTTGTTGAAAAAGGAATTGCCTTTTAAAGATGTTCCGAAGATACTGCCTAAAACACTTAAACGACAGTCTAAACAAACTAATTATCTGGATGATAGCACAAAAGAGCTTTCCCCAAGAAAGAAAGCAAAGTTAAGCACAAATGAGACAACAGTTGAGCTTGTAGAAGGTGAGATGCAAATTGACTGTTTGAATGAATTAAAGCATGCAGAGCCACTGTTTCCAGAGTCATTTGCCTCAATGGATTCAACACCAGTATCTGTTCTCCAGAAAGGGACCAAACCTATTCAGGCCTTGCTTGCAAAGAATATTGGGAACAAAGTGACCTTAACAAATCAACTGCCCCCTTCCACAGGTAGAAGTGCTCCTACAGTGGATAAACCAGTTATATCTCCTCTAGAAGCCAGCCCTATAAAGCCAGCATTGACCTGCAATACCAGTACAAAAGGTCCTTTACAAATGGTATACAAAATGCCTTGTGGCCAGTGGTTGCCCATAGATCTCCAAAACAGCTCTGTGAAGATTCAGATGCAACCTGTGCTAGATCCTAAAACAGGAGAAAAAATCATGCAGCAGGTTCTCATTCTGCCCAAGAATGTTGTGATTCAGCACAAGGAAGGGAAAGCAGTTGCAAAAGAAATACTGCCACTTCAACAGAAAGGTACAGAACATCATTGTTCATCTTTCCCACAGACAGCAAATGTAAACTGTTCTTTACCATCAGTTCTTGTCAGCTCAGCAGGAACTGTTTCTAACCAACTAACTAATACAGTTTTCAATAGGACAGTTACACCTTTGTCAAATGTAAGTAGTGGTAGGCCACAGACTTTGTCACCTGTAACCTCCATAAGTAGTTTATTAATACCTCCAGTTAAGACTAGCCAGAGTGAGTCAGGAAAAGTCAAGAATGCAGTTTCAGCAGCTACATTCTCCCAGCCCATTGCTTCATCTACCATCTCCTCAACAGTTCAGCCTCTGTTACCAGCAACAACACTAGGTGTATCTACAAATCCTGGTAGTTCCCTCAACTGTTTTGCACAACAAACTGCTGATTCTTCTGAAGCAAAGCAAGAACTGAAAACTGTGTGTATAAGAGATTCACAGTCAATTCTTGTTAGGACACGAGGTGGGAACACTGGAGTTGTAAAAGTACAGACCAGTCCAGATCAAAATTCACCCAACAGCTTATCTGCAAGTTCAGTTTTCACTTTTGCTCCTCATCTTCAGGCATTTCTGGTGCCTAAATCAACATCATCCTCTGTTTTTTCACCTGCAGTTGGAATGACTACTACATCTAGTCTCCCACCTTTTAACCAAACACCAACTTCTGTTTCCATTCCATCTGGCTTTAATCCATCAGTGGGAAAGAATCTCAAGCTTACATTAGGCCAACCTTCCTGCAGTGGTAATTTGGGTCACGTGATAGATAAAGCTTCACACATGCCTTCTTCTCCCTTAAAGTCCTCTGTTTCTTCTGGTACTCTACTGCCATCAACAGCAAATAATTCAGTAAGCGTAATTAGCATATCAACAGGAAATTTTGGACAAACCAGTGCAAATGTTATTCATACTCCAAGTAAACAGCAACAAGTAGATTATTTCACAAAAAGTTTCCCTATTACAAGATCAGAAGCAACAGCAGCAACAAGTGGAGATGTCATCAGTGGGAGTGCAGTTCACAAACTTATGCTGGTGTCAGCTCCCTCTATTCTTTCTTCTGGCAGTGGAACTGCAATTAATGTGACACCTGCATCAACATCTACAGTTGTCTCAGCCCAGAAATTAGTTTTTATTAATGCTCCAATTCCCAGTGGCACTTCAACTCCAACTATTGTGGCAGAACCATTAAAACAAACTCTTCCTCCCCCCTTGAATAAAACCTATGTTAAGACTCCAGAACAACCCCAGTTAGTACTAATTCCATCTACAGTGGGAGCACCAATAAAAATAAATTCATCACCAACTCTGTCTCAGATAAAAGATGTGAAAATTGGACTTAACATAGGTCAAGCAATTGTAAACAGTTCAGGCAGTGTGCCAGCTATACCATCAATTAACTTATTGCAAAATGTAACCCCAAAAGGAGAAGAAAAAAGTACCAAGGGCTATGTCTTGCCATTGTCAACAAGTGGTAATTCAATTCCAGTAAACTCAAATTTTGTGAGTCAAAATATTACTCCTGTTAATGAATCAGTGGTTTCTGCAACAAGAGCAGTAAACATGTTTTCAGTAACAGGAGCAAATGTGTCTTTGGGTTCTCTTTCAGTGACCTCAACCTCTGCTTCAGTTGGGACACGAACTCCTGTTTTAGTTAGTGGAAATGATACCTCTTCAAGAATTATGCCTATTTTGTCAAATAGACTTTGCACATCAAATCTCGGAAACACTGTGGCTATATCAACTGTGAAAACAGGACATCTTGCATCATCTGTTCTGATTTCAACTACACAACCAGTGTCTCCTAAATGTTTAACATCGACTTTGCAAATCCCTGTTACTGTTGCTTTGCCTACACCTGTGAATATATCCCCTAAAATAATCAACACAGTTCCACAAGTGGCAACAGTACCAGGAGCCACACGTTCTATATCTCTTTCTAAAAGACAATCTCGGACTTCTGTCCAGTTTCAGTCACCAGGGATTTCAGCTACAGTGCCAACAAATATAAACACAAATAAACCTCAGACTGAATTGCCACCCCTTTCACCAAGTCCAGGTAAAATAATTAATATTTCCAGTTTTGCTTCTCTGCCAAACCAGCAGATGTCCCCTGCTTTAGTCAAATCAACCCCCAGTCACAGTTCCGCTCCAGGTGGGTCTGTCATTCACACCGCTACAGCACCATCAAATGTAAATAGTGTGATAGGGGGTCAGTTGAGTGAACCTTGTATTCAGCAAAAAATAGTCATCAACACCAGTACACCTTTGGCACCTGGCACTCAGATCATGATTAATGGAACACGGTTTGTTGTTCCACCACAAGGTCTTGGACCTGGCAGCCATGTTCTTCTTATATCTAGTAATCCAAAATATGGACCTCCCTTAGTTCTTAACAGTGGCCAAGGCTTTCCACCTACATCAGTAGAGAACCCTGCCCAGAAAATTACGCTAGTATCAAATAATTCTTCAGGTGGGCACCCTGTGAAACATTCTCTAAGAAGCTCTACAAAAATTGTCAACTCTCTTGGGAATGCCAGTCCTCTACCCACAGTACATACAACACCACAGATCATAAACACAACTGCTAAAGTTTCTGTTCCACCTCCCACACCAACAGTATCATTGACTTCAGTAATTAAGTCTCCTTCTGCTACTCTTTTGGCTAAGACATCTTTGGTTTCTGCCATTTGCTCTACTAATCCTCCATTGCCAAGTAGCACATCAGTATTTCATTTGGACACATCAGTCAAAAAATTGTTGGTTAGCCCAGAAGGAGCCATTTTGAATACCATAAATACTCCAGCATCTAAGGTTTCTTCTCTCTCTCCATCTCTCTCTCAAATTGTTGTATCTGCTAGTCGAAATCCTGCCTCTGTCTTCCCTGCTTTTCACTCATCTGACTTAGAGAAGCCCAACACAGCTGCATCTTGAATCTAGACTTAACGAGCCAGGTTTTAAATAATGGGGCATTGTTTTGACTCCCATAAAAATTTTTAACTTTATTACACTGTTGAAAACATACTATACATAGTTGTGTGTATGTGTTTTAATGTATCTTTTCATTAGCTTGCAACAAGGCTTTGTTTTCTTGGGGAAGAAAAGATCTATTCCATTTCACTTACTGGTATGAATATGTTTCAAAGGATGTTTAAAATAGACAGTTAGGATTTACCCTGTCTATATTGCATAAATTGAACCAAGTCAAGTTTTACTAGTTTGGAGTAAGCTAGCCTTTTGCACACTTGCATTGACATGTTTCTTCTTGAATTTGGACTATTGCACCGTGTATTTACAATGTGATATTCTGTGTCATTAGTGAAATCTTGTTTTTGTTTCTGTAAAAAAAATATAAATATATATATATATATATATATATGTGCACATATATATATACACACACACACATATATATATATGCATTGTGAAAATGCAGTCCATGGTGTAAAATTGTACATACTCCGAAATCCCTAACAACCTGTACTAAACTATATGTACAAAGAACTATGCTGTCTTATTTATGTTTTGTTTACATAATGTATAGTTTTTTAAGTATTTTAGTAATTTTGGACCAGTGAACTGTTAGCAACAATGCAGAAGAATCTGCATGTAATAAATTGAGTTGCTGTATTTCTTTGTTTGAATACCATTTTTAAAGTGCGCTCTTATTCCATTGTAAGAATACATTATGTAAAATGAAACAGCCCTTTACAAAAAGGAATTAAGGCTGGGAAATTTGAATTAATGGCTAGCACTTGTACAAGGTTTTACAGTTTACAAACTTTACTCGACATATTTTATTTATTTTTCACAGTACTCTTGAAAGGTTAAGGGTGTTGTCCAAGGTCACCTAGCTAGTGGGTGGTAGACCTGAACGAGGAGACCTGATGCTTTAAATCCTTTTCCATGATTGTACATTACTTCTGTTGTAAAAATTCACTCTGAATTTCATTGCTTTTTTTCTCTCATTTTACCACCAAATTCTCCATTGACCAAAACAAGTAATCTTTCAGACCAATGTATTTGGTCTATGTTAATGCACCCCAGATATGTTTTACTAACTTTTAATTTTTAAAAAGTCTTAGATCCGTAAGAAGTTGTGATGGTAGTATGAAGAAGTCCCATGTACCCTTTAAGTTTCCATCTGATATATCTAGTTTTATACTGAGGTGTTTGTTCATAGTTGACCGATTTTCCAAAATGATAAAACATGAATTTTCCCTTTTTTAATTTAGAATAACAATTTGTTATTCTAAATTATAATCTTCAATTATAATTATTTTTTGCTTTTGTTGTTATGTTTTGTTTTTCCAATTACAGAGCAGTTATTTATATTCTGTTGTAAAGCAAACAGTTTTTATGGGTCAGCTTATTCTCAGGGTTTGACTTTGTGGTATTTCAGATTATGCCTCATTTTAAATAAAAGGATAGATTTTATCATCACAATGAACACTGAGTAGTGTATAGAATTGTTAAAATCACTATATTGTGCACCTGAAACTAATATAACACTGTATGTTAACTATACTACAATTAGAAATTAAAAAAAGAAGGCAGGCACAACATGGGGAATACACACACAATGTGTAATTGGTTAGTTATAAATATTTAAAAAACAAAAGACAAAGCAAGAAGATAGATTTTATATATATATATATATTTTTTTAAAGATTTATTTATTTATTTGACAGACAGAGATCACAAGTAGCCAGAGAGGCAGGCTGAGAGAGAGGGAAGCAGGCTCCCCGCTGAGCAGAGAGCCCGATGCGGGGCTCGATCCCAGAACCCTGGGATCATGACCTGAGCCGAAGGCAGAGGCTTAACCCACTGAGCCACCCAGGTGCCCCAGATTTTATATTTAAAAGCCTAAAAAAATGTTCTATTTATTGAATCTTTATATCCATTATCTTATTTGGGATACTGATTGTATATTTATCCATGTTACATTTATAATGATGTTAAAACTCATCACATGATGCCTGGGCTTGAGAATGTTCGGGAAGAATGGACCTAACGACTTCCTTTGAAACTACATTGATATTTATTAGTTATCAAAGTGGAGAAGGTAGTGAGGGTGTTCCTGGAAAGTTGTTAAAGGCTCTCAAGAACCTATAGTTTCGTTCAGTATCTTTGCCAGTCAATGCTCTACTATGTAGTCACCCTCCCTCTTCCCCTGTCCATTTAGGTAGACCTTGGATTTCAAGGGGATGTGGGTGATATTTGGAAATTCATCGCATTGTGCATAGGTGGTGCTCAATAAATTAATGTATTTACATACTCCCCTTTTAAAGCAAAATAGCCTGAAACTATGCATCTTTTGCCTGAAAAGAATTATCTGAGCCTTTTCCAGAAACTAATTTACTGAATTACTTATGGCTCAACTTTAATCCCAGTGAAGGACCTAAACTAATTATTAACCACTAATTCTTTTCTAACTCCTAAATCCAAAATCCTAATTTGACCTTTGAAACTCTGTGCCCCAGTGAACCTTTTAGAGTGAAGCCCAGCCTCCACCTCCCATCCCCTTAGGGCCTAAAAGGCTCTTGAGTCTATTTCTGCTTACTTCACCAGCTTCTTTTCAACCTAATCTTCCCTTGTCTATTGCACTCTAGTTAATTTCAATAGTAGGTCAAGGTCTTTTTATATGTTCTCTGACTTAATGTTTCATTGTAGATCTTATTACGTATGACGTAACTCCCTCTCCTTACCATACTCAGCATCAGGATACCACAGTCACTCATAGATTGAGGACATGGATCAAGAAGAGCATGGTACTATATTACTATAACAAGATGATTTGTATGCAGTTATTTAATGCCTGTCTTCTTTTTAAAGAGAGACCTTGACAGTTGTCCTCATTGTCCCATCAGCAACTGGCACTCGATAGACATGCAATATGTAATTGCTGAATAAATCAGTGAGCAATCTAGATATCTTGCATGATTTAAGGTCTGGTTTACTTTTTGAAAGTAATACTCCATTTTTTTACTAGAAATTTGACTGAATTAATAGATTTATATAATCAAAAGCCAAATTCTTTCTCCTTTGCTTTCAGTCTGGTAGGTCATGTGGATTTCTAGGCTCTTGGCCAAAAAGTACAAAGTCAAATTCCTCAGTTCTTTCTATTCAGTGTTACTGATGTGGGAAACAGAGCAGAAGAAAAGTTATTAAACTTCCTTACCCACTGACAAGCCCTTGCAACAGGGAGAGTGACATTCCTCTAGGGACTCAACTACCTCCACTTTAAGGCTTTGCTAAGGGCAAAGGGCAATCCTAGCCTGATCAACCCCTACCCCCACCCAGGATCCTTAAGTGTACTTTAACAATTCCTTTGGAAACTTCCTTTTTCTCTAAACCCTCCAAGATACATGTTGACAATCATTCCCTAGCATATGGCCCACTGATATACATCTGAAGGGTCTCATAACAAAGGTTTTATTACCAGTAATGAATAACCTTTTTCCCAACAATAGCTAGCTCCTCAAGGTCCTGGACACCTTGCTTCCAAAATTCCTTACTTACACCATCCCTGACTCCCTCCCAACTTGCAAGTATAGAATGGACCACTCCTCACAGCCCTGGGACAGCACCTCTTTCTGCCCACAGGTCCTGTGACTAATAAACCACCATTTTGCACCAAAGATGTCTCAAGAATTCTTTCTTGGTCATTGGCTCCAGACCTCACCCCTCCGAACTTCACTTATATTCTAAAACTTCATCATTAAGTATTCTTTAATAGTTGTTTATAAAGGCATTTATGCAGAGGAGAAGTCACTACAGTGCTACTATAACCCTTCATGGTCCTGGAATAATGTTTTTACACATAAGTATAGAATGAGGACATTGGATGTCTGTATTCAGCATCGTTTTAAGTGCTAAGTTAAAACATGCTAAAATAATATCTCTTTCTGATATGTTAGCTCTTTCCTCTCATTTCCTTTATGGTTTTTCCTGAAAGAAAAAAAAAATCAATTCTCCTTTGTAGTTAAAAAGATATATATATATATAGTTTTATTTATACACATACACACATATAAATCAATTCTTTGTAGTTAAAAAATGTATATATATTTTATATATAAAAGTGTGTATATATATACATATATATGTGTGTGTGTATATATCTTTAGACCCATTTCCATTTCAAGCCTCCAATTTTTTGGTGCATGTAATAATTAATTGATGTCAGTAGTTTTATAATTAAAGCAGTGATGTCTAAAGCAGTACATGAAGATAAATGAAAATGTTTACTTGACCCAGTATATCACATTAACTTAGTGAATTAAGAAATCTTGAATATTAAAAGCTTGAGAATGTAGCAAATTCTGAAAATGATCTAAGAAATTTGAGGAGTTATCCAAAATTACACTGTACTATAACAGAGATGATCTACAATTTACCATAAGTCATTCCAAAAGTTGTTTTGCTGTCACCTGAGCCTGAAGCCTCACTGTTGTTCTAATGCTGTCATCTGTCCCAGGTATTTTTACTAATTTATTCAACAAGCATTTATTATGCATGCCACAGTGCTTGGCTTGTTAACAAGTTTATTGAAAAAGCTGAATGAAGGGCATGGCATAGTTCAGGTTCTTATAGTTCAACTTGGGGACAAAGTCTGAGTGTGAGAAAGTACTGTAGTTAAGTAGTAAATGAAAAAGTACTGAAGAATCAAATACATGTTTTTATGTGTGTAATCCTCAATATCATTCATAAATTATCAATGTAAATGGAAAATACTGTCAACGTAAGTTTCAGATTTAAAGAGGTAAATTCATTCTACGCATTTGTTGAGAACCATGTAATACAGAAAGTGTAGGAACAACATAGATGAGTAAGATCCCACCCCTATCCTCAACACAAAACACAATAAAAGAATATAACAATAAGTTAAAAGTGTATGTCAGAGAAATAAAGAACTCTTAGGAATTCAGCAGTGAGATGATAGAAGTTTCATATAAGAGTTGGCATTTGTGCTGGGACTGAAAGTATATTTAGAACTGGGCTTGCAAGGACTCACTCAGCCTTAGAAAAGCACTGGGAAGTTAACAATACTGTATTGCACATTTAAAAGTTGCTAAGAGTAGACCTCAAAAGTTCTCATTATAAGAAAAATATCATAGGGATGGTTAAGTGTCTGCCTTTGGCTCATGATCCCCGGGTCCTGGAATCAAGTCCCACATCAGGCACCTTGCTCAACAGGCAACCTGCTTTTCCCTCTGCCTGCTGCTCCCCCTGCTTGTGCTCTTTCTCTGACAAATAAAAATCTTAAAAAAAAAAGTGGGTGGTGATGGGTGTTAACTAGACTTAATGGATGATCGTTCTACAATATATACATAAATCATGTAAACATTCGTGATGTGGTTTTGGAATATAAGTGAAGTACGGTGAGATGAGATCTGGAGCAGATGACGAAGAAAGAATTCTTGAGATGTCTTTGGTGCAAAATGATGGTTTATTAGAGCATGGGGACAGGACCTGCGTGGCAGAAAGATCTGTTGTACTGGGGTTGTGAGGGGTGGCTGATTCTATATTACGGGGTTGGGGGAGTAAGGAAAAGGGAGGCTTCAAAAGAACTTTCATGTGTTAAAGGAGACCTGTAAGATACCAGAGGCCTTGCCACTGTCAAGATTGTTTCTCCCCTCTAGCAAGGCATTAACATTAAGATAGTTGGGAGATTCCTGGAAGAATGTCACTTATGTACCACCCAGGAGTGGGGGTGGGGGAGGTTGCAGGGTGTTAGCTTGTGCTTCGTCTTCAGCCAGCCTTCTGCTCCCTCATCACTGGGGTGCCTGCTGCCTCTATAAAGGCTCACTGGAAAACAAACGCTGAATGCTGTTTTTGCTTTTCTCCATTTTTTTTTTTTGTAAAAACAAAAAACCTTTGAATTTCTTTCAGTTAGCAAAAACAGATACTAATGGAGATCTTTTGTAAAAGTGAACTAGCGTAATGCAAACTTTTGAAAACTTGGGCTAACCCTAATACTATATTACATTTCAATTATATTTCAATTTTAAAGAAAAGCACAAGGAGCATTTAGGGAACAGAGCAATTGAATTTGAAAGGAGTATTGTTGGTTTAGAGGGCCAAAGGGGAGTAACTAAAAAATAGGTGACTTAGGGTAATAAAGGACTGAAAAATATTCTGAAAGTAATTGGGATTCTAGGGAAGCTTCCAAAGCAAGGGTATTAACATAAGATAAAGATCAATTAAATTACCTTGCAGGATTGCTGTGAGGATTAGATATGATAATTTGTGTAATACACTTGGCCCAAAGCCTGCCACAAAGTAAATGTTTAATAAACAGTAGCTGCTATCGTTTACTTGACTAGTGACAAGCCAATTAGGAAGTTACCAAGTGGTCAAGTTACTAGGTGGGTCAATCTTGCTGTGGCTGAGGTTGAAGAGGTTGCTGCCTGTGTTCTTCACACCTGACGACCTTATCTGGCAGTGATGGTAGCACCAGAGAAGTGAGAAAAAGAGAAACTATAGGTTTGCCCCAATTTCCAAAAGCTTTCATTATGCTCTTTCACTTTTACAAAAGATAACTGAAAGAAATCCAAAGAAGTTTTTTGTTTTTACAAAAAATGGAGAAAAGCAAAAATAGCGTTTAGTGTTTGTTTTGCAGTGAACTTTTACAGAGGTAGCAGGCACCCTAAGCAGTGAGGTACCACCAAGCTCCTTCTCTGGGAACTGTGCTCAGTGTCTCAGCATCAAATTGCCATAGGTTTGACCTGTGTCTGTGAGCATCTGTGTTTATTTCAATTTGCTTTGAATCTGTTAGCAAAATGTGTCCTAAGTTATCCACAATAGCTTACTTAAGAGGTTATTTTTGGGATCTGGGACCACTAGAAAACTTTCCCACATAAATTAGTGGTAATTGTCTCCACTTTACACCATGTCAGCTTGAAACTTTTCATAAGAACCCTCCACTTTCAGATAGTGAGGGAAACCTGTATTTAGACTGAGAAGGACAGTGGAAGGGTTTGTTTGTTTGTTTGTTGTTGTTATTGTTTAAGGGAAAGACTTTGCATAAAACTTAAAAATGTTTTAACAGCAAAGAATATCAACAATTATCTGCCCTAATTTAATCAGTGAACCTAGTGCTAAACTAATAAAAAGACTAATAGGTTTAGTTGGAGGATGGTATTTGGGTTTGTTTGGGGTTTTGTTTTTGGTGGATGTCTTGTTTTACATTGTTTTTTAAACCAAAATTAATTGAGATAAATATTCTGTTATTTTTATAGATTTCTTCCCACAATTCATAGCATGTATAAATGGTGTTTATTAATTGTTTTTCTGTGATCATGTAAAAATTCAGTTATGGCTTAATTTTTTTTTTCATTTAATTTTTTTATTTTTTCAGCATAACAGTATTCATTATTTTTGCACCACACCCAGTGCTCCATGCAATCCGTGCTCTCTACAATACCCACCACCTGGTGCCCCCAACCTCCCACCCCCCACCCCTTCAAAATTCTCAGATCGTTTTCAGAGTCCATAGTCTCTCATGGTTCACCTCCCCTTCCAATTTCCCTCAAATCCCTTCTCCTCTCCATCTCCCCTTGTCCTCCATGTTATTTGTTATGCTCCACAAATAAGTGAAACCATATGATAATTGACTCTCTCTGCTTGACTTATTTCACTCAGCATAATCTCTTCCAGTCCTGTCCATGTTGCTAAAAAACTTGGGTATTCATCCTTTCTTTTTTTCTTTTTCTTTTTTTTTTTTTTTTTTTTACAGCTTTATAAACATATATTTTTATCCCCAGGGGTACAGGTCTGCGAATCGCCAGGTTTACACACTTCACAGCATTCACCATAGCACATACCCTCCCCAATATCCATAACCCCACCCTCCTCTCCCAACCCCCTCCCCCCATCAACCCTCAGTTTGTTTTGTGAGATTAAGAGTCACTTATGGTTTGTCTCCCTCCCAATCCCTTCTTGTTTCATTTACTCTTCTCCTACCCCCTCAACGCCCCATGTTGCATCTCCTCTCCCTCATATCAGGGAGATCATATGATAGTTGTCTTTCTCCGATTGACTTATTTCGCTAAGCATGATACCCTCTAGTTCCATCCACGTCGTCGCAAATGGCAAGATTTCATTTCTTTTGATGGCTGCATAGTATTCCATTGTGTATATATACCACATCTTCTTTATCCATTCGTCTGTAGATGACATCTAGGTTCTTTCCATAGTTTGGCTATTGTAGACATTGCTGCTATAAACATTCGGGTGCACGTGCCCCTTCGGATCACTACGTTTGTATCTTTAGGGTAAATACCCAGCAGTGCAATTGCTGGGTCATAGGGTAGTTCTATTTTCAACATTTTGAGGAACCTCCATGCTGTTTTCCAGAGTGGTTGCACCAGCTTGCATTCCCACCAAGAGTGCAGGAGGGTTCCCCTTTCTCCGCATCCTCGCCAGCATCTGTCATTTCCTGACTTGTTAATTTTAGCCATTCTGACTGGTGTGAGGTGACATCTCATTGTGGTTTTGATTTGTATTTCCCTGATGCCGAGTGATATGGAGCACTTTTTCATGTGTCTGTTGGCCATCTGGATGTCTTCTTTGCAGAAATGTCTGTTCATGTCCTCTGCAGTTATGGCTTAATTAATAGTAGGCTATTTAGTTCTATCTAAATACAATACTTATTTGAATTTAATTCCAGAGGATCAAATGAAGTGGTCTAATCTCCAGAAGAATTTTATTTAAACCACTTACATTGACAAAACACTATCTTAGGAATTATAATTCTAGAAAAACTTCAATTTGAGCATATATAGCATCAATTACGTAAAAACAGTTAAGCTAAAAAAATTGCTTAAAATTACTTTTTTTCGTTTTTCTTAATTAGCATATAATATGTGTTTCATGGGCACAGGTCTGTGACTCATCAGTCTTACACAATTCACAGCATTGACCATAGCATATACCATCCCCAGTGTCCATCATCCCCACCAAGACCCTATCCCTCCCACATCCCTCCCTCCAGCAAACTTCTGTTTCCTGAGATCAAGAGTCTCTTATGGTTTGTTGCCCTCTCTGGTTTCATCTTGTTTCATTTTTCCCTCCCTTCACCTATGATCCTCTGTTTTGCTTCTTAGATTCATCTTATCGGTGATAATTGTCTTTCTCTGATTGACTTATTTTGCTTAGCAAAGTACCCTCTAGTTCCATCCACATTGTTGCAAATGGCAAGATTTCATGGGTTTTTTTTAATGGATGCATAATATTCCATATATATATATGGAATATGTATAGATATATACCCTATGACCCATGGGTCATAGGGTAGCTCTATTTTCAACTTTTTGAGGAATCTCCATACTGTTTTCCAGAGTGGCTGCACCAGCTTGCATTCCACCAACAGGGCAGGAAGGTTCCCCTTTTTTCCATATCCTTGCCAACACCTGTTGTTTCCTGACTTATTAATTTCAGCCTTTCCAACTGGTATGTGTTCGTATCTCACTGTGGTTTTGATTTGTATTTCCCTGTTGCCAAGTGATGTGGAGCACTTTTTCATATATCTGTTGGCCATTTGGATGTCTTCTTTGCAGAAATGTGTATTCATGTCTTCTACCCATTTCCTGATTGGATTATTTGTTCTTTGGGTAGTTGAGTTTGATAAGTTCTTTCTAGATTTTGGATACTGGCCCTTTATCTGATATGTCATTTGCAAAAATCTTCTCTCATTCTGTCAGTTGTCTTTTGGTTTTGTCAGCTGTTTCCTTTGCTGTGCAAAAGCTTTTTATCTTCATGAAGTCCCAATAGTTCATTTTGGCCCTTGCTTCCCTTGCCTTTGGCAATGTTTCTAGGAAGACATTACTGTGGCTGAGGTTGAAGAAGTTGCTGCCTCTGTTCTCCTCAAGGATTTTGATGGATTCCTGTCTCACATTGAGGTTTTTCATCCATTTTGAGTCTATTTTTGTACATGGTGTAAGGAATGGTCCAGTTTCAGTCTTTTGCATGTGGCTATCCAATTTTCCCAACACCATTTATTGAAGAGACTCTCTTTATTCCATTGCAAATTCTTTCCTGCTTTGTTGAAGATTAGTTAACCGCAGAGTTGAGGGTCTATTTTGGGGCACTATTCTGTTCCATTGATCTGTGTCTGTTTTTGTGTCAGTACCATACTGTCTGAATGATTATAGCTTTGTAATAGAGCTTGAAGTCCGGGATTGTGATGCCACCAGCTTTTTCTTTTTCAACATTCCTTGGGCTATTCAGGGTCTTTTCTGGTTCTATACAAATTTTAGGATTATTTTTTCCATTTCTTTGAAAAAAGTTGATGGTATTTTGATAGAGATTGCATTGAACATGTATATTGCTCTAGGTAGCATGGACATTTTCACATCTGTTCTTCTAATCCATGAGCATGGAATATTTTTCCATTTCTTTGTGTCTTCAATTTCCTTCCTGAGTATTCTATAGTTTTCTGAGTATAAATTCTTTGCCTCTTTGGTTAGACTTATTCCTAGGTATCTTTTGGTTTTGGGAGCAATTGTAAAAGGGATCAACTCCTTAATTTCTCTTTCTTCTGTTTTTTCTTGGTATATAGAAATGCAATTGATTTCTGTGCATTGATTTTATATCCTGGCACTTCACTAAATTCTCTATGAGTTCTATAAGTTTTGGGATGGAGTCTTTTGGGTTTTCCACACAAAGTATCATACCATCTACAAAGAATGAGAGTTTGACTTCTTTGCCAATTCGGATGACTTTTATTTCTTTTGTTGTCTGATTGCTGAGGCTAGGACTTCTAGTACTATGTTGAATAGCAGTGGTGATAGTGGACATCCCTACTGTGTTCCTGATCTTAAGGGAAAAGCTCTCACTTTTTCCCCATTGAGAATGATATTCACTGTGGGTTTTTCATTGATGGCTTTTATGATATTGAGGTATGTATCCCCATCCCTACACTGTGGAAAGTTTTGATCAAGAAAGGATGCTGTACTTTGTCAAAACGCTTTTTCTGCATCTATTGAGAGTATCATATGGTTTTTGTCCTTTCTTTTATTATCAGATTGATTTGCAGGTGTTGAACCAACCTTGAAGCCTAGGAATAAATCCCACTTCGTCGTGGTGAATAATCCTTTTAATGTACTAATTGGCTAGTATTTTGGTGAGAATTTTTGCATCCATATTCATCAGGGATATTGGTCTCTAATTCTCTTTTTTGATGGGGTCTTTGGTTTTGGGATCAAGGTAATGCCAGTCTCATAAAATGAGTTTGAAAGTTTTCCTTCCACTTCTATTTTTTGGTATTTTTTATAGGTATTAATTATTTTATTTATTTTATTTTTTTAAATTTATTTTATTTATTTATATTTTTTATAGGTATTAATTATTTAAATGTTTGGTAAAATTCTCCTGGGAAGCCATCTAGCCCTTGGCTCTTATTTTGGGGGATATTTTTAAATAGTGTTTCAATTTCCTTACCAGTTATGGGTCTGTTCAGGTTTTCTATTTCTTCCTGGTTCAGTTTTGGTAGTTTATAGGTCTTTAGGAATGCATCCATTTTTTCCAGATTGTCTAATTTGGTGGTATATAGTTGCTCATAATATATTCTTATAATTAATTTGTATTTCTTTGGTGTTGGTCTCCTCTTTCATTCATGATTTTATTGATTTGGATTCTCTTTTCTTTTTGATAAGTCTGGTCAGGAGTTTATCAGTCTTATTAATTCTTTCAAAGAATCAGTTCCTAGTTTTGCTGATCTGCTCTACTGTTCTTTTGGTTTCTATTTCATTGATTTCTGCTTTGATCTTTATTATTTCACTTCTCCTGCTGGGTTTAGGCTTTATTTGCTGTTCCTTCTCCAGTTCCTTTAGGTGTATGGTTATGTTGTGTATTTGAGACCTTTCTTGTTTCTTGAGAAGGCTTGTACTACTATATACTTTCCTCTTAGGACTGCCTTTGCTGCATCTCAAAGATTTTGAACAGTTGTGTCTTCATTTTCATTTGTTTCCATGAATTTTTTAAGTTCTTTAATTTCCTGGTTGATCCATTCATTCTTTAGTTGGATGCTCTTTAGCTTCCATGTATTTGAGTTCTTTCCAACTTTCCACTTGTGAGTGAGTTCTAGTTTCAAAGCATTGTGGTCTGAAAATAGGCAGGGAATGATCCTAATCTTTTGGTACCAGTTGAGACCTGACTTGTGACCTGGAATTTGATCTATTTTGGAAAATGTTTCATGTGCACTAGAGAAGAATGTATATTCTGTTGCTTTGGGATGGAATGTTCTAAATATATCTGTAATGTCCATCTGGTCCAGTGTGTCATTTAAAACCTTCATTTCTTTGTCGATCTTTTCTTAGATGATCTATCCCTTTCAGTGAGGGGGGTTATTAAAGTCCCCTACTATTATTGTATTATTGATGATGTGTTTCTTTGACTTCTATATTGGCTACTCCCATGTTAGGGACATAGATATTTAAAATTGTTAGATCTTCTTGTTGGACAGACCCTTTAAGTATGCTATACTGTCCTTCCTCATCTCTTATTATAGTCTTTGGTTTAAAATCTAATTTGTCTGAACTAAGGATTACCACCCCAGCTTTCTTTTGATGTCCATTAGCATGCTAAATGGTTTTTACTGCCTCCTTAAAATCTAGAGGTGTTTGGGGGTCTAAAATGAATCTCTTGCAGACAGCATATCAGTGGGTCTTGGTTTTGTTTGTTTGTTTGTTTGTTTTAATCCATTCTGATACCCAATGTCTTTTGATTGGGGCATTTAACTCATTTACATTTAGGGTAACTATCAAAAGATATGAGTTTATTGCCATTGTATTGGCTGTAAGATGACTGTTACTGTATTGTTTCTGTTCCTTTCTGGTCTATGTTACTTTTGGCTCTCTCTCTTTGCTTAGAGGACCCCTTACAATATTTCTTGCAGGGCTGGTTTGGTGCTTGCAAATTCTTTTAGTTTTTGTTTGTTCTGGATGCTTTTTATCTCTTCTCTATTTCAATGAAAGCCTAGATGGTTATAATATTCTTGGTTGCATTTTTTTCTCATTTAGTGCTGTGAATATATCATGCCAGTCCTTTCTGGCCTGCCAGGTCTCTGTGGATAGGTCTGCTGCTAATCTAATATTTCTACCATTGTAGGCTACAGACCTCTTGTCCCAAGCTAATTTCAGGATTTTCTCTTTGTCTTTGAGACTTGTAAGTTTTAGTACTAGATGACAGGGTGTTGACCTATTTTTATTGATTTTGAGGGCAGTTTTCTGTGTCTCCTGAATTTTAATGCTTGTTTCCTTTCCCAAATCAGGGAAGCTCTCTGCTATAATTTGCTCCAATATACCTTCTTCCCCTCTCTCTCTTCCTTCTGCTCTGGGATCCCAATTATAATAATATTGTTTCATCTTACAGTATCACTTGTCTCTCAATTCTCCCCTCGTGATACAATATTTATCTCTCTTTTTCTCAGCTTCTTTATTCTCCATCATTTGCTCTTCTATATCACTAATTCTCTCTTCTGCCTCACTTATCCTAGCATTAAGGGCCTCCATTTTTTTTTATTGCACCTCATCATTTATTGCACTCCTTTTTTATTTCAACATGGTTATATTTTAGTTCTTTTATTTCTCCAGAAAGGGGTTCTCTAGTATCTCCTATTATTTTTTCAAGCCCATATAGTATATTATCATAATGTAATTAATCGTTATTCTGAACTCTTGTTCTGACATCTTGCTAATGTTCATATTGATTAGGTCCCTGGCAGTTGGTACTGCCTCTTGCTCTTTTTCTGGAGATGAATTTTTCTGTTTTTGTCATTTTTTTTTCCCAGAGAAGAATAGATGAATGAGAGAACAAAATGCTAAAAGGGTAACAACAACCCCAGAAAAATATACATGAAATGAATCTGAAGAGACCCACAACTGTGGAGAAAAGAAAGGAAAAAGAAAAAAAAAAAAGAATATGATCAGGCTGGTGAATAGAACAGAGCCGCACATTAGATTTGGAGTGTATTTTGGTCTGTTAGAAGAAAATGCCCCCCAAAATTTAAAGAAAGAAAAACTTATACATATACAAAATAAGGGTAAATATGATGGAGGGATAGAATATGACTGTCAAGATGAAAATTTAAAAAGATTTTAAAAAGGAATTGATAAGAAATGGGTTGAAAAAGAAAGAAAAAAAATTTGTAAAAAGGTGAGGTAGAGAATGTGATCAGGCAAGAGACTAAAACAAAGCCATACATTAGATTTAGGGTATATTTTGGACTGTTAGAAGAAACTGTATCCCAAAAATTTAAAGAAAGGAAAAAATATATATATATATATATATATACACACACACAAAAAGTAAGATTAAACAATGAAGGGATAGAATATAACTGTAAAAATGAAAATTTAAAAAGATATTTTAAAAAGATATTGATAAGATGTTAGTTAAAATAGGAAAGAGAAAAAATTCAAAAAAAAAATAAAGAAAATTAAAACAATTTAACTTTAAAAGACTGAAGTGTCATGGGGAAAAAGCCATGAATTCTATGTGTTGTATTTCCCTAGTGCTGGGGTTTTGAAGTTCTCATTGATCAGTAAACTTGGTCTTGGCTGGATGTTCTTGCTGATCTTCTGGGGGAGAGGCCTGTGGCAGTGACTCTCAAGTGTCCTTACCCCCGCCAGAATTACCCCACCCTTGCAAGGGGCCAGGCTAAGAAATCTGCTTGGGTTTGCTCTCAATAGCATTTGTTCCCTGAAAGCTTTCCATACAGCTTTGGAGGACATGAATGAAAATGGCAGGGGCACCTGGGTGGCTCAGTGAGTTAAAGCCTCTGCCTTCGGCTCAGATCATGATCCCAGGGTCCTGGGATTGAGCCCCGCATTGGGCTCTCTGCTCAGTGGGGAGCCTGCTTCCTCCTCTCTCTCTGCCTGCCTCTTTGCCTACTTGTGACCTCTCTCTGTCAAATAAATAAATAAAATCTTTAAAAAAAAAAAAGGGGGGGGGGGGCGCCTGGGTGGCTCAGTGGGTTAAGCTGCTGCCTTCGGCTCAGGTCATGATCTCGGGGTCCTGGGATCGAGCCCCGCATCGGGCTCTCTGCTCAGCGGGGAGCCTGCTTCCTCCTCTCTCTCTGTCTGCCTCTCTGCCTGCTTGTGATCTCTGTCTGTCAAATAAATAAATAAAAAATCTTTAAAAAAAAATTAAAAAATTAAAAAAAAAAAAAGAATGAAAATGGCTGTCTCCCAATCTTCAGCCCAGAGGAGCTGAGAACTCAGGCCTGCTCCTCAGTGAGCCCTCAGAGAAAAGCAGTCAATCACTCTGTCTCCCTAGTCTCCAGCCACACTCTGTGACCTGGCCTGTGACCAAGGATTTCTATCTCTGGCATATGACCCTATTCGGAGATTCCAAACCCAGCAGATTCCTGCAGCGTGCTCCTGTACTGCTCCTCCTGGTGGAGGAAGTGGAGGGATCTCCCTGTATCTGCCACTGTGGGGTCCCTACTCGAAGATTAGTGGCCTGACTTGGCCACGGATCATGGTTTATGGCAACCCTGAGCTGAGAGCCCACTCCTTGGCTCCATCTTTGCAGCCAGCTTCTCTGCTCCAACACCTGGGAGCTCTGCCACACTCAGGCACCTTCAGTCTTTCTGCAACCCTGAGGGTCTTGAGACCACACTGTCCCAGCGAGGGCTCCCCCACCCCCACCCCCGCTTAGCCACTGGAGCGACATCCCTTGGTGCAGCAGACTTCTAAAAGTTCCAATCTTGTGCTCCGCTGCTCTATCACTTGCAGGGAGCCAGCTGACAGAGGCTCCCTTCCCCCATAGTCTATCTTCCCACATATCACCTCGGATTCACTTCACATGTCCTACCTTCAGAAAGTGGTTGCTTTTCTGTTCAGAGAATTGCTGCTATTCTTTTCTTTGATCTCCTTTTGAGTTTGCAGGTGTTCAGAACAGTTTGACTATCTAGCTGAATTCTTGGGACCAGATGAAATTTAGGTCTCCCTACTCCCCTGCCATCTTGCTTCTTCTATTCTCTAAATTACTTTTAAAGAGAAAAGACAGATGCCCTGCTGTGGATGTCCTGTGCTACTATAACCTGAGTCAAACTTTTCTCCTAAATGGATGATTCAGGGAGTCTCCTGATACTCTCTAGCTGCTGCCCATGAGTACATTTGGAACAATGGAGGCCACTTGGGAAAACTGGAATTACATTTCCTGATCCAAATTTTTTTTTGTTGTGATTATTTTCTTAGCAAACTTTCTCTCAGACAAGCTGCTCTTTTCTCATGGGAAATAATCCAGCTTTGATAAAAGGAAGTGTTTCTTTCTCTTTCTTAAGACCATCTCCCTGTAGGAGTCACACTTCTGACATATATGGCTTCATATACTTTGGGAAAGTTCTTCTAGATTTCTAAGCAGAAAACTCTCTCCTTAATGGATTTTCTGCAGATATATGTTACATGTTCTTGATATACTTCAAGCATTATTTGAAGTTTTAACTGAAGTTTTAAAATCTGAATCTTGAGCAGTATTTTTAGACTGCAAAGATATTTGTTCATTTTGGAGACCACTCATTTTAATTAAAAGTCATTGATTCATTTATTTTCCTTCACTTTTTAAGTTGTCCTTGTTTTTCTCCTTCAAGACTTATTAAGAAAAAGTTAACAGCATTAGTGTATTTCTTCAAATTGACTTCTAATTGGCAGCCCAGGAATTCTCAATTTTCTGATTCTTTGTCTAATTTCAAGTTGCCATCATCCTCATTTTATTCTCTTAAAGAGAGCAAGCAAACTTGTCTTCAGTGTGGTTTTCGAGATTTTAACAGGCCCTCTTTATAATTTGAAGTCTCTTTCCTTTGTGTTTTCACATTGTCAAACATTGCTTTCTGTTCCTTCATCCCCCCACACTTTTTCTACCATTGCCCTGCTTTTTAGAATAGCAGTTTTAGACTTTCTTAAAATCAAGTGTTTTTATCCAAACCAGACATGAGGGATATTCTGAGGGACATTCTTCTGAGATGCTCTTAAGATGTTTTGGCATCAGTCACTTGAGCTTGAGGGATTTTGCTGCATTTTTGAGTAACTGTATCTGTCTTTAAAGTCAAGCAATGAAAATGAAAGTTTAAAAGTTTAGGGGATTCACTTCTTTTTGGGAAAGGTTTACAATGTTCTCAAGTGATGGGTGGACAAGTCCAGATATTTATAAATGCTGCAAAACTCAGTGTTTGTTATTTCAGAGGACTGGTCTTCATTGGAGGTGACTTGGGGGCTTCATGGGTTTGTGTAATCAGTCTAGTTTCTTCACTTACTTTAACACTGAGCAGAAAATCTTTGGGATGGATCTTTTCCCCCCACTCCTTAAAGTATGCCCACTCTTAACTGTAAAAAAAAAAAAAATCAAGAAGACCATATCAGAATCTCCTGTGGAAACACATGGAGCCTTGGGCTTTGTCTCAAGCATAGACAACACTATCTGAAGGCTAGTGCAGAGCAGGAGGAGGTGGGAAGGCCAGATTCTATAAAATAGAACAAACTTTGCTCTGCTTATTGCACAAGTAGAGAGTAAGAAGTGATATTATTTATCTAACACATTTGGTTGAGGAGAAAGTGTTGACTGCAGCCACCCAGGTGCCCCTAGCCATATAGTCTATAGATGTGGAGGATTGAGGCTTAGTCTAGGACTTGTGATGAGGAAAGAATCTGGCCAAATTCTGTTGAAGTTTACTTTAGAATTCATTTATTTGTTTGAAAAAGGGAGGGAAAGGGCTTATTTTTAGTGATAAGACTGGACAGAATTAGAAACAGGAAAGTATTTCAGTATTTTGTTCAATGGCTTTTTTCAATGTGTATAAGGCTGTTTTTCAGTATTTTTTCTCTTCAGCGCAATCTTGTCTTTGGTGGAAAATGAAGCGAGTATGCTACACTGGTGTTTCCGATGACACAAGATGATTTTAGGTGGTTTGCTGACTCAGCATTAAATAACACTGTCACATAGCAAGAAAGTAATTTCTTTCTCTTGCAAGAAAGCTCTTTGTTTCTTGCTAATCTCCCTCTTAAAGAAAAAGAATAGGCTCAGCCTTTTGCGATCAATCATTGGTATCTTTCTAGGTTTGAATAAAAATACTTTCATTATCTTCCTTTTGATGGTTATCTTCTACTTATGGAAAATGATACTGATTTTCCATTTAGGGTGGTTATAATTTAAGCCAAAAAAAATTTTAAATGAGTTGACTGAAATAATAAAAATTAGATAAATAATAGTATAGATGATATGTAGATGTCAACAAAAAAATTACAATGTTGTTATTCCCCATTCCACCATTCCATACCATTCCAGAATCTTTGATCCTGTTTGATTACTTCTATATTTTTTGAGAGCGCTTTGGCAGCCCAGAGGAGCTAAATTGTCACTGGGACACTTTAGGCAAGACATCAGCCAAACTACAATATCTTATTTAAATCCTTGTACCACCTTCTGGTTTAACAAAAGCATTTTGTCATTAATTGTGATAACATTGAGTCTTGAAGTGAAATGTAATTAAAACTGTATTATATGTAGTACTCAAGATAATGGATCTCTGCAGTATGTTATTGTAGCATCATGGAATTTTAGAACACAAAGAGACATTACTGACACTTTCCTAATCAGATGAAACTGACTATAATTTGGTAGGTCAATCATCTCTTGGTCTTAGCTCTATAATGGTATCCTTTGTGAGAGTTCCATGGCATGGACTCATCTGCAACAATTCTGTTAGAGTTCATGTTAGTCAAAATGTTGCCTCTTCAAAAATCAGAATAATAGTTTATTAGGTGTTAGGCAAATTTCAAATAAAAGAAATTGAATGGTCCCAGAACACACACTTGAACTCTGTCTCAGAAAATACCATAAATTTATTAGAATTACTGCTAGCACAAATAGTATCAGTATTACAAAGTTTATTGACAAAGTTTTTCCATTTTAAGATTTCTTATCTTTCCCTCAATTAGTATTGCCAGTTGCTCTACTAAGAATTTAACACTAAGCTTATTAATAGAAATGATGTACACTGTTTCTACAGTATTCTGAAGCAGAACATTAGATGTCCATATTAAATTCTAGCAAAAGTGCAAAGGAAATCATTTCATCACCTCTCTGCATTCTCATGGTGAATAAGGTGGTGGTGATTTTTCTATAGAGAGTTTCTCATAGGCAGGTGGAGCATCAGGAACCTGTGAGAATGAGAAAGGGAGAGTATGGCCTTGGCAACAGTGCACAGATTTCTGGGAGAAAGGTTAAGTTGGTGATCAGCATCATATTTATACTACTTCTCTGGACTGAAACATCTAAGTGCCCACCTTTCATTCCCACCCAACAAGATAATCATTGTTAAATTTCACAAGTGTGTATGTTGAAATGTTGAGGGGAACAGGAAGAGTAGAGAAAAATAGAGCTAACAGCATTTCTAAAATCTCAAAAATGTATTTATACCTTCATTATCCCTGTCAGTAGAAGTCCCAAGCCCTAATTGGTGAATTCTTGAACACTGTTTAAAGCCACTAATATATTACATTTATACCACATAGATAGATCCTCCTTGTGTGTCTAAAGGCCAGTGCTATTGTCAGTACAGCACAAATGGTTAGGCCTTCATTTAATGCTCACAATTTTAGGAGTATTTTCATTGTTTTCATATTATAGTTTGGAAAACTAAGTCAGAGGGAGGTCAGGTTACTTGTCCAAATCATATAACTTCACAGTAATTTGGCTCCACATTCTGTTTTTTTTTTGTTTGTTTTGTTTTTTTGTTTTGTTTTTTGTTTTTTTTTCAGATTCTGTTTTTTAAACCACTATGACATACTACATTTGTACCAACGCTGTCCAATAGAAATAGAGTATAACACATATGTGGCTTTAAAAATATCTAGTACTGCATTACAAAAATTAAAAAAACAGGTAAAATTAATCTTCATAATATAGTTTATTTAATCCCACATATAAAAATATTATCATTTCAACATGTAATTGATATAAAAATAATTAATGAATCATTTATATTCTTTTCCTCATACTAAGTCTTTGAAATTTGGTATTAGAACATTTTAATTTAAACTACTATGTGTTCAATAGCCACATGTGGCCAGCAGCTACCCTGTTGGACTATACAGCTTATACTTTTAATCACAGATACTTTGTTTCCCTCCCTTAGATATATCTACATTCAGAAAAAAGCAAATATACTAGACATAAGACAAAAAAATATTGTATCCAGAATCAAGTTCTTCCTTTGGCCTTTACATTTAGGGATTTCATCATTGACCCTGGAAAATCTGGGTATGAGAGGACACAATTTAAGAAAATCTCTGTACTTCCCTGTTTTTTTTGTCTTTGTTATTGTTTATGTTTTTGTTATGATAAAATATACATAAAATTTACCATTTTAACCATTTCAGTAGCATCAGGTATATTCACATCACTCTTGACTTTTAAATTGGAATAATTTTATTCCTCTGAGTTAAAAGCAGCCATACATTAAACACCAAGATGCAGGATCTCAACTTACCACAGGTTCATGATTATTCTCTTGAAATGGCAGTTTGCTGTCCTGATGACCAAACCCCTCAGATGGACATCTTCCTGTTAAGGTACTTTGAATGCCAGCATGAATACCTTTGTCCTGAAATGTGAATGCATGAAGGTCAGTAGATGAGGAAAAAAAAGTATTGAGTTCAGTAAGAAAAGAGAAGGAAGCTGAAGTTATTTTTAAAAATAGATTTAAAAAAAAAAAGATTTTATGTATTTGACAGAGAGATAGCACAAGTAGACAGAGAGGCAGGCAGCAAGAGAAGCAGAAGCAGGCTGAGCAGAAAGCCCAATGCAGGGCTAAATGCCAGGACTCTGAGATCATGATCTGAGCCAAAGACAGAGGCCCAACCCACTGAGCCACCCAGGTGCCTCTACAAATAGATTTTAATCTTGGTTCTGCCATTTACCTGCAATGGGACCTCAGGCTAGTCACTTTACCTTTCAAATTCTAGTGCTTGCATCTGTAATAATGAAGATAATGCTACCTACATCTCAAGAGTTGTAGGAATTAAACTAAAGATAAAGCACTTATTACAGGGCCTGACACCCATTAGTAAATGGATATTTTTGAAGGGAAGGAGAAAAAGAATGAACCTGAACAATGAACCTCAGAGAATGATTTTTTAAAAAGATTTTTATTATTTCTTTAAGAGTGCATGAAAGGGGTAAGGGCAGAAGGAGAGGGAGAAGCAGACTCTGCTGAGCAGGAAGACTGATGCGGGGCTGGTCCCAGGACCCTGAGATCATGATCTGAGCTAAAGGCAGATGCTTAACCAACTGAGCTACGAAGGAATCCCAGAACCTCAGAGAATGATTGTGAGTGGAGGTGATCAAGCTAGTGCTGTATCTCAGTGAGGACAAGCTTAGGAGAAACTTGGCGGCATGGACACATTGTCTATTTCTGCCTTCACCATAATGACAGCAAAATATCTTTTTTTCCCCAATTTTTAAAATTTTTAGAAATTTCTTCTCAGTGTTCCAGAATTAAACACTACAAATGCATCTGTTGTTGTAGAATGTTGTGGTCATAGCTGGAGCTTCCAAGTCAAGTTGCAACATGATAAGTCAATCTAAGGCTAAGTTATGCATCCTGAATTATTGTGGGGATGGGTGGGTGAAAGCTCAGTTTGCTTTGCATAGGTTTAGAGGTTGATATTCTCCATCCCTAGAATAGAATTACAACAGGTTGTACAGGGCAGAGACACATACCCAAGTGGGAACTTTAGGAGTTGTCTACCATGGTAAGATATTTATTTCATCACTGACATAGTTTGAAATTGCTGACACCTTGTGATAATAAAAAGCAGATTTTTAGTTGCTTTTATTATTGTTAAATTCTCCACGGTGGTGGTTCTCAAACTTCAGCATGTGTCAGTTTCACCTGACGGCTTGTTAAACACAGATTTCTGGGCCCACATCTAGAATTTCTGACACAGCAGATCTAGTGTGAGGCCCATAATTTGCATTTCTAACAAGTTCCCAGGTGATACTGCCAAAACTGCTGATCCAGGGCCACATGGAGAACCTGCTCTGCACACAAAGCACCTCCTTATTGCCTGCACCTGGGTGACCCAGGTGTACTCAGATCCTTAGAAGGACTGGGCAAGTAATGCATAGGGGTCAGGTGGGCCAGGTGGGGGCCATAGAAAAGGAGGCAGTATATATCATCTAAAGGGACAACCACTGTACAGTTGCCAATATTTGCCAGATCTTTTGATTTTTTAAAAAAGAAACTAGAAATCAAGATTTTCATGTAAAATATTACTTCTATATCTAATTGTACCTAGGTTGACACCTAATTCGATTTTTTTTTTTAAATGCAGACCTAAACATACCAGTGAGCCAAATCCAGCCAGTGGGGCATTAGCAGCACACACTTTGTGGTACCAGCTGAGAAGGGCTGGAACAGGGAGGCTGTGCAGATGTTGACCATCTCTTCAGCCTTTTCTGCAGATTGTGATTGATCACTGGGGTCTGCTAGGTTGGAAGAGGGCATCAAGGTACGTTTTTCAGGGAGAAGTGTTTGGAACATCAATGAGGTGAAGACAGACATGGATTGGGGCTGATAACCACACAGTCTGCAGACTGAAGAGAAGTAGTTTTCCTAAACTCTAGTCTGAAATTTGCACAAGGGCCCTAAACTTGATGTAAGGATGCAGAAATTTTCTGTTTCTCTCCCCAGTTCCCAGCAATATACTCCAGGTAAGGTATTTAATGCATTTTCTCCCTTTACCTCAATTATCAGTTACTCTTTTCCTTATTTATAAATTTCTCACCTGCCATAAATTAGGAGCATGATCTACTCCCCCAAATCACTGCCAATTCTCTGCATTTGCATTCAAACTTCAGCATGCATTTTCAAAGGCATCTTCCTTGGTCTCAAGGAAGACCAAGGGGGAGTGGGTCCCAGGCTCAGCATGTTAGCAAGAGCTCTGGGAGATTTGAGCACAGGGGTCCCCTGATCATGTATTGAGAAACACAACACATGAGACATGAATATAAACTGAGCTGTCAGCAGGGACATCAAAATTCTTCTCCAAGAATCAAAAAGTGTTATGTCCTAAACTTCCAAGTGAAAGGAAAAGTTGGTAAATACAAAAATAACTATCATCACCATACAAATCATATTACTACAAAAAAAAGTTGCCTCAAAGAGCAATCCCCCTTCCAAAAGATGTTTTTCAGAGACGAAAGAAATTCTGAGTCAGTGGAAACATTTTAGGAAATCTTAATTCCAACTAACCTTGTTACCATCTTATGGTCAATGAAAGTGGGAGAGTGAACACTTCAAAGCCTAAAATAGGTTGTTAAATGTGGAGTAACTTAGGTACCTGAAGCTTGCATTTATTGTCACTTATGTTCTTTGGCCTACTACTATTATTATTTTTTAATTAGGTTCCATGCCCAGTGTGGAGCCCACTCCTAACCCTGAGATCAAGAGATGGGCTGAGGTCAAGAGTCGGGCACTGAACCAACTGAACCATCCAGGCACCCCTATGTCCTTTGGTTTTGAAATGAAAGAACTGCCACTTTGGATGTAGAGCCTATTAAATAAGTAAATAAATAAAAGAAAAGAAAATCTCTAAAGAGAGGCAAGGAGGTAATTATGCAATTAAATGTAGTATTTAGTGTACTACTGTACATAATTTTGCCAATTTCTTAGACTACTGATTCCCAACCCAGCTTTTCAAGACATGTGCAAGTCTCAAAACAAAATTTTAATATTAATTTAAAAAATAAATGACAGCATTTTTAGACATGGATACTAGAGAATTTTTTTTAAAGATTTATTTATTTATTTGACAGAAAGAGAGATCACAAGTAGGCAAAGAGGCAGAGAGAGAGGGGAGGAAGCAGGCTCCCTGCAGAGCAGAGAGCCCAATGTGGGGCTCAATCCCAGGACCCTGGGACCATGACCTGAGCCGAAGGCAGAGGCTTTAACCCACTGAACCACCCAGGCGCCCCCTAGAGAATTTTTTTTAAAAGATTTCATTTATTTATTTGACAGACAGAGATCACAGGTAGACAGAGAGGCAGGCAGAGAGAGAGGAAGGGAAGCAGGCCCCCTGCTGAGCAAGAGCCGGATGCCGGGCCCGATCCCAGGACCCTGGATCATGACCTGAGCTGAACGCAGAGGCTTTAACCCACCGAGCCACCCAGGTACCCCTAGACATGGATACTAGAGAATTTAAATACAGCTCCATCTCATAAAAATTCCAGAAACTCTACAAATCATTGGTGTAGACCTAGAGGAATGGAGACATGGTAGCTTGAATTTGAAACTTACTAAGCAAAATGTTCACAGTGTCTGAGCTTATGACATTAAAGACTCTCTGTTTTGGTATAATTAAATTTAAGATGAGAGTATTGAAGCAGAAAGGAAAAAAAATCATTGTATTTTTGTCTAGTAGCATCAAGCTAGTAGTTGTGGACATTAGGAAATGGGTACCAACATATTAAGTTTGTAGAGCATTTACTCCTTAAAAGACTCAATCATTATGTTTTTGTATACAAATAGAACTAAATAAAAATATAGAAGAAAATATATATTAAATAAAGACTGATATGCATCATGGCTATATTGCATGTGCCTAGGTGTAGAATAGAACAAACGAGGCCCAGAGAAGTTAAAATCTAAGGGCACCATGCAAGTCAATGACAGACAATGAAACTAAATGCTGATGCCAGGATTTGGGTGGCTGCTATGTGCCAGGCACTGGAGGTACAAAGATGAGTAAGAAATATTCTGTCCTAGTTCATTAATGGGGGAAAGGGATGGAAGAGGCAAAAAGTAAATAACCAGTTATAAGGGAATGCTAACTCCATGCTAGAGGCATAAATGGAGTTCTGTGGCAGAGAGCAAAGTCCTTCCCTACCTGTGGGGAAAACCACAGTGAGGTATCATATGAGCATGATGTCCATCCCTAATCTCCTAGCCCAAGTTTTTCCTATGGTACTTATCTAGAATCTTTTTCAGACTCAGCAACTTCTCCTTTCCACTAAATGTCAACATACTGGTGGGCTGCTGCTCGGTGGTTGTGTCAACACCCAAATGTGCCCCCCACCTTTTTATTATTATGTTATGTTAGTCATCGTTACTTTTTGCTTTAGTGCCATGATTCACTATGTTGCCATGGCTGATATCGAAGAGGTTACTACCTATGTTCTCCTCTAGGATTCTGATGGATTCCTGTCTCATGTTGAGGTCTTTCATCCATTTTGAGATTATCTTTGTGTATTGTGTAAGAGAATGGTCAAGTTTCATTCTTCTGTACATAGCTGTCCAATTTTCCCAGCACCATTTACTGAAGAGACTATCTTTTTCCCATAGGATATTTTTTTCCTGCTTTGTTGAAGATTAGTTGACCATAGAGTTGAGAGTCCATATCTGGGCTCTCTGTTCTGTTGCATTGGTCTATGTATCTATTTTTCTGCCGCTATCATGCTGTCTTGGTGATCACAGCTTTATAATATAGCTTGAAATCAGGCAATGTGATGCCCCAGCTTTGTTTTTCTTTTTCAACATTTCCTTGGCGATTCGGGGTCTTTTCTGGTTCTATACAGATTTTAAGATTGTTTGTTCTAGCACTTTGAAAAATGCCAATGGTGATCAATTTTGATCAGGATGTCACTGAAATTATAGAATGCTCTGAGCAGCATAGACATTTTAACAATGTTTATTCTTGTGATCCATGATCATGAAATATTTTTCCATCTTTTTGTATCTTCTTCCATTTCTTTCATGAGTGTTCTGTAGTTCCTCAATATAGATCCTTTACCTCTTTGGTTAGGATTATTCCAAGGTGTCTTATGGGTTTTGGTGCTATTGTAAATGGAATTGATTCTCTAATTTCTCTTTCTACAGTTATATTGCTAGTGCATAAGAAAGCAACTGATTTCTGTGCATTGATTTTGTATCCTGCCCCATTACTGAATTGCTATATGAGTTATAGTAATTTGGGGGTGGAGTCTTTTGGGTTTTCCACATAGAGTATCATGTCATCTGTGAAGAGAGAATTTGACCTCTTCTTTGTCAATTTGAATATCTTTTAATTCTATTTATTGTCTAGTTGCTGTTGTTAGGACTTCTATTACTATGTTGAACAATAATGGTGAGAATTTACCCTGTCTTTTGTAATTTGTATTTGGGACACTCTGGCAAAATGGGCATTAGGAAAGGGACACATGTGACTGCTCAAGCTTCCTGGCAAGGAGAAGAAGTCAAAGCTATAGCTCCCACCTTCTTCCCCTCTTCAGGCTGCCAAGCTCCAAGTGCCCCCTACACAGAACCTTTGTCTAAATTGTTTGCTGAGTGAGGAATGGGGCTTCCCAACATCTTTTGCAAAGAGAATTTTTTCCATTATGTATCAACTCAGAATTTTCAAGTGTGTAATAAAAAAGGGAGAGAGGGAGGGAAAATGGGGGAGAGAAAGAGAGAGAGGGAGAGAAAGAGGGAGGGAAAAGAAAAGAAAGGAGGGGGCAGAGAGAGAGAAATTGCAACTCTTCTTTCATTCCATCACTCATTATGGAGAACGCCTTTGGATGCTTAAGAGCTAAAGTACTACCTGGCTTTGAAGTGAAACCTGTAGTTCTTATAGTTTAGAGACTCAGTTGATGTTTCCTATTTGTGGAAGACACTGATGCCCTAAGACTAGACTGTCATTTGTTAGCTTCCTGCTTATTAGGTAAAGGGAAAAAAATCCATCAAAACCACATTGGCCATCAAAAGAGAATGGGCTATGTTAAAAACCCAGTGGTACTTTGTGCTGCTGAGGGGTAGATGGTTTCCTCACTGCACAGATGGCTGGATGGGCCCTAGGTATGCTAAATTGTTTGCTATAACTTGGAACTCCCAGGGAACCTGGGAGGAAAGGAGTAAGGCAGCAAGGTGAGATAAACAGGCCACTAAATAAAGGAACAGAACCAGTGGGAATTCTCAGGAGGAATGGTAAGACCTGGAGCATCTCACATGCTGCTGTTTGCTGTGCAAAAGGATCAGGACTCCTGGCCCCGTACCTCACAAATTATCGGTGCTCAGTTACACACATAGTCAAGCATTCAAGTTTCCTGTGAGTGGGACTAAGGAGATGGGCCAACTTTTTTGTTGGAGTTCATGCCAGGTAGAAGCAAAGTAAGAGCTTCAAGAAGTACAAAGTAGAGAAAGACTCATCAAAACCAGAAATGAGAGCTAAAGGTGATTATGAGAATGTTATCCCATTTCCCAAAAATTCAGAGAAAGAAGGAAAAGGGGGTCCTGGATCTGGAGGGATCCCAGCAGTGGAAACTTTACTAACCCTCAAACTTCTGTATCCACTTCGTCTTCTACAATAGCAACAGCCAATGAGCAGCAAAACTCCCAGGATCATTGTCAGGATTCCGATCCCTGCAGCCCTGGCCCAAGAAATAGACAAATCCATCTGGGTACAGAAACCTTATTCTAGATTGTGAAGAGCATGCATCAACCTTCAATCTTCACAAGGGCTTTGCCAGCCCAAAGCCACATATCCCATTCCCCAAGTAGTTTCCCTCCCCACCCTACACCTCACTAAACACCCAGCACCTCCAACACCTATACTCAGGGACAGGAGCTTTCTTTAGGAGCTTCACAGATGTGTGCTCACAGAAGTAGTGCTAACTGTCATGGCCTAAGCATCAGAGTTCCAGGAATAAGAGGTGAAGTAGCAACTGACTGTATGTGAACAATGTATTTACAGAGACAGTTTTCTTTTCATCAGAGCTAGTTTAAAACATTTTCCCCGACCATCAGTCCACAAAAAGTATTAATAATTAACATTGACTTAAGATCTACTCTACGCTGGGTGCCATGATGAACATTCTACATAAATTAGATTATTTAATTCTCACAACAACCCTAGAAGGTAGGCACCACTTATCACGCCCATTTCACAGATGAGAAATAGATTCAAAGTTAGTTCCTTGCTAATGGGCATACAGATGTAGCACAAGATGGAGTCAGGATTTGAACTTGAGTTTGTCTCATTCATGTTTGTGTCCTCTTTGCCTGAAACTCACACCCTCACTCCTTGCCCATGTAGCTGAAGGTGAATCAAGATATAGCTGGGGTTTCTCCTGGAGAGATCTTTGTCTTATACCACCTACATGACCACCTCCTTCTTAAGGCAGCTGAGGCATCAAATCTATCCTGTACATATCTAAATGGGATGGATGACAGTGCTGGATAAAAACTCTGACCTAATTATGCATGTCAGTCCACCTACTTTGTGGATTATGAACTGAGACCTACCAAGACTCATCAACATCACCACCACCTCAGCAGCTACTCTGTAATTCATTGAGCATTGATTGGTGCCAAGCATTGTGCCAAGCTCCCACATATAGGCTTTTATTTCAACCTCACAATAATCTTCTGAGATATATATGATGCTCATATCATAGCTGGCATCTCCACAATTTTAAGCTGGTAAAATTCCCAAGACTGCACAACTAGAAAGTGGCAGAACCAGCATTCACAGTGACTGGTCTAAGATACCCAACTGGTGCTTTTCCTGCCATATCACCCTTTACTGAAATGAAGCTGTCACAAGGAGCATTCAGTGGGTTCTTGTGACTGAAGGCAGCTGATTCCATTCCTAGAATGCCTGTGGTCCAATTTCACCCAAAAGTCTGTTTTCATCCCCTTGGACATCTTGACAGACAGAGCTCTGTTCCAGTTCTTTATGCTCATTCACATTGCATTCACACACACCCAGTGACTGGTAGAGTGGAAAATATCAGGATATGCCAGACACACCAAAAGAACCCACTACCTAGCTGGGTAGGAGTCTTCAGAGTGTTACCAAATGTCTCCTGAGTCACCTGAGATGCATGTTAAAGTGCAGACTCTGAGCTTAACCCCTAGACCCACCAAATCAGCCTCTCTGGAAGCAATGCCTGGGAAACTGCATTTTACAAGCTCCATGAGTGGCTTATGCCCTCTTGACTGAGAGAACCCCTCAACCTCTTTTTATTGAAGTTTCACAGAGATACAGTTTGTTGAATCATCATAAAGAAGCTGAAACAATATCTCCCAATCCCCATTCCCAACTGACCATGTGGGGATGTTAGAAAATCCCACTAGGGTCTTCTGAGGAAAGAAGACTAAATTCTTCATTAGTCTCTTTAATGGCTGCTACATCTAGCTTGCCCCTATTAGTTCACTCTAGTAAAGATTTTTCAATAGTTCCTTCTCAAGGGAGAGCAATTTTGCAGAAAGTTCTGACTAGACCACTTAAGACTTGGTTCAAATAAAAACCTGGTACCTAGTTTGTCCTGTTGGAGTCTTTACTCAGAGGGTGGAACCCTGTCTAGAGCAACTCACTCTTGGGTACTCTAGTACATGCAAAGTGTGTTCCAGCAACCTGTCATCTCACTACAGCACTTACGCTTGCTAAAATAATTCTTGAGCCTAATTCTGCACTACACTATAAGATTTTTTCAAAGATAAGGACAGCATCTTAGACTGACTATACATTGCTTAGCACTTAAAAATGCTGAATCCTGTAACTACTTATTTAAAATTAATTCATACTATTAACACCTTTCCTTAGGATAAAATTATGATGCAGAAGTTATGACCACCATCTTCACCCTGGGGTCAGTCTGCAGGTGGAGTTGCACATACCTGACCTACCTTCTCACTAGATCTTTGGCAAACTCATCTTTGTCTGTCTGCAAACCGTCTCCAGGAGCCTGAGTAGAGTAGACAGAACAAGGCTGAGGAAAGAGTCATCTTGCTCCCGGACAAATATTTTCCAGCTGGGAAAACGTTTAGTAAATGCCTAATAACCAAGAATACAGAAAAAAAAAAAAGCCAGATCCACATAGTATCTACTCCTAGATCCTTGCCTATATATCCTCAGAAAAGCTTGACTGAGCCCCTTGTAAGATCATGGGGTCCTCTCACTCATTGCCAGGGTTTTTACTCTCTAGAGAAATGAAACACTAGAGAGATTTACTGACAGGCATGTGCTTAGGAAATCAGCAGGGCTGTGTCATCAACAGAAAAACTGCAAACCTCACTGGGTTCAGTTTTGAACTTACTCTTCAGCTGTGATGTAGGAGTGATTGTGCCCCTTCTTGGAGTAACCAAGGATGAAGTGAGCCTCTTCTCTTGACATCTTGTGGGGGCAGGCCACAGGACTCCTAATAGCAGGGGCACACAGGTACCTTTAAACACATTCAGAATATCCTTACTCAGCATTTCACAAATATCCACAGACATTCTCTCCAGGTGAACATCAATGATAGCTGGAACCCTCTGGTTTCTCTCTGTGAGAGGATTTGTACTTGCTTTTTCATTGGTATCAAGTGGAAATTGCTCAGGTTTCTAACTGCTTCCACCAACTGAAAATTAAGTTCAAACAAGAAACTACAAACAAAAGCAAAAAACTTTGAAATTGAATTATTATTGGGGAGGGAAGTCTCTTCATTTGCCTTCAATTTGACTCTATACCACAAACTTATAGAGAAACAAATACATTTTTAAAAATGACATTTATTGTACTACTATTATTTTTTAAGAGATGGGGGAGAGAAGCAGAGGGAGAGGGAGAATTTTAAAGCAGGCTTCATGCCCATCGCAGAGCCTGATGTGGGGCTTGATCTCACCACCCTGAGATCACCTATGCTAAAACCAAGAATCGGATGCTTAACTGACTGAGCCACCCAGGTGCCCCCACATTTGTGGATCCATGAATTGTTTAAGTTCTTCTTTGATTTCCTGGTTGATCCAAACATTCTTGAGCAGGATGGTCTTTAGTTTCCAAGCGTTTGAATACACAAAATGCATTTTTATTCATTCCTTATTTTCCCTGGCACAAGACTGGTTAATAAAAGGAGTTATTTCTCTCCAAAAGTATTAAATTGATATCAGTGTTTGGCCATATAGACAGTTAGATAACATATGAGTATGTGGCTGAGCACGGCATTCTCCAAGTCCACCTTCCAGCAAAGGAAATGCCTGGGCTTGTGCATATTCATTTACACCTTCCAAAACAAGATGAGGACTCCCATAACCTGATTTTGTCTAATGATTTGTTTTCCCTCCCACTGAAATCAGTTTTTGCTTCTCTCTCATTCAGGTCTCATGAATAGGACTTAAATATGTGTGTGTGTGTGTGTGTGTGTGTGTGTGTGTGTGTGTGTATGCACACACACATATAACAGTATATATATGTATAACATATATAATAATATATATATAGAAAGAGAATACAAAATTTTAAACAATAATACAAACAAATAGACAAAGAGCTCATGAACTTCAGGGGTCATCATTTAAGTGTGCTGGTTGGAAACCAACAACAGTTTCTCTCTTTCCTTGCCATTGTATTTTTCTTCTCTCTGGTTCTCATGAATTTCAAAGCTCTGATAATGGAGTTATATTAGTTATATTAATTATTATTAATATTATATATATTTTAATATTATGTTAACATATTAATGAACCTCTTTAAAATAGTAGGAGAGAAGTGGGAGAACCGAGTGGGGAATTTGCCACATGAACCCTTTCCATTGTAATTTTTCCTTCCCAATTGTAAAAAAGAAATTCTATTTGAACTCACTGAGCATCTCAGGTAAATAATGTAGGGGTGAGCCCTGTGTTAAAAATTACAGATACAAAACCCAATTCTGCATTAAATATTTTTGTAAATCTATGTAAACTCTGCAAATAGTGTGGGTACAACAAATGTACCTCATCCCAAACCAAGAGAAGCCGTCTTTCAAGTGACAGGAGAATACACAAGCAGAATCACAAGCAGGATGCAGCATGGTCCTCTGCTTTTCTTCTTGGCAGTCTAGGAACAGGATCTAGGAGGAGACTTTGTGAGCCCTCAGAAGCTGGAGACTTACATTAAGGAGAGATTTTGTGGACAGCCAAACATCAAGGAAGCAATGAGGGAGGTCAGAGGAGCCCACCAGAATCCCCCCAAACCTGTTCTCTTGGACAAAAACAATGGTTGAGAAGGACATGCTCTTACCTTTCTGGATGGGACTATTCTGTCTGTTGGCGGGCCCTGTTTATCAAGATTTCTTCTTTGGTTCTTAATCTTTAAATTGCTTTCCTTGTCTCCAGTCTCATGTTAGTCATGAGTTTGGATTTCTGACAGGGTCATCTGTGATTGCTTAATTGGCATAAAGAAGCTGCCTTCATTCCTCTCTTCAAAAGTCATTGTTCATTGTGGCCTCTGTTTTCCCCAATCTCAGGATTTCCTCCCTGGGAAGCCATTTATTTAAAATACTGTCCTTCCTCCATAGGGTTGCCAGATAAAATATAGGATTCCCAGCTGTTTTTTATTACAGGTAAACAATGAATACTTTTTAGTATAACTATATCCCCTGTAATATTTTTTAGTATAATTATGTCCCCCTTACTGGATGATACATATTTTTATTAACAAAATTATTTGTAGGGTGCCTGGGTGGCTCAGTCAGTTAAATGTCTGCCTTTGGCTCATATCATGATTTTAGGGTTCTGGGATCAAGCCCTATGTTGGGCTCCCTGCTCAGCAGGAAGTCGGCTTCTCCCATTTGCTGTGCCCCTCCCCACCCCCCACTCATGCTTTCTCTCTTACTCTCAAATAAATAAAAAAATTTTAAAAAGTATTTGTATTTTGTCTGAAATTCAAATGTAACTGGGAACCCTATACGCTCCCTCATCCCCACCTCAAAGAGTTAAAGAGCCTTTAGTCTCAGACCTGGAGACCATCTAGTCCCACCTTCTCCTGGTCAAGAAGAAGAAATCATCATTCTTTTCCATTAATTGTTTAAGTTAATCTTTGATTTCCTGGTTGATCCAAACCTTCTTGAGCAGGATGGTCTTTAGCTTCCAAGTGTTTGAATTTCTTCCAAACTTTTTCTTGTGCTTGAGTTCCAGTTTCAAAGCATTGTGGTCTGAGAATATGAAAGGAATAATCTCAGTCTTTTGGTATCAGTTAAGACCTGATTTGTGACCCGGTATGTGGTCTATTCTGGAGAAAGTTCCATGTGTGCTCGAGAAGAATGAGTATTCTGTTGTATTAAGGTGGAATGTTCTGTATATATCTATGAGGTCCGTCTGGTTCAATGTGTCATTCAAAGCTCTTGTTTCTTTGTTGATTATCTGCTTGGATGATCTGTCTATTACTGAGAGTGGTGTGTTAAGATCCCCTACTATTAATGTATTCATATCAATATGACTCTTTATTTGATTAACAGTTGGCCTATGTAGTTGGCTGCTCCCATATTAGGGCATAAATATTTACAATTGTTAGATCTTCTTGGTGGATAGACCCCTTTAAGAATGATGCAGTGTCCTTCTGTGTCTCTGACTACAGTCTTTAGCTTAAAATCTAATTACTTATATGAGAATCGCTACCCCAGCTTTCTTCTGAGGTCCACTGACATGAAAGATGTTCCTCCATCTCTTCACTTTCAGTCTGGGTGAATCTCAAGGTTCCAAACATATCTCTTGTAGACAGCATATGGACGGGTCCTGTTGTTTCATCCAGTCTGTAAACCTGTGCCATTTTATGGGAGCATTTAGGCCATTCACATTGAGAGTGATTATTGAAAGATACATTTTTATTGACATCATGTTGCCTATGAACTCCTTGTTTCTATAGATTGTCTCTGTAAATTTCTGTTCTATGTCACCTTTGGGTTCTTTCTTCTTTTATAGAAACCCTCTTAATATTTCTTGCAGTGCCGGCTTGGTGGTCACCTACTCTTTTAAACTTTGCTGGTCTTGGAAACTCTTTATCTCTCCATCCATTATGAATGTCAGCCTTCCTGGATACAGTATTCTTGGCTGCATGTTCTTCTCATTTAGTGCCCTGGCAAGTGTCTTGCCAGCCCTTTCTGGCTTTCCAGGTTTCTGTGGACAGGTCTGATATTCTGATAGCATCCTTCCTCTATACATAAGGAATTTATTTTCCCTAGCTGCCCTTAAGACCTCCTCTCTGGGGGTGCCTGAGTGGCTCAGTGGGTTAAAGCCCCACATCAGGCTCTCTGCTCAGTAGGGAGCCTGCTTCCCCCTGTCTCTCTGCCTGCCACTCTGCCTACTTGTGATCTCTGTCTGTCAAATAAATAAAACAAAACCTTTAAAAAAAAAAAAGACCTCCTCTCTGAATTTATGATTCGTGAATTTCACAGTCACGTGCCTGGAGGTATTTCTACCCTCGTTGATCTTGGAGGGTGTCCTCTCTGCCTCTAGGACACGAACTTGTTCCATCCCCCAAATCAGGGAAATTTGCATCCAGTATTTGTTCAACTGTATCTTCTAGTCTTCTGTCCCTCTCACCCCTTCAGGGATCCCAAAAGTTCTGACATTAGAATGTTTCATGGTATCATTTATTTTTCTAATTCTGTTTTCATGGATTCTAAGTTGTTTGTTCCAGGCCTCCTCCTGACCCTTCTTTTCGATCAGTTTGTCTTCTAGATCACTAATTTAATCTTCTGCCTTGGTTACCCTAGCTGTTAGCGTATTTAGATTAGATTGGATCTCATTGATAGTGTTGGGGTCCATTATCAAAGGAACGAGACTGAGACAAAGTGAAAGTTATGCAAAGCCTTATTCTATACCAAGCATTAGAAGTCAGACTGACCGGCCAGGGCCGCCTCCAAAGAGAGCGACCCCCTCCCAATCTCACAGGCTGGTTTTATAGGGCATAACCACAGACCCAAGGTATGTGGCTTCTATCGTTAAGGCGTTTACTCCTGGAATTGATACCCGGAACCATACCAGGAACTACTGGGGCGTTTATGCCTGGAATAAAGTCTGTGGATGTAAACAACAATATGGCTATCTAGGCAACATGCAGTTGCTCTGGCTAAGCAGGCCCTAATAGTTAAACAGGTTTTAACATTAAATTGGCCCTAACAGATAGCATTTTTAACTTCTCCCAGATCAGCTCTCACTTCTGCTATTAGAGATTCTATGCTGCCACTAATGCTCTTCTCCAACCTAGTCATTGCTTGGATAATTGTTACCCTGAATTCTATTTCCAACATACTCTTTATGTCCATATCCAACAGTTCTGTGTCAGAGGTCACAGTCTCTGAATTTTTCCTCTGTTGGGTGTTTCTCTTCCTAATCATTTTGCTGAGAGGTGGTTGAGGGGATGTAGAGCTGAATATATCAACCACAATCCAGGCAAGGTGCAGTTTTGGAGCAATTGGAAGTCACCACCGAAAGAAGGAAAAAATAAAAAAGAGAGAACAAAGAAAAAAAGAAGAAAAAACACAGCCAAAAGGAGCCCCAAAAGTTAGATTTATGAGGTACAAAAAAATAAAAAATGAACAAAGAAAAAGACCAACAAAAGTAAAGGGGAAAAAAAGGAAAAACCCAGCGAAAATGAACCATAATAATAAGATTTATATAGTACAAAAACAAATACACAGAAACACTGACTAAAGAATAAGATGGGAAGGTGGTTATAAACCCTTGATGTGAGTGAGGAAGTTTATCTCAGTTCTTCCTGGGGTATCTTGTTATCTTTGTTATGAACTCAACTTTCCAGAGATATGGGGAAATTAAAACTGGTTTATATATAGTGGTAGTACTGAATAGGGAAAAAGGATTACCTTGAAGCTTATATCTAGATATATTTAAAAAAAGAAGAAGAAATAAAGGTATATGTATGAAAAATTTCAAGTTAAAAAGTTATGGGATATGTTGTATTAAGCATCTAGTTGTAATGATAAGTAGGTTAAAAAAATAAAAGAACAAGAATTGTGAGAATGAATTAAAAAAAAGAAAAAGAAACCTTGTATCTAAGAAATATACAGGTTTGGGGACAATACTAGGAGCTTAATATATTTTTTCCTCTCATGTTGGGATTTTACAGTTTTATGGGGACACTGGTTGTTGTCCTCTTGTTCTTTCAGCTTGTCTTCTGGAGGAGAGGTCTGCTGCATTGTTTTTCAGTCAATCTTGCTTGGGCTGAGTCATCCCGCCCCCTAACAAGGGGCTGGGCCCTGTGGAAACTGTTTTTTCAGGCATTTGTTTTCTGGAGATTTTTGTTCTTTGGCGGCTTTTTGCACCTTTTCACCTCAGTGGGTCAGAGCAAAGTAAACTGTCTGCACCCAGACCTTTGCCTCATACAGAAGCCTCAGTTTGCTCCCTTTGGATGGCCAAGAATACACAGACTCACCCTCTGCAAACTCGGCTGAACACTGAAACCTTCCACAGGCAGTGCACACCCACAGCCACCATCTCAGTGGTCACCCAAGGCCCCTACTTTTATCTGCACCCCCATGCCCTAAAACTGCAAGCAATACTGGTCCAGGTGAGCCTGATCCTGGTGGCTACCATTGCCAGGACTGTTGTCTGGAGCCCATGACCATGCCAGGTGCACTCAGACCCTGGGGTGGTGCAGGTGGAGGAAGGCTGTGCATCCAGGGACCACCGACTGGAGCCCCCATCAGGGTCTCCCAGGAATGGGTGGGTGCCAGCTGTGACTGCCCTGGGACCGTGGACTTAGATCCATGCTTGTGGCCTCCCGATCCCACCAATTGCCCCTTAAGACCCTTTGTTTTTTTTGAGTGGTCTTAACCAGTTTCCAAGCTAATGCTGGTCCCCAAGCACAGGGCACTTTTGTATTGGGGTATTACTTTCCAATGGGTCACTTCTGGTGGCTCCCTCCCCCTTCTGTTTATCCTCTGGCATCAGTCTGAGCACTCCCACTCCTCTGTGTCTCTTCACTGATGATCTGCCCCTGTAGAGATCCAGAAATGTATAATCTTATATTTCAGGGGTATTTCATGGGTGTTCAGAGTGTTCTGGTAGATATTTGGCTTAGTTCAGGGGACTGGTTGAAACAGGGTCTCCTATTCTTCTGCCATCTTGCCCTTCCTCCAGCCTTGTGATTTGAAGTGAGAAAACACTACTTTCCTGGTTTAGAGAAAAAGAAGAAATACAACACCTATCATTGCATGACCACACTGCACATACATATGTGTATAAATTAACTCATTTGGATTTCAAATGTTCCCATTTGATAGATGAGGCCAGTAAAGCTTAGGGAGCCTATGTAACTTACCCACAAGCCCACACCAGAAAAGGAAAAGTAAACAATGCAGAAATATATGAACCGTGCTCTTCCCATTTGGTGACTACATCTCTCAGACTCTTTTCTCACTAGTATAATTTCTGAGGGGAGGGAAGCCTTTAAGAACATTATTAACTCAAATTAGTATTTGAGGTTTAAATGCCTTCTTTTCAAACTTGATTTCAGGTTTTATTTTTCGATATTTCCAGTTCTAAAACTAAAAACAGAATGGTTGACAGAGATGAGGTAATATTTGTACAAGTGATTTTTAAAGCATCAAGGCAGCTACCAATTCTTGGATATTGTTGTCATCTGTATTAATCGCATCTACCACAGCCTCCAGGCTCTGTGAAGGAGCAGCTCTGGAAAGCCCAGAACAGAATAAATATCATCCAAACCTAGTATGTTTTATTCAACCTAAAAAATCACAAATACAACTAAGAACAGCTCTACAAACATCATAGTCCCAACACTGATTTAAACCGATTAAAAAAAAAAAGGGTTCATCCACAATTGACCCCAAATTGAAGGGCTTTCATTTCCATGATCAGTTAGTGTCATCTTTGTATGTAATGTATGTGAATCTGTGTGATAGCATGGTTAATTTTTGAAATCTGCTTTTATTCATTTATATTCAATAATATAATAACAGTGATTAAAATATGATTTATTTGATTAAAATTTTATTTTAAAAGTAATATATATTTATTGTCAAACACCTGGAAAGTGCAAAAAGAATAAGGAAGAAAATTTAAACCAATATTAGTTTCAGAACCCAGCTATAAGCCTTAGTAACTTTCTGTTCTATTACCTTCTAGACTTTCATGTCAATATGTATTTTAAAGTATGGTTGGCCATCATAGTATATATACTATTTTGTTTATATAATTTTTTCATTTCCTTTGTATAAAGGAACATTTTCCTATATCTTGATGATTATTTAAAAAATATCTATCTATCTATCTGTCTGTCATCTATCTACCTATATCTATTTATTTAAGAGAGAGGGAGAGAGCATGCATGAGCTGGGAAAGGGGCAGAGAAGAGGGAGAAGGAGAAGCAGACTCATTGAGCAGGGAGCCTGATGTAGGGCTCAATCCCAAAATCCTGAGATTATGACCTGAGCCAAAGGCAGATGCTTAACTGACTGAGCCACTCAGGTGCCCTCTGATGATTATGTTTAATGATTGTATAACATTTTTCTCCACCTTTATTGAGTTGTTATTTGACATATAACATATAAGGTTAAGGGTGAACAATGTGAAGATTAGATACATATGTATATTTCAAAATGCTTATCACAATAAGGTTAATTAGCATTTCCATCACTTCATCTAATTATGACTTTTCTGTAGGTATGTGTGGGGTGATACTATTTAACATTCCTCTCTCAAAAACTTTCAAGTATATAATACAGTATCAATAATTATAGTTACTATGCTGTGTATTAGATCCCCAGATCTCATTTTCTTTACAAGTGGAAATTTGTATCCTTTGACCAATATCTCCCCCTTTTCCTCACCCCCTGGCAATCACAATTCTATCCTATTTTGGTGAGTTTTATTCTTTTAGGTCGAGAATAAATGTGAGAACATACAGTATTTATCTTTTTCTGTCAGACTTATTTTTTATTTAAATTCAATTTAATTAACATATATTGTATTATTAGTTTTAGAGGTACAATTCTGTGATTTGTCAGTTACATACAACACCCTGTGCTCATTACTTAAAGTGCCCTCCTTAATGCCTATCACCCAATTACCCCACCTCTTCACCCACATCCCTCTCCCAGGACCCCATTTGTTTCCTATGGTTAAGAGTGTTTTATGATTTGCTTCCCTTTCTGCTTTCACCTTCTTTTATTTTTCTTTCCCTTCCCCTATGTTCATGTTTTGTTTCTTAATTCCACATATGAGTGAAATCATATGGTATTTGACTTTCTTTGACTGACTTATTTCACTTAACCCTCTAGTTCTATCCACATCATTACAAGTAGCAATATTTCATTCATTTTGATGGATGAGTAATATACGAGTGTGTGTGTGTGTGTGTGTGTGTGTGTGTGTGTGTACAACTTCTTTATCCATTCATCAGTTGGGGGACATTAGGGCTCTTTCAATTCTTGACCATTGTTTATAATGCTGCTATATACACCAGGGTGCATGTACCCCTTTGAACCAGTATTTTTGTATCCTTTGAGTAAATATCTAATAGTTCAATTGTTGGGTCATAGGGTAGTTTTTTGAACATTTTGAGGAAACTCCATACTGTTTCCCAGAGTGGTTGTACCAGTTTATGTTCCCAACAACAATACAAGAGCTTCCCTCTTTCTATGAATCCTGACCAAATCCTGTTGTTTCTTGTGTTGTTAATTTTAGCAATTCTGAGCAGGTGTAAATTGGTATCTTATCATGGTTTTGATATGTATTTCCCTGATGCCAAGTGATGTTAAACATCTTTTCGTGTGTTTGTTAGCCATCTGAAATTCTTCTTTGGAGAAATGTCTGTTCTTGTCTTTTGTCCATTTTTGACTGGATCATTGATTGGTTTTTTGGGTTTTGGGGATGTTGAATTTGATCAGTTCTTTATAGATATTGGATACTAACCCTATATCTGATATGTCATTTGCAAACATCCTTTACCATTCTGTAGGCTGCCTTGTGGTTTTTTTGTTCATTATTTCCTTTGCTGTGCGGAGCTTTTTATCTTGATGAAATCCCATAGTTCATTTTCCCTTTTGTTTCTCTTGCCTCTGGCAACATGTTTAGAGCAACTAAGAAGTTGCTCTGTCCAAGGTCAAGGAGATTGCTGCCTATGATCTCCTCTATGATTTTGAATGTCTCCTGTCTCACATTTAGATCTTTCATCCATTCTGAATTTATCTTTGTGTATAGTGTAAGAAAGGGGTCCGGTTTCACTCTTCTGTATGTTGCTGTGCAGATTTACCAACATCATTTGTTGAAGAGACTGTTTTTTTTTTCCCATTGGATATTCTTTCTTGCTTTGTCAGAGTAAGTTGCCCATATTGTGTGGGTCCATTCATAGGTTTTCTATTCTGATCCTTTGATCTATGTGTCTGTTTTTGTGCCAGTACCATATTGTCTTGATGACTACAGCTTTTTAATATAGCTTGAAGTCTGGAATCATGATTCTTACAGTTTTGCTTTTCTTTTTCAGGATTTCTTTCACTTTTCAGGGTCTTTTGTGATGGTGTACACATTTTAGGATTGTGTGTTATAGCTCTTTGGAAAATGCGGTTGGTATTTTGGTAGGGATTGTATTAAATGTGCAGATTTCTTTGGGTATTATAGACATTTTGACAAAGTTTGTCAACTCTTCCAATCCATGAGCATGAGATATTCTTCCATTTCTTTGCGCCGTCTTCAATTTTTTTCATAAGTGTTCTATTGATTTCAGAGTACAGATCTTTTGCATCCCTGGTTAGGTTTATTCCTAGGTATTTTGATTTTGGTTCAATTGTAAATGGATTGATTATTCTTCTGTTCTTTCATTATTGTTGTATAGGAATGTAACTGTACACTGGTTTTATATCCTGTGACATTGATGAATTCATGTATTAGTTCTAGAAACTTTCTGGTGGAGTATTTTGGGTTTTCTACATACAGTATCACATTCTCTGCAAATAATGAGTTTGACTCATCCACTGGGGATGAGTTAAGGTGGAAGAGGAGTAAGGTGACGCTGGGCTTGCTTCATCCTGAACCCAGCTAAATAAATATCAAATCATTTTGAACATCCAAAAAATAGATCCAAGGATGGAGAAAATAAAAACGAACAACTAGAGCTAAAAAAGTAATCCCAGCTTCATCATGGATAGTAGGAAAAGATGGAGAATTATTTAGGGGAGAGGACTACTCTGGGTGCAGTGATTGGGAGTGATTGGGAGTGATTTTTTGCAAAAAGAGGAGTCAAAGAGAAAGAGAGAGATAGAGAGAGAGAATGGAAGTGTTTGTGGGGAATTGCACAAGAAAAACTTTTCCACAGGTGGAGTTAAGATGAAAGGGAGTAGGAGACCATAAGTTTGTCTGATCCCTCTAACAGCTATATAGTTATCAAATCATTCTGAACACCTGAGAAATCAATCATAGATTTGAGAAAAGAAGTGCTGCAATTTACAAGAAGAATAGCAACCACCTTTTGGAAGATACAAGGTGAGAAGACTTGAATCCAGAGCAATATATCTGAAGTTATGGTGGAGGGTAGAGATCTTGCTTAAGGAGGTTATTGCAAGTTATTATAAGAATCAAAGCACACAATTGGAACTTTTAGAAGTCCACTATAGTGGGGATGTCCCTTGCTTAAAGGTGCTCAGATAGCAAAGTAGGGCTGAATCCCAGGGGTTTGGTGCAGCATGGTCTTAGGATCCCTGTTCAAGAAGAACAGGGGTGACTAAATGCATCAGAGTTCCTAGGCACAAGAATAGGGAAACTGGCAGAAAACAGCGAGTCTAGGTGCTGGGTTTTTGCTCTGGTTGCCACAAACTGAACTGCTGCCCAGTTGTGTTACCACTTTCCTGGCAGGGATTCAGCAAAAGGAGAACTATTATGAAGACTGCATCCTACCCCAGAAGGAACAGCATGGGTCCACACTGCAGGAATTTGTAGTTTTGAAATTCAGTTGTGTGCCTGAGATAAAAACACTTGGCCACAGGACAGAAGGACACAGAGTTCAGATGGAAACTGGGGAGGCAAGAATTATTGACAGCTTTTCTGTGAGGGCTCACTGAAGGGTGAGTAAGTAGTATAAAATTTCGGTTATGGGGTGCTGCCATTATTCATCCCACACATAAGTGATGAAAGATTTCAGAGAGAGAAGAGAGAAGGTGGTGGAAGAATAGGAGACCCTTATTTCATCTAGTCCCTTGAATTCATCTAGATAGCTATTAAATTATTCTGGACACCTGTGAATTCAACCTGAGATTCAAGAAAAGAGTTGAAGCACATCTGCAAATAGAAAATCGACCACGTTTTGCAAGGTAGGAGGTGTGGAGAAATGAATCTGAGGGGACATATCAGAGGATAAACCATGGGGGGAAGGGAGCCTTCATTAGCTGGCTAGAAGAAAATGGTACAGCAAAATCAGGAGCTCAAAATCAGAACTTTTACAAGTCTGCTCCATTGAGGGACTTCCCTGCTTGAAAGGTGTTCAGGTGGCAAAGAGGAGTAGAATTGTTAGTGGGACAGTGTGATCTCAGAATTCCCAGGGTCACAGAAAGAATGGGGATGCTTGAGTGTGGCAAAGTTCCCAAACATTGGAGCAGGGAAGCCAGCTTTAATCTGAGCCTAGGAGTGGTCTTTTGCTCAATGTTGCCATAAACAGCAAACAGCAAAAGAAAGCTGGGGTATAAATCCTTATATTAAAAAAATTAGATTATATTTTTATTATTTATTTATTTATTCATTTTAATTATGTTCAATTAGCCAACATATAATACATCATTAGTTTTTGATGTAGTGTTCAATGATTCATTAGATTTTAAACCAAAGACTATAATAAGAGATGAGAACACTATATAATACTTAAAGGTTCTAACCAACAAGATGTAACAATTGTAATATTTATGCCCCTAACTTGAGAGCAGCCAATTACATTAACCAATTAATAACAAAATTAAGAAGCACAGTGGTAATAATACAATAACAGTGGGGGACTTTAACACCCCCCACACTGCAATAGAGAGATCATCTAAGATCAACAAGGAAATGGCTTTGAATGACACACCGAACCAGATGGACTTCACAGATGTATGCAGAGCATTCCATCCTAAAGTGACAGATGCACATTCTTTTCAAATGCACATGGAACATTCTCCAGAATAGATCACATACTGGAATACAAATCAGGTCTCAACCCATACCAAAAGACTGAGATTATTTACTGCATATTTTCAGACCACAGAGCTTTGAAAAGTTAAAGAAACAGATTGATAATAATAGAATAACAGTAGGTGACTTCAACACCCACTCATAGCAATGGACAGATCATCTAAGCAGAAGATCAACAAGGAAACAAGGGCTTTAACATATTGTAGCATATGGACTTCTCAGGTATATTCACAACATTACCCCCTAAAACAGCAGTATACATATTCTTCTCAAGCACACATAGAACATTCTCCAGAATAAATCACATATTAGGTCACGTATCAAGTCTCTACTGGTACAAAATGATTGAGATTATACCGTGCATATTTTTGGACCACACTGCTTTAAATCTTGAAGTCAACAACAAGAAAAAATTTGTAAAGAACCACAAATACATGGATGTTAAAAAGCATCCCCATGAAGAGTGAATGGTCAACCAGGAAATTAAAGAATTTAAAAAATACATGGAAGCAAATGAAAGTTAAAACATGACCATCAAAAACCTTTGGGATGCTGCAAAGGCAGTTGTAAGAGGATAGTACTCAGCAATACAGGACTTTCTCAGAAACAAGAAAATTTCCAGTATAGAACCTAACCTTAGACCTAAAGGAGCTAGAAAAATAACAGCAAAAAACCCCCTAAATTTAGCAAGAAAAGAGAAATAATAAAGATTAGAGCTGGAATCATTGATATAAAAATAAAAAATACAGCAGAAAAGATCAGTGAAACTTAGAGCTTATTCTTTAAAAGAATTAATATGATTGATAAGCCCCTAGCCACACTTATCAAAAAGAAAAGAGAAAGGACCCAAATAAAGAAAACCATGAATGAATGAGGAGACATCACAACCCTGAAGAAATATAATTATAAGAACAACTACATGCCAACAAATCAGGCAATCTGGAAGAAATGGATACATTTCTAGAAACATATGAACTACCAAAACTGAAACAGGAAGAAATAGAAAACCTGATCAAACCCATAATCAGTAAAGAAATTGAATCAGTTATTGAATCAGTAATAAATCAGTAATAAAAAGTCTCTCCCAAAAAGGTCTAGGGCCAGACGGCCTCCCAGCAGCATTCTACCAAACATTTAAAGGGGAGTTAATACCTATCATTCTGAAACTGTTTTGAAAATAGTAACCTCTTGGACATTGGCCACAGCAACTTATTTCAAGACACGTCTCCAAAGGCAAAGGAAACAAAAGCAAAAATGAACTTTGGGACTTTATCAAGATCAAAAGCTTCTGCACAGCAAAGGGAAGAGTCAACAAAACAAAGAGGCAACCCACGGAATGGGAGAAGATATTTGCAAATGACAGTATAGACAAAGGGCTGATATCCAAGATCTATATATAACTCCTCCAACTCAACACACACAAAACAGTTAATCATGTCAAAAAATGGGCAGAAGACATGAACAGACACTTCTCCAATGAAGACATACAAATGACTAACAGACACATGAAAAAATGTTCATCATCACTAGCCATCAGGGAGATTCAAATCAAAACCACATTGAGATACCAACTTACACCAGTTAGAATGGCCAAAGTTAACAAGACAGTGAACATCATGTGTTGGAGAGTATGTGGAGAAAGGGGAACCCACTTACACTGTTGGTGGGAATGTAAGTTGGTGCAACCATTTCGGAAAACAGTGTAGCAATTGCTCCAAAAATTAAAACTAGTGTTACCCTATGACCCTGCAATTTCACTACTGGGTATTTACCCCAAAGATACAGATGTGGTGAAAAGAAGGGCCATCTGTACCCCAATGTTCATAGCAGCAATGGCCATAGTCACCACACTTTGGAAGGAACTAAAGATGCCCTTCAACAGATGAATGGATAAAGAAGACAGGTCCATATATACAACAGAATATTACACCTTCATCACAAAGGATGAATTCCTAACTTTTGTATCAACCTGGATGGGACTGGAGATTATAGTTGAGTGAAATAAGTCAACAGAGAGAGTCAATTATCATATGGTTTCACTTACTTGTGCAGCATAAGGAATAACATGGAGAACATTGGGAGAAGGAAAGAAAAAGTGAATTGAGGTAAATCAGAAGGGGAGACAAAGCATGAGAGACTTTGGACTCTGAGAAACAAACTGAGGGTTTAGGAGAGATGGGCAGGGGGATGGGTGAGCCTAGTGATGGGTATTAAGGAGGGCACGTATTGCATGGAGCTCTAGGTGTGTTGCATATATAATGTATCTTGGAGCACTGAAAAAAATAAAATTAAGCTGTTAAAAAATAATGATAGACTTCATGAAAAAAAAGATTCAGTGTTTGGCCCTTTCCTTATAATTCAAAACGTATGATTGAAGACACTTTTATTCTTCATAAACAACAGTGTTAGTTGGAAGTTGTGCTTGACACAGACTTGTATCTTGGACTTATGTGAAGAGCTCTCCTGAGGATACCTCTCATACATAGAAAACTCTTCTACATTCATGACAGGAGACCCTAGCTCAGAGAATCTCTGCACACAGAGCTGTTCCTCTGTGTACAGTATATCAGGTTTTCCAAAAGTTTCTTTCACATATGGCTTTGAAGCTGCTTTGATGCTTTGCAGAAGAGATAGTTGTTGAAAGGCGGTGTCTCAACAGTTTTGTTCCTTAGGCATCCTCACATCATGCACTTGCAAAGGCAGCATTCTTCAAGTAACAATGTGTTAGCTGGGAGAGTCATTGGATACAGACTACTCTCACACAGATAAGGTGATGGCCTTCACCATAGGCTTTCACACCTACCACTGAACATGCCTCCAGCTGCCTGAAAGATGTCAGCTGAGAGAGCATTTTATACAATGAATGTTCACCTCCACAGGCCTAGGGCACAGTCCTTATGCTTTCACAATTACATTTGAAAATGTCTCTAGCCACACGGAAGAAGATATTCATGGAAGCACCATTTCTCTATAGTGTTGTTGCTTAAGATTTGGTGTTCAGTTCTTATCATTCAATAAGCAGCTTTCAAGACACTTTAATCTTCATGTATCAGTGTTAGGTCAAAAACGTGCTGGACATAGACTTGCTTCTTTTTTTTTTAAAGATTTTATTTATTTGACAGAAAGAGGGATCACAAGTAGGCAGAGAAGCAGGCAGAGAGAGAGCGGGGAGCAGGCTTTCTGCTGAGCAGAGAGCCAGATGTGGAGCTCAATCCCAGGACCCTGGGACGATGACCTGAACTGAAGGCAGAGGCTTTAACCCACTGAGCCACCCAGGTGCCCCTAGACTTGCTTCTTGAACTTAAGTGTAGGGTTCTCCTGAGACTTCCCCACATGCATATGAAAACCCTCATTCTTGCTGACACTGGACAAGAGTTGAGAAAAGCACTGCACACAAAGCTATTCCTCCCAGTAAAAAATATCATGCTTTACCTCTGCTTTTCCTCACACTTGGCTTCAAAGCTGCTTTGATTCTTAGCAGAAGAGATGGTCATCAAATGATGGAGTTTCTGCAGCGTTGGTTGTAGAGGGAACCACATGGCATGATTCTTAGACTCACATCACACACTTGCAATGCATCCTTCTGCACATAACAATGTGTTAGCTGGTAGAATCATTTGACACAGACTTCTCTCTCCCAGTTAAGTTTATGGCTTTTTCCCTAGGCTTTCATAAGTACCCCCAAATATGCCTCCAGCTGCATGAAAGAAGATGTCAGTTGAGAGAAGTGTTCTACAAAATGGAAGTTCACCACCACAGGACAAGGGCACAGTCCATATGCTTTCACAATTACATTTGAAAATGCCTCTAGTCTCAGGGGAGAAAATTTTAGTGGAAGGGAAGTTTCTCTACAGTATCGTTGCTTAAGATTCAGTGTTGGCACTTTTCTTATGATTCAACACGTAGTTTTCAAGACACTTTTATTCTTCATAAACCACAGTGTTAGTTGGAAGTCGTGTTTGACACAGACTTGTATCTCAGAGTTAAGTGTAGTTTTCTTCTGAGGCTACCTCACATAAATTTGAAAACACTTCTACTTTCATGACAGGGGACGATAGTTGAGAGAACCCGTTTTCACAGAGCTGTTCCTCCAAGTAAAGATATCAGGATTTCCCCCTGCTTCCCTTCAACACATGGCTTGGAAGCTGCTTCGATGCTTAGCAGAAGAGACGGTTGTCTTAAATTGTTGTCTCTACAGTTATGGTTGTAGAGGCAAGGGTATGACACGTTCCTTAGACTTCCTCACATTACACCCTTGCTAAAGCATCCTTCTGCACATATCAGTGTGTACTGGTAGAGTCATTCTACACAGACTTCTCTCCCTCAGTTATGTATATCTCGTTTTCCTTAGGTTTCACGTGTACCACCAAACATGCCTCCAGCTGCATGATAGAAGATGTCAGCTGAAAGAAGTATTCTACCAACAGATATATGCCCACACAGGCCTAAAGCACTGTCTTCAAGCTTTCACAATTACATTTGAAAATGCCTCTAGCCTCAGGGAAAAAGATAGTAAAGGAAGGACTGTCTCTCCAGTAATGTTGCTTAGGATTCAGTGTTTGGGCCTTTCCTTATAATTCAACACATATGATTCCACACACTTTTACTTTTCAAGAACCCTCGTGCTACTCAAAGTCATGCTTGACACAGACTTGTTTCTCAAACTTAAGTATAGGGCTCTCCTGAGGAGATCTCTTATACATTAGAAAACCCTTCTACTTCCATGACAGTGGACACTAGTTGAGAAAAACCCTGCGCACAAAGTTGTTCCTCCAAGTAAAGGATATCCCACTTTCCCTCTCCTTTCCTTCACACTTGGCTTTGAAACTGCTTTGATGCTTTGCAGAAGGGATGGTCGTCAAAAGATGGCATCTCTACAGTGTTGGTGTAGAGGAAAGTACGCAGCACATACCTTAGGCTTTCTCACATGTCATACACTTGTAAGTCATCCTTCTTCATACAACAATGTATTAGCTGGTAGAGCCACTGGACAGAGACTTCTCTCTCCCAGTTAAGCACATGGCATTTTCCTTAGGCTTTCATGAGTACCTCCTAACATGCATCCAGCTGCCTGAAAGAAGACGTCAGCTGAGAGAAGCGTTCTACACAATGGATGTTCACCACCACAGGCCTAGGGCACAGTCCATAAACTCTCACAATTAGATGTGAAAATGCCTCTAGCCTAAGGGAAGACGATTTAAGATGAGGTGTGTTTTCTCTATAATGTAGTGGCTTAAGATTCAGTGTTCAGCCATTTCCTTTTGCTTTTAACATGTAGGTTTCAAGACAATTTTATTCTTCATGAAGCACACTATTAGGATGCAGTTGTGCTGCACTCCGAGTTCATCTATCTCAGAGTTAAGTGTAGAGGTCTTCTTACATGACTTTGCATACATTTGAAAACTCTTCTACTTTCATGACAGGGGAGGTGAGCTGAGAGAAAGCCTCCACACAGAGCTATTCCTCCAAGTAATGTATATCTTACTTTCCCCCTTCTGTAATTTACACTTTGAATCTTCTTCAATCATTCGCAGAAGAGATGGTCGTCTGAAGACGGTGTCTCAACAGTATTGGTTGTAGAGGGAAGTGTATGGCAAGAAGTCACATGCTGGGCCCTAAACTCTAAGAAACAACCTCCTTGGTGGAAACTGTCCTTCACAGATCATCTTCCACAAAGAAAGACTGTTGATGTGTAAGGGAAACACCCAGGGTACCTCTTGTCTGAGGGACAGAGCCCTGCAACAGGCTTCTCTCAAGTCACCATATTGTTTCATGAAGAGGGAGACCATTTTCAAATAGTGTTTGTGAATGTGTAAGGATTAGGCCTTCTGTCTCTACATGGGAAATAAGTCTGAGTTGAATGTGACTACATCCCTTAACACGGTGCTCCACGGAGAAGGATGCATTTTAAAATGTCTGCCCAAAAACCTAAGGAAAGTCCCATGTACTTACCTCCCAGAAAGAACCATGAAGTGAAAATGAATTTCACGATCATCACACTTTTCTGAGACAGAAAGTTTTGCACCAGTGAATGGGGAAGCCTAGGAAAACTGCCATGCATTTAAGTCACAGGAACTTTGTGAAAGCTCGCCCTTAACTCAGGCCTCAGGCTGCCAGGGGATCAGCTCCTACCAACTCCATGACCTTAATCCTAATGGAGAGCTCCAACACTGACAATGAGAACAGAACACAAACTCCAGTTCTGAGTGCACAAATACCAGCTCTGACCTCTCTGGTCTCTCAGCCTAACACTCACAGTCGCCCTGCCTTGGGCCTACATGTGAAGGCATGAGTAGTGTGCCATGCTGGACATTTCTGTGGGAGAGAAAGTGTGGTAGCAAAACCCTCCTTCCAGCTAACATCTTCCGGGCACCCTGAGCAGAGAGGACTTTCCAAAAGGGTGTGTGGAAGCACAAGGAAAGTGCCCATGCTTATCCTGGCACATCAACTCTGGGGGGATGCCACCCATGGTCCTGTGCCAAAAGAAGCCTTTCTGAGGTCTCTAAGGATAGAGGCAGATGTGAACCTCTTAGCTCTGAGAATCAGCAATGGAGAAGACTGTCTTCCACGAATGTTTTCCAAGGAAGCTGGAAGCCGTAAGCCGTTTACCAGACACAGGCGAGTGCCCTTATATACTGAAGGCCCTAAACACTGCCCCCAGAGACAAGTCTGGGCTGCATGCACCTCTGCCCTGACATCGTGTTTCAGGGAGATAGCAGTGTTCCCCCAGGGATGCCTGGAAGCCAAACAAATGTGCCAGGCCCTGACCTCTAAGGAAGTTCCCCTGGGGAAAACTATCCTTCACCCAATATCTTCCACAAAGAGGGAAGTGTGGAAGTGGAAGGGAAACACCCAGTGTACCCCTTTCTGTACTGGGGGGCATGCATGTTCTACCTGCTCTGAGGCTTCTGCGCAGCTCTGAACAGCACGGTTTAATCCAGGGTGGTAGGAGGAGTCCTGAGGTGTTTCTCAGGATTTCCCAATCTGGAGGGCTTGTGAGCCTGGCCTCTGGGGACAGAAGCCTGATAACCCAATTTAGGGTTAGGGTTAGAGCATTGGAGCATGCAGGCCCAATCTGTAGGCATTGTGGCAGGCTCCTGTGGGGCTCAGTTGAGGGTGGTCCTCAGGCGGCACCTGAGACTTTGGGTTTCTGGCCGGGGAGGCCACTGAACCTGGGGGTGGCCTCTGGGTTGCCTGCATGTTTCACCCACTTTGAGGGCTTTGCACAGCTCTAAACTGCATGGTTTCCTCATGGGTGGCAGGCGGAATCCTGGGGTGTGTCTCTGGGGTCCCCAATCTTGAGGGCTTGGGAGCCATACCTCTGGGGATGTAAGCCTGATAACCCAACCTAGGGATAGGGTTAGGGCCTAGCAGCATGGCAGGCTCCAAATGCCAGCACTGAGGCGGGCTCAGTGGGGGACTGAGTTGAGGGCAGGCATCAGGCAGGGCATCAGCCTCTCGGTTTTTGGACAGGGTGGCCACTGAATTTGGGAGGCCTCAGGTGTTCATGCAGCTTCCTCCCACTCTGAGGGAGTGTGCAGCTCCAAATGGCATGGTTTCCTCTTTGGTGGCAGTTGGAGTCCTAGTGTGTGTCTCAGGGGTACTCAATCTGGAGGACATGGGGGCCAGGCCTCTGGGGATGGAAACATGAAAACCCATCCTAGGGTTAGGATTAGGGCCCGTGGGAATGGCAAACCCAATCTGCTGGCACTGAGGCGGGATCCCGAGGGGGGGTGAGTTGAGGGTGGGGTTGAGGCGGCACATCAGACTCCGAGATTGTGGCCGGGGGGGCTTCCGAAACAGATGGTGGCCTGAGGGAGGTGTGCAGATTTCTCCCACTCTGAGGGATCTGCACAAATCCAAATGGCATGGTTTCCTAATGGGTGGCAGGCGAAGTCCTGTGGTGTGTGTTAAGGGTCCCCAATCCAGAGGACTTGGGGCCCAGGACAATGGGGATGGAAGCCCAATCACCCAACCTAGGGTTAGAGTTAGGGCCCAGGGTCATAGAAGGTCACATCTCCCAGCCCTGAGGCAGACTCCATGGGAGGCTGAGTTGAGGGCAGGATTCAGGTGACCCGTTGGACTTTGGTGTGAGGATAGGGGTCCTGCTGAAACTGGGGTGGCCTCAAGGGTACATGCAGTTTTCTCCCACTCTGAGGGATTTCACAGCTCCAAACTGCACAGTTCCCTTTTGGGTGGCAGGCAGAGTCCTGAATTGTGGCTCAGGGGTCCCCAATTGGGACAGTTTGGGGGCCAGGTCTCTGGTGATGGAAGAAAGAGAACCCAACCTAAGGTTAGGGTTAGGGTATAGGGGCATGGCAGTCCTGATCTGCCAGTGCTGAGACAGGCTCATGGGGCACTAGTTGAGGGCAGTGGTCAAGTGGCACATCAGACTCTGAGTTTGGGGCCAGGGGGCCACCGAAACTGGGGGTGTCCTGGGGGATACACAGGTTTCTCCCACTCAGAGGGATTTACGCAGCTCCAAATAGCACAGTTTTGTCATGGGTGGCAGGTAGAGTCCTGGAGTGTGTTTGAGTGTCCCCAATCAGGAGGGCTTGGGTACCAGGCCTCTGGGGACAGAAACCTAAAAAAAATCCAACCTAGGTTTAGGGTTAGGGTCTAGGGGCATGGCAGGCTCGATCTGCTGGTGCTGAAGCTTGCTCCCCTAGGTCCTGAGTTGAGAGTGGATGTCAGGCAATACATCAGGCTCTGGGTTCGTGGCCAGATAACCTGCCGAATGTGAGTGTGGTCTCAGGGGACAGGCAGATTTCTGCAGCTCTGAGGGTTCTGGCCTTCTTCAAACTACATGGTTTCATTCTAGGTGGCAGTAGGATTCCTGGCATGTGGCTCATGGGTCCCCAGTCTGGAGGGATTGGGGCCAGATCTCTGGGGACATAAGCCTGAAAACCCAAACTCGGGTTAGGGTTAGGGTTAGGGCCTAGAGTCATGGCAGGTCTGATCAGCAGATGATGAGGCAGGCTACCCGGGGCACTGAATTGAGTGGGAGTGTCAGGAAGCTCATCAGGTTCCACATTTCTGGCCAAGGGGTTCACCAATGGTTTGGGTGGCCTCAGGGGAGCATGCAGGTTTCTCCCACACTGTGGTTTCTGCACAGCTCCAAATAGCATGGTTTCCTTCTGGGTGGCAGGTGTAGTCCTGGCGTGTGGCTCATGGGTCCCCAGTCTGGAAGGCTTGGGGGCCAGACCAGTGGGGATGGAAGCCTTGAAAACCAAACCTAGGGTTAGGGATATGACCTAGTGGCATGCAGGTCTGATCCGCCGGTGCTGAGGTGGACTCCCCATGGGAGTCCTCATGGCCCATGAGGCCAGAGGTCAGACATGGCATCAGGCTCTCTGTGACCAGGAGGGCCACCGATGGTGAGAGTGGCCTCAGGGGGCATGCAGTTTTCTCCTGCTCAGAGGGATTTGTGCAGCTACAAATGGCACAGCTTCCTCCTAGATGGCAGTTGCAGTCCTGAGGGGTGTCTCGTGGGTCCCCGGTCTGGAGGGCTTGGGGGCCAGTCCTGTGGGGACAGAAGCCTGAAATCAAACCTAACGTTAGGATTAGGGCCTAGAGTCATGGCAGGCCTGATCTGCAGATGCTGAGACAGGCTCCCAGGATCTGAATTGAGGGTAGGTGTCAGGCAGCGCATCAGGGTCCGTGTTTTTAGCCAAGGGGGTCACTGAGGGCCTGGCTGGCCTCAAGGGGGCATGCCATTTTCTCCCATTCTGGGGTTCTGTGCAGCTCCAAAAGGCACAGTTTCCTCCACAGTGGCAGAGAGAGTCCTGGGGTCTGGCTCCTGAGACCAGGGGCTAGGCCTTTGGGGATGGAAGCCTGAAAACCAAACCTAGGGTTGGGGTTAGGGCCTAGGGGCATGCAGTCCTGATCCACCAGTGCTCAGGCAGACTCCCCAGGGGCCTGAGTTGAGGCCGTGTGTTAGGCATTGCATCGGGGTCCAGGTTTGTGTCCAGTAGGGCCGCCGACGGTGAGGGTGGTCTCAGGGTGGTGGTCTCAGGGTCATGTAGGTTTCTTCCAAATGGCAGATTTTCATCCTGAGTGGCAGGTGGAGTCCTGAGGGTTCCCTCATGGGTCCCCCAATACGGATCATGGGGGCCAGAACTCTGGAGATGGAAGCCTGAAACCCCAACCTAGGGTAGGGTTAGGGTCTGAGGACATGGTAGACCCAGTCTGCAGTGGCTGGGGCGGGCTCCCAGGGGGAGCTGATTCAAGGGTGGTTGTCAGGCCAAGCATCAGGCTCCATGTTTCTGGCCAAGGTTGTCACTGACAGTCTGGGTGGCCTTAGGGGGGCATGCAGTTATCTCCCGCTCTGAGGGATCTGCACAGCTCTAAATGGCATGGTTTCCTCCTGGGTGGCAGGCGGAGTGCTGTGGTCTGGCTCCTTGGTCTCCAGTCTGGGAGGCTTGGGGTCTTATTCTGGGGACAGAAGGCAGAAGACCCAACTTAAATTTATGGTTAGGGTCTGGAGGCATGGTAAGCCCAATCTTCAGTCATGGGGCAGGCTCATCGGGAGGCTGAGTTGAGGGCAGGGGTCAGGCATCATATTAATTTCCGGGTTTGTGGCCTGGAGGCTGCCGACGGTGAGTGGGGCCTAAGGGGGACATGCAGGTTTCTCCTGCTCCGAGGGATCTACGCAGCTCCAAATGGCACAGTTTCCTCCTGAGTGGCAGGTGGAGTCCTGAGGGATGGTTCATGGGTCCCCAATCTGGAGGGCTTGGGGACCTGGCCTCTGGGGACTGAAGCCTGAAAACCCACCCTAGGCTTAGGGCTTGGGCCTAGGGGCATGGTGGGACAGATCTGCTGGCACTGTGGTGGACTCCCTGGGGGGCAGGGCACTGAGTGGAGGGCATGGTCAGGTGGCTCATCAGGCTCAGAGTTTGTGGCCAGGTGGGCCAATGAATGTGGGGATGGCCTTAGGCTGGCATGCAAGTTTCTCCCACTCTGAAGGATCTGCGCAGCTCCAAACAGCACAGAATCCTCTACGGTGGCTGAAGGAGTCCAGGTGTGTGGCTCAGTGGTCCTGAAACTGGAGGGCTTTTGGGCCAGGCCTCTGGGGACGGAAGCCTGGAAACACAGCCTAGGCTTAGTGGTAGGTCCTAGGGGCATGGTAGGCCCGAAATGCCAACACCGAGGTAGGATTCCTGGATTGCTAAGCTGAAGGCATTTGTTAGCCAGCACATGAGGCTCCGTGTTTGTGTCCAGGAGGGCCGCTGACAGTGAAGTTGGCCTCAGGGGTGCATGTAGGTTTCTCCTGCTCTGGGGGTTCTGCAAAGCTCCAAATGGCACGGTTTTCCTCCTGGGTGACAGGTGGAGTCCTCAGGTGTGGTTCAGGGGTTCCCAGTCTGGAGTGCTTGATGGTCAGGCCTCTGAGGATGGAAGACTAAAAACCAAACCTAGGGTTGGGTTAGGGCCAAGAGTCATGGCAGGCCAGATCTGCCACCACTGCGGTGGCCTACCCAGGGGCTGAGTTGTGGGTGGTGATCAAAAGGATGCCTCAGGATTCGTGATTCCATCCAAGGGGTTTGCTGAAGGTGGCCTCAGGGGGCATGCAGTTTTTCCTGCTCTGAAGGCTCTTTGCAGCTCAAAAATGGCACTTTTCCTCCTGGATGGCAGGGACAGTCCTGAGGGATGTCTCACGGGTCCCCAAGCCTTGGGGGACTGAAGCTTGAACAACAAACCTAGCATTAGATTTAGGGTGTAGGAGCATGGCAGGCCCGATCTGCTGGTGCTGAGGTAGACTCCCCAGGAGGCTGATTTGAGGGTGGGTGTCAGGCATCATGTCAGTGGGCCAGATGGGCCACTGAATGTGAGGGTTGCCTCAGGAGGGCAGGTAGATTTCTCTTGCTCTGAGGGTTTGGCGCAGCTCCAGATGGCACCGTTTCCTCTTGGGTGGCAGGCAGAGTCCTTGGGTGTGGCTCATGGGTCCCCAGTCTGGAGGGCTTGGGTACCAGGCCTCTGAGGACAGAAGCCTGAAAAAAAAGCCAACCTAGGTTTAGGGTTAGGGTTTAGTGGCATGGCAGGCCTGATCTGCTGGCACAGAATCTTGCTCTCCTAGAGCCTGAGTTGAGGGTGGAAGTCAGGCTTCATGGCAGGCTCCAGGCTCATGGCCAGATGGGCCACCGAAGGTGAGGGTGGTCTCAGGGGTATAGGCATAATTCTCCTGCTCTGAGGGTTCTGGGCAGCTCCAAACAGCCAGTTTCCTCCTGGGTGGCAGGAATAGTCCTGGCATGTGACTCATGGGTTCCCAGTCCAGAGGGCTTGGGGGCCAGACCTGTGGGGATAGAAGTCAGAAAACCCAATATAGGGTTAGGGTAAGGGCCTAGAGTCATGGCAGTCCTGATATGCAGACGCTGAGTCAGGCTACCTGGGGGGCTGAATTGAGTGCGAGTGTCAGTCAGCAGATCAGGCTCTGTGTTTCTGCCCAAAGGGGTTGCTGATGGTCTGGGTGGCCTCAGGGGGCATACAGGTTTCTCCCGTGCTGTGGGTTCTGTGCAGCTCCCAAAGACAGTTTCCTCCTGGGTTCTGGCTCATGGCCCCAGTCTACAGGACTTGAGGGTCAGGTCTCTGAAAACCCAAAATAGGGTTAGGCTTAGGGCCTAGAGGCATGGCAGGCCCGAGCTGCCATTGCTGAGGTGGGCTGCCCAGGGTCTGAGTTGTGGGTGGTGATCAAGGGATGCATCAGGCTGCATGTTTCCAGCCAAGGGGATTTGCTGGTGCTGAAGCTTGTTCCCTTAGGGCCTGAGTTGAGAGAGGATGTTTGGCATCACATCAGATTCTGGGTCTGTGGCCAGATAGCCTTCCGAATGTGAGGGTGGTCTCAGGGGGACAGACAGATTTCTCCTGCTCTGAAGGTTCTGGCCAGCTCCAAACAGGACGGTTTCCTTCTGCGGGGGAGTAGTCCTGGTGTGTGCCTCATGGGTCCCCAGTCTGGAGGCCTTGGGCGCCAGACCAGCGGGGATGGAAGCCTGGGAAACCAAACCTAGGGTTAGGGATACTACCTAGGGACACACAGACCTGTTCTGCTGGTGCTGAGGTGGACTCCCCATGGAGCTGAGTTGAGGCTGTGGGTCAGGCACCGCATCAGGCTCTGGGTTTGTGTCCAGTAGGGCCGCCAACGGTGAGGGTGGCCTCAGTGATCATGCAGGTTTTTATTGCTTTGTGTTTTTTTTTTTAAGATTTTATTTATTTATTTGACAGAGAGAGATCACAAGCAGAGAGGCAGGCAGAGAGAGAGAGAGAGGGAAGGGTTTTCAGAGACCTGACCCTCAAGTCCTATAGACTGGGGCCATGAGCCAGAACCCAGGAGGAAACTGTCCTCAGGGGTGCATGCAGGTTTCTCCCACTCTGAGGGTTTTGCGCAGTTCCAAATAGCATGGTTTCCTCCTGGGTAGCAGGGGAGTCCTCAGGTGTGGCTAAGGGGTCCCCAGATTGTATGCTTGAGAGTCAGGCCTCTTGGGATGGAGCCTGAAAACCCAACCTAGAGTTAGGGTTATGGCCTAGAGGCATGGCTGGCCCTATCTGCTGTTGCTGACACGGGCCACCTGGAAGCTGTGTTGTGGGCCATGGTCAAGGTCTGCATTAGGCTCCATGTTTCCTGCCAAGGGGTTCGCTGAAAGTCAGATTAGCCTCAGGGTGCATGCAGGTTTTTCTGTCTCTGAGGGCTTGTTGCATATCCAAACGGCACGTTTTTCTCTTGGATGGCAGGGAGAGTCCTGAGGGCTGTGTCATGGGTCCACAATCTGGAGGGCTTGGGAACCAGGCTTTTGGGGATGGAAGCCTAAACAACCAACCTCGGATTAAGGTCAGGCCCTCGGGGCATGGCAGGCCTGATCTGCTGGTGCTGAGGCAGACTCTCTGGGGGGTTGAACTGAGGGCAGATGTCAGGCATCACGTCAATCTCCAGGTTTCTGGCCAGATGGGCCACCCTACGTGAGGTTTGCCTCAGGGAGGCATGCAGAACCCTCTCTGCGCAGCTCCAAAATGTACAGTTTCCTCCTGGGTGGCAAGCGGAGTCCTGGGGTGTGGGTCATGGGTCCCCAGTCTGGAGGGCTTAGGGGCCAGACCTGTGGGAATGGAAGTCTGAAAACCCAACCTGGGGTTAGGGTTAGGGCCTAGAGTCATGGCAGGTCACATCTGTGGATACTGAGGCAGGCTACCCAGGGTGCAGAATTGAGTGTGTCAGGAGACACATCAGGTTCCATGTTTCTGGCCAAGGGGGTCACCGGTGATCTGGGTAGTCTCAAGGGGGCATGCAGATTTATCCCATGCTGTGGGTTCTGCACAGCTCCAAAAGGTACAATTTCCTCCTGGGTGGCAGGCAAAGTCCTGGGATCTGGCTCATAGGTCCCAGTCTGGAGTGCTTGAGGGTCAAGCCTCTGGGTATGGAAGTCTGAGAACCAAACCTAGGGTTAGGGTTTTGGTCTAGAAGCATGGCAGGCCCAATCTACCATCACTGAGGTGGGATACGCAAGGGCTGAGTTGAGGGCTGTGGTCAAGGGATGCATCAGGCTCAGTGTTTCTGGCCACGGGGTTCGCTGAAGGTCAGGGTGGCTTCAGAGGGATATGCAAGTTTTCCCCGCTCTAACAGCTCTTTGCAGCTCGAAAATGGCACATTTTCCTCCTGGGTGGCTGGTGGAGTTGTGAGGGGGGTCTCATGGGTCCCCAGTCTGGAGGCCTTGGGAACCAAGTCTCTGGGGACAGAAGCCTGAACAACCAATCTAGGGTTAGGGTTAGCATCTAGGGGCACGGCAGGCCCTGTCTGCTGGTGCTGAGGCAGACCCCTGGGGTCTGAGATGAGGGCGGGTGTCTAGCGTCACTTCGGGCTCCAGGTTCCTGGCCAGATGGGCTGCCGAATGTGAGGGTTGCCTCAGGGAGGCAGGCAGATTTCTCCCACTCTGAGGGTTTGGCGCAGCTCCAAATGGCATGGTTTCCTCCTGGGTGGCAGGCAGAGTCCTTGGGTGTGGCTCATGGGTCCCCAATCTGGAAGCCTTGGGAACCAGGCCTCTGGGGATGGAAGCCTGAAAACCCAACCTAGGGTTACTGTTAGGGTCTAGGGGTATGGCAGGCCCAATCTGCTGGCACTGAAGCTTGCTCCCTAGAGCCTGAGTTGAGGGCAGATGTCAGTCATCACTTCAGTCTCCAGGATTGTGGCCAGATGGGCGGACATATGTGAGGGTGGTCTCAGGGGGCAGGCAGATTTCTCTCACTCTGAGGGTTCTGGCCAGCTCCAAACAGCATGGTTTCCTTCTGGGTGGCAGGAGGAGTCCTGGCGTGTGGCTATGGGTCTCTAGTTTGGAGGGCTTAGGGGCCAGACCTGTGGGGACGGAAGCCTAAAAACCCAATGCAGGGTCAGGGTTAGGGCCTAGGGTCATGGTAGACCTGATCTGCAGATGCTGAGGTGGGCTACCCACAGGGCTGAATTGAGCACGAATGTCCGTCAGCGCATAAGTCTCCGTGTTTCTGGCTAAGGGGTTCGCCGATGGTCTGGGTAGCCTCAGGGGTGCATGCAGGTTTCTCCCGCTCTTGGGTTCTGTGCAGTGCCAAAATGCACCATTTCCTCCTGGGTGGCAGGCAGAGTGCTGGGGTCTGGCTCCATGGTCTCCAGTCTGGGGGTCTTGGGGGCTAGACCTCTGGGACGGAAGCTGAAAACCCAACCTAAAGTTAGGGTTAGAGACTGGGGGCATGGTAGCCCAATCTTCTGTCGCTGGGGTGGGCTCCATGGGGGGCTGAGTTGAGGGCAGGGGTCAGGCATCACATCAGTTTCTGGGTTTGTGGCCCGGCGGGCTGCTGCTGCTGAGCATGGCCTCTGGCGGGGGGGGCATGCATGTTTCGCCTGCTCTGAGGGATCTGTGCAGCTTCCAATGGCACAGTTTTCTCCTGGGTAGAAGGCAGAGTCATGAGGGGTGACTCATGGGTCTCCAATCTGAAGGGCTTGAAGACCCGGCCTCTGGGGACTGAAGCTGCCCTAGACTTAGGGCTTGGGCCTAGGGGCATGGTGGGACAGATCAGCTGCTTCTGCAGCACACTTTATGGGGGCAAGGGGCTGAGTAGAGGGCGTGGTCAGGTGGCACGTCAGGCTTCGAGTTTGAGGCCAGATGGGCCAATGAATGTAGGGATGGTCTCAGGTCGGCATGCAGGTTTCTCCTGCTCTGAAGCTTCTGCGCAACTCCAAATGGCACAGAATCCTCCATGGTGGCCAAAGGACACCTAGTGTGCAGCTCAATGGTCCTGAAACTGGAGGGCTTGCAGGCCAGGCCTCTGGGGAGAGAAGCCTGGAAACACAACCCAGGCTTGGCTTAGTGGTAGGTCCTCGGGGTATGGTAGGCCTGACCTGCTGGTACTGAGGTGGGATCCCCAGACGGCTGAGCTGAGGTGTTATTCAGCCAACACATGAGGCTCCATGTTTGTGCCCGGGGGGAGCCATCGAAAGTAAAGTTGGCCTCAAGGGTACATGCAGGTTCTCCTGCTCTGAGGGTTCTGCTCAGCTCCAGAAGGCACGGTTTCATCCTGGGTGGCAGGCATAGTCCTCAGGTGTGGCTCAGGGGTCCCCAGTCTGGAATGCTTGATGGCCAGGCCTCTGGGGACGGAAGCCTGAAAACACAGCCTAGGGTTAAGGTTAGCATCGAAGCATGTCAGGTCTGAACTGCTGGTACTGAAGCTTGCTCCCCTAGGTCCTGAGTTGGGGGGCAGATGACAGGCATCACTTCAGGCTCTGGGATCATGGCCAGATGGGTGGACGAATGTGAGGGTGATTTTGGTGGGAGGGAGGCAGATTTGTTATGGTCAGCTCCAAATAACACGATTTTCTTTTGGGTGGCAGGAGGAGTCCTGGTGTGTGGCTCTTGTGTCCCCAGTCTGGAGGGATTGGGGGCCAGACCTGTGGGGACGGAAGCCTAAAAACCCAAATTAGGTTTAGGGTTTGGGCATAGAGTCATGGCAGGTCCCATTAGCTAAGACCGAGGGGATTCCTTATTTTAGGACGGGTGTCAGGCTGCATATCAGGCTTCGTGTTTCTGGCCAAGGGGGTCGCTGATGGTCTGGCTGGCCTCAGGGGGGCATGCATGTTTCTCCCATTCTGAGGGTTCTGTGCAGCTCCAAAAGTAACTGGATCTTCATGGGTTTCAGGTGGTGTGCTCGGGTTTGGCTCCTTGTCCCCAGTCTGGGAGCCTTGGGGGCTAGGCCCCTGGGGATGGAAGGCTGAGAAGCCAACCTAGGATAGGGTTAGGGCCTAGGGTCATGGTAGGCCTGACCTGTAGTTGCTAAAGCGAGCTCCCCAGAGTGCTTAGTTGATGGTGGGGGTCAGGTATCAGGTGAGTTTCTGAATTTCTGGTCTGTGGGCCGCCAACAGTGAGTGTGGCCTTAGGTGGGCATGCAGGTTTCTGCTGCTCTGAGGGGTTTTCGCAGCCTCAAAGGGCACAGTGCCCTCCATGGAGGCAGAAGAAATCCTGTTGTTTGGCTCAGTGGTCCTGAAACTAGAGGGCTTGTGGGCCAGGCCTCTGGGGATTGAAGCCTGGAAACCCAACCAAGGCTTAGGGTGAGGTTCTAGGAGCATGGCATGAAAGATCTGCTCACGCTGAGATGGGCAACTTGAGGGGGCTTTTGTGGGCGGGTGTCAAGTGTCACATCAGGCTTTGTGTTTCCAGCCAAGGGTTTGCCAAAGTTTAGGGTGGCCTCAGGGGGCCATGCAGGTTTCTCCCATTGTGAGGGCTCTTTGCAGCTCCAAACAGCACATTTTCTTCCTGGGTGGCAGTGAAAGTCCTGAGGGGTGTCTCATGGGTCCCCATTCTAAAGGTGTGGGAACCAAGACTCTGGGGACAGAAGCCTGACCAACAAACCTAGGGTTAGGGTTAGGGCCTAGGGTCATGGCAGTCCAGATCTACTGGTGCTGAGGCGGATTCCTCTGAAGGGTGAGTTGAGAGCGTGTGCCAGGTTTCACGTCGGGCTCCATGTTCCTGGCCCGACTGGCCATGGAATGTGAGGGTTGCCTCAGGGGTACATGCAGATTTCTCTCACTCTGAGGGTTCTGCACAGCTCCAAATGGCACGGATTCCTCCTGGGTGGCAGGCGGAGTCCTTGGGTGTGGCTCATGGGTCCCCAGTCTGGAGGGCTTGGGTACCAGGCCTCTGGGAACTGAAACCTGTAAACCTTCCCTAGGTTTAGGGTTTGTGCCTTGGAGCATGCCAGACCCGACCTCCTGGCCCTGCGACTGTCTACCCTGGGGATGAGTTGTGGGTGATTGTCAAGTGACGCATCTGTTTCCGTGTTTCTGGCCAAGAGATTTGCCAAATGTCAGGGTGGCCTCCGGGGAGCATGCATGTTTTTCCCTCTCTGAGGATTCTTTGCAGCTCCAAACAGTATGTTTTCCTCCTGGGTGGCGGTGGAGTGCTGAGGCATGTCTGAGTCCCAATCTGGAGGGCTTCGGAGCTAGGTCTTTGGGAACAGAAGCCTGAAAACCCAATCTTGGGTTAGGGTTGGGGCCTAGGGACATGGCAGGCTCACTCAGCTGGTGTTGAGTTGGACTCCTTGAGGGGCTGAGTTGAGGGCAGGTGGCAGGCATCACCTCAGGCTCCTGTATCATTGCCAGAGGAGCCGTGAATGTGAGGGTTGTCCCAGGGGAGTAGGCAGATTTCTCCCGATGTTAGGGTTTAGACCAGCTCTAAATCGCATGGTTTCCTTCTGGGTGTCAGGAGGACTCCTGATGTTTGGCTCATGGATCACCAGTATGGAGGGCTTGGGGGCCCAACCTTTGGGGAGGGAAGCCTGGAAACCCAACCTAGGATTAGGGTTAGGGCCTAGAGTTATGGCACACTCGATCTTCAGTCACTGGGGTGGCTTCCCAGGGGGACTATCTTGGGAGTGGGATTCAGGCAGCGACTCAGGCTCCATGTTTCTGGCCAAGGGGTCACTGATGATCAGGGTGGCCTCAGGGGTACATGCATGTTTCTCCCACACTGTGTGATATGCGCAGCTCCAACAGGCACTGATTCCTCCTGGGTGGTAGAGAGAGTCCTGAGGTCAGGCTCATGGGTCATTTCTGAATCAGTCTTCAAGACCCAAGAAAGCGCCCTTATATACTGAGGGCCCTAGATCCCACCCCTAGAGAACAGTGTGGTCTGCATGCACCTCTGCCCTGACATCGTGTTTCAGTGAGATTGCAGTTTACCCCAGGGATGCCTGGAAGCCAAACCAATGTGCCGGGCCCTGACCTCTAAGAAACAACTCCCTGGGGCAAACTGTCCTTCACCCAACATCTTCCATGAAGAGAGAAGTGTGCAAGTGTAAGGGAAACACCCAGTATAATTTTGCTGGAGGGAGGCCGGCTTCTCCCCCGTCCTGTGACATGAAGATGGAGACCATCTTCAAACGGTGTGTGTGAACGTGTGAGGAAAAGATCAGCTGCCTCCACGTGAGAAACAAGTCTGTGTAGAATGTGACCACAATCCTTGTAATGTGTTGTTGCACGAAGGATGCCTCCTCAAACGTCTGTCCAGAGGCCTAAGAAAAGTGCCCTAGCCTTACCTCTAAGAATCTTCCCTGCAACAAAACTGCCTTTCACGACCACCACTGTTTCCAGAGGAGAGAAAGATTCACACAGGTGTGGGGTGAAGTGGGGAAGCATAAAGAAAGGATGGGTGCTTATATCGGAAAATCTCTAGAAAGCTCCCCCATGCCTCAGGACTCAGAAGAGGCCCTCATGCTGCCACAGGATTGGCTCTTGTAGGCTACCCAAAGAGACAGGTTCGTAGGTTGGATGATCTCCAAGAAATTGTCCCCTGCCTCATGCCTCAGAAGCGTACCTCATGCTGCCCCAGAATTAGCTCCTGCCATCTCCCTGACCACTTTCCTAACCACAGGCCCTGGCTCCAGTCCTGACAGCAGAACACAAACTAAGGTTCTGAGTGCAAAACACCAGCTCTGATCTCTCCTGTCTCTCAGCCTAACCCTTGCAGTCGCCCTGCCCTGGGCCTGCATGTGAAGGCACGTGGAGGGTGCAGTGCTAGATACTTCTGTGGGAGAGGCAACGCAGTAGTGAAACCCTCCTTCAGACTAGCATCCTCCAGACACCCTGAACAGACAGGCCTTTCCAAAAGGGTGTGTGGAAGCCCTAGCAATGTGCCACATGCTATCCCCAATGCATCAAGTCTGGGGGGACACCATGGTACTGCACTGACAGAAGCCTTTTTGAGGTCTGTAGAATAGAGGAAAGTGCAAACCTCTCAGCTCTGAGAATCAGAAACGAAGAAGACTATCTTCCATGATCGTTTTCCTGAGAAGCTGCTCCCAGATGCAGCCAAATGCCCTTATATATGGAGGGCTCTAGACCCTGCCCACAGAGACTAGTCTGGGATGAATATGCCTCTGCTTTGACATGGTGCTTCAGAAAGACAGCATTGTTCCCCCAGGGATGCCTGGAAGCTGAACCAATATGCCGGGCCCTGACCTCTACAAAAAAAACTCCCTGGGAGGTAACTGTCCTTCACCAAAATCTTACCCGAAGAGAGAAACGTGGAAGTGTAAGGGAAACACCCAGTATACTTTTGCTGGAGGGACAAGGCAGTGAGGCTGGCTTCTCCCCAGGCACTATCCTGTGTGATGAAGATAGAGACTACCTTCAAAGTGTGTGTGTGTGAATGCATGAGGAAAAGGTCATCTGCCTCCCCGTGAGAAATGAATCTGTGTAGAATGCTATCACAATCCCCTAATGCAGTGTTGCATGGAGGATGCCTCCTCAAACGTCTGTCCGGAGGCCTAAAGAAAGTGCCCTACCCTTACCTCTAAGAATCATCGCTGAAGTGAAACCACCTTTCACGACCACAACTCTTTCCAGAGGAGAGAAAGATTCACACCGGTGCATGGTGGTGGTGGGGGAAGTCTAAGGAAAGGGACAGGCACATAGATCAGGGGATCTCTAGAAATCTCCCCCTTGCCTCGGGCCTCAGAATATGCCAGCAGGCTGCCGTAGGAACGCCTCCTGCTACCACCCCAACCATTTCCCTAACTATGGGCCCCAGCTCCAGGACTGACAGCAGAAAGCAAATTCCAGTTCTGAATGCGCAAACACCAGCTCTGATTTGTCCCGGTTTCTCAACCTAACCCTTGCCGTTGCCCTGCCCTCCAACTGCATGTGAGAGCATGAAGAGAGGGTAGTGCAAGACACTCCTGTGGGAGAGACAACATGGTAACAAAACCCTCCTTCAGTCTAACATGCTCCGGGCACCCTGAGCAGAGAAGCCTTTCCAAAAGGGTGTGTGGAAGTGCAAGGAAAGTTCCACATGCTTAGTCCGGCACATCGAGTCTTCAGAGAAACCACCGGTTGTCCTGCACCAAGAGAAACCTTTCTGAGGTTTGTAAGGATGGAGGAAAGTGTGAACCTCTTATCTCCAAGAATCAGCAATGGAGAGGCCATCTTTCACGAATGTTTCCCGGGGTTAGGGTTAGGGCCTAGGGGCATGGCAAGCCCTATCTACCAGCGCAGTGGCAGACTCCACCAGTGGCAGAGTTGAGGGCGTGGTTCAGGGTGTCCATCAGACACCAGGTTTGTGGCCAAGGGGGCCACTGAAGGTGGCGGTGGTCTCAGGGTGGTATGCAGGTTTCTCCCACTCTGAGGATTCTGCACAGGTCCAAATGGCACCGTTTCTGCCTGCATGTCAGGCAGAGTACTGGTTGTGTCTCAGGGTCCCCAATCTGGAGGGCTTGGGGCCAAGGCCTATGGGAATGGACGCCTGATATCCCAAGCTAGAGTTTGGGTTAGAGCCTAGGGGCATGCCAGGCCCAATCTGCCAGCCCTGATGCGGTCTCCCAGGGGAGCTGAGTTGAGGGCAGGGTCCAGGTGACACAACAGACTCCCTGTTTTGAAGCCGGGGGCAGGGACCGCAAAACCTGGGGTGACCTCAGAGGTGCATGCTGGTTTCTCCCACACTGGGGTTCTGCACAGCTCTAAACAGGATGGTTTCAGCATGGGTGGCAGGTGGAATCCTGGGGTGTGTCTCAGGGGTCCCCAAACTGGGGGCCTTTGGGGCCAGGTCTATGGGAATTTAAGCCTGATAACCCAATCTAGGGTTAGGGTTAGGGCATAGGGGCATGGCAGGCGCGATCTGCTGGAGCTGAAGCTGGATCCATGGGGGGCTGAGTTGAGAAAGTGGGTCAGGTGACTAAATAGACACCAGGTTTGTGGCCAGGGGGCCACAGAATATGGGGTGGCCTTAGGGGAGCATGCAGATTTCTCCCCCTCTGTGGGTTCTACGTATCTCTGAATGGCACGCTTTCTTCCATGGTGGCAGGTGGAGTCCTGAGGTATGACACCGGGGCCCCTAATCTGGAGGGCTTGGGCGACAGGCCCCTCGGGACAGAAGCCTGAAAACCCAAACTAGGGGTAGGATTATGGCCTAGGGGTATGGCAGGCCCAATCTGTCAGCCCTGAGGAGGGCACCCCAGGGAGATGAGCAGATGGAGAAGTTGGCTACATGTGTGCTTTTAGAGTGCTCTCAAATAGGGTTCAGGCTGTGACCCCTCAGGACCACGGACCAGGCCCAGGAGGCTGCCCTGAAATCCCACTGTGGTGGAAGCGAGTTTGAGGGGGTTTCCGGCCAGTTCTCAGGAGGTTTCTGCCCAAATCAATACTGTTTTGGGCAGAAAGCTCATGAAAAATGGCCAGCATTGGGCAGTGATTTGGGTCGCGCTTGCATCCGCTTTTTAGAGCATTGTCTCTAGGTGCATGTTGCGAAAACCCAGGAACCCAGGCTGGGCCCACCCAGCTCCCCTGAGGGCACTCCTAAAGGGAGGATTCTGAGGGCAGAGTTTAGGGACGCTTAGGCTGAGCATCAGCCTCCATGTTTGTGGTTCAGTGGGGTGCTGGAGATGAGTGTGGCCTCAGAGGGGCATGCAGGTTTCTCCTGCTCTGAGGGTTTTGCCTGCTCCAAAGGGCATGATTTCCTCCTGGGTGGCAGGAGTAGTCCCAGGGTGTGCCTCAGGGGTCCCCATTGTAGAGGGCTTATATGCCAGGTCTTTGGGGATGGAAGCCTCAAAATCCAACCTAGAGTTAGGGTTAGGGAGATCTGCCAATGCAGAGGCATTACATTATCCCTGGGGGGCTGAGTTGAGGACAGCGGTCATACAGCACGTCAGGCTCTGGGTTTGTTGCCATGGGGGCCTCTGAAGTTGGGGGGGCCTCAGGGAGGCATACTGGTTTCTCCCAGTCTGTGGGTTCTGCACAGCTCCAAATGGCATGGGTTCCTTCTGAGTAGCAGGCAGTTTCCTGGGTGTATGGCTCCAGGTTCCCAAATATAGAGAGCTTGGGGGTCAGGCCCCTTGGTCCAGAAGGCTGAAAACTCAAACTAGGAGTAGGTTTAGGGCCTAGGGTCATTGCACTACGGATCTGTCAGCACTGAGGTGTGCACCCTAGGGGGCTGAGTACAGGGAGGAGTGGCCCACACATGCAGCTGGCTTTTAGAGTGCTTTCTTGCAGGATTTGGGCTGAGACCACTGGGACCCTGGGACCATGGGCCAGGCCCAGGTAGCTGCCCTGAAGGCCTGTGGGAGTTTCTGGCTAATTCTCATGTGCCTTCTGCCAAAATCAATATAATTTGGGGGAGAAATCTCGTGAGAATTGGCCGGCGTTGTGTGGCGATTCAGTACATGCTTGCGCCCATGGTTTAAACTGCTTTCTCCCATCCAGAAACAAGGGCCGGACCCATGAGGCTTCCCTGAGGACACCACAGAGGGAAGCTTTTCAGGTGTAGAGCTTTGGGAGGGGGTCAGGCTGAGTGTTAGCCTCTGTGTTTGTGGCCCCATGTGGGGGCCAAAGGTGGGGTTGGTCTCAGGGGGGCATGCAGGTTTCTCCCACTCTGAGGGTTTTTCACAGCTCTAAAGGTTAGGGTTTTCTTCTGGGTGGTAGGCAGAGTCCTGGGGTATTACTCCAGGGTCCCCAATCTGGAGGGCTTGGGGGCTAGATCTCTGGGGTTGAACACTGAAAAATGAACCTAGAGTTAGAAAGGGGGCATAGGGGCATGGAAGGTACAATCTGCCAGTGCTGAGGCATTTATCCTCGGGGGGACTGAGTTGAGGATGTGTGTCATACAGTGCATTAGGCTGTGGATTTGTTGCCATGGGGACCTCCAAAGTTGGGGGTGGCCTCAGGGAGGCCTGCAGGTTTCTCCCAATCTGAGGGTTCTGTGCGACTCCAAATGGCATGGTTTCTTCCTGGTTGGCATGAGGACTCCTGAGGTGTGAATACAGTGTCCCCAGTCTGAAGGGTTAGTGGGTAAGGGGCCGCCGAATTTGGGGATGTCCAGAGGGAGGCATGCAGGTTTCTTCTAGTTTGTGGGTTCTGCCCAGCTCCACATGACATCATTTCCTCCTGGGTGGCAGGTGGATTCCTGGGGTGTGGCTCATGGGTCCCCAATCTGTAGGGCTTGTGGGCCACATGTCTGAAAATGGAAGCCTGAAAACCCAAACTAGAGTTAAGGTTAGGGCATAGGGACATGGCAAGGGTGATCTCCTGGCACTGAGGCAGAATCCCTGGGGCTCTGAGTTGAGGACAAGGGCCAGGGGGCATGTAAGTCTCTGGATTTGTGGGCAGGCGGAGTTGCTGAAAGTGGGGGGTGGCCTCAGGAAGGCGTACTGGGTTTTTCCAGTCTGAGGGTTCTGTGCAGCTCCCAAAGGAATGGTTTCCTCCTGGGTGGCAGTCAGACTCCTAGCATGTGGCTCTGGGATCCCCATTCTGGAGGGCTTGGGGGACAGGCCCCTGGAGATGGAAGTCTGAAAACTCAACTAGTGTTAGGGTTAGGGCCTAGGAGCATGACAGGCCATCTTGCTGGTGCTGAGGTGGACTCCCAAGGGGGCTGAGTTGAGGGTGAGGGTCAGGCGTCATATCATTCTCTGGTTTGTGACCAAGAGGGCCACTGATGTTGAGGGTGGTCTCAGGGTGGTATACATGTTTCTCCATTGCTGAGGGTTCTGCGCAGCTTCAAATGGCATGGTTTCTTCCTGGGTAGCAAGCGGAGTCCTGGTGTGTGGCTTATGGGCTGGAGGGCTTGGTGTCGGGCCTCTGAGGACAGAAGTCTGAAACTACAACCTAAGTTTAGGGTTAGGGCCTAGAGGCATTGTAAGCCCAATCTGCCATCACTGAGGTGGACTACCCAGGGCGGGTGTCGGCAGCACAGCAGGTTCCATGTTTCTGGGCAAGAGGTTTGCCGACGGTCTGGTTGGCCTCAGGAGGGCATGCAGGTTTCTCCAGTTCTGAGGGTTCTGTGCAGATCCAAATGGCACAGTTCCTGATGGGTGGAAGGCAGAGTCCTGGGGTGTGGCTCATGGGTTTCCAAACTGGAGGGCTTGGGGACTAGGCCTCAGGGGATTTAAGCCTGAAAACCCACCCTAGGGTTAGGGTTAGGGTTAGGGACTAGGCGCATGGCATGCCCAATTTGCTGTTGGAGAGGCGGGCTCCCCAGGGGCCTGAGTTGTGGATGGATGGCAGGCATCATGTCAGGTTCCAGGTTCCTGGCCAGATGGGCTGCCGAATGTGAGGGTTGCCTCAGGGGGCCATGCAGATTTTTCCCACTCTGAGATTTCTCTGCAGCTGGAAATGGCACGATTTCCTCCTGACTGGCAGTCGTTGTCCTCAGGTGTGGCTCAGGGGTCTCCAATCTGGAGTGCTTAGGGGTCAGACCGGTCGGTGGGTATGGAAGCCTGAAATCCAACCTCGGGTTAAGCTTAGGGCCTAGAGATGTGGCAGGCCCAATCTGCCATTGCTGACATGGCCTCCCCAGGGGCTGAGTTGAGGGTGGGGGTCAGGCGGCAAGTCAGGCTCTGTTTTTGTGGCCAGGTGGGTCGCCGACATTCAGTGTGGCCTCAGGTATGCATGGAAGTTTCTTCGGCTCTGAGGCATTTTTGCGGGCTTAAATGGCATGTTTTTCTCCTGGGTGGGATTGGAGTCCTGAGGGGTGGCTCATGGGGTCCCAAATCTGGAGGGCTTGGGGGCCAGGTCCCTGGGATGGAAGCCTGAAAATCCACCCTAGGGTTACAGTTATGGCCTAGAGGCATGGCAGCCCCAGTCTGTTGGTGCAAAGGCGAAGTCATGGTGCTGAGTTGAGGGCAGGGGTCATGCATCATGTCCGTCTCCGGGTTTGTGGCTAGAAGTGCTGACATGGTGAGAGTGGCCTTGGCGGGACATGTAAGGTTTTTTCCCGCTATGAGGGGTTCTGTGCAGATCCAGCAGGTATGGTATATTGCCAGGTGGCAGGCAAAATCCTGGGGTGTGGCTCATGAGTCTCCAAACTGGAGTGCTTGGAGAGTAGGCCTCTCAGGAAAGAAGCCTGAAAACCCATCCGAGGTTTAGGGTTAGGGACTAGGGGCATGGCAGGCCCTGGTCCATGGCAGATGCTGAGGCGGGATACACAAGGGCCTGAGTTGAGGGTGGGTGTCAGGTGTTGCATCAGTCTCTGGGTTGGCTGCCAAATTTGAGCTTGTCTCAGGTGTGTCTGAAGATTTCTCCCATTCTGAGGTTCTGTGCTGCTCCAATAGGCATGGTTCCTCCTGGGTGGCAGGCAGAGTCCACGGGTGTGGCAGAGGTCCCCAATATGGAGTGCTTGGGGTCATGCCTCTGGGGACTGAAGCCTGAAAACTCAACTTATGGTTAGGTATAGGGCTTAGAGCCACACCAGGCCCATTTGCCAATGTTGAGACAAGGCCATGGATGACTGAGTGGAGGGCATTGATCAGGTGGTGCATCAGCTCCATGTTTGGGGACAAGGGGGTCACTGACAGACAGTATGGGTGGCCGCATTGGTGCACGTAAGTTTCTCCCTCTCTGAGTGATCTGCGGAGCTTCAAAGGGCACAAATTCCTCCTTGGTGGAAGGCAGAGTCCTGGGGTGTGGCTCAGGGGTCCCCAATCTGGAGGGCTTTGGAGCCAGGCCACTGGGGATGGAAAGCTGAACAACCAAGCTAGGGTTAGGGTTAGGGCCTAGGGGTATGGTAGGCACTATCTGTCATCGCTGGGATGGGGTTCCTGGGGAACTGAGTAGGGGCAGAAATCAGGTGGCATATCCGGTTCCATGTTTCTGACCAAGTCAGTCTCCAATGGTCAGGGTGGCCTCAAGGGAGCATTCAGGTTTTCCCCTTGCTGAGGGTTCTGCACAGCTCCAAGTGGCATGTTTTTCTCCTGGTTGACAGATGGAGTCTGAAGGGTGCCTCATGGGTCCCCAAGGACCCATGGGAGATCTTGGGGGCCAGGCATCTGGGGAAGGAAACCTAAAATCTCAACTTAGGGTTAGGGTAAGCCCAGAGGCATAGCAGGCCCCATCTGCCATCCCTGATGTGGGCTACCTGGGGGGCTGAGTTGGGGGCAGGTGTCAGGCAGAGTATCAGGTTCTGTTTTTCTGGCCAAAGGCATCACCAACGGTCTGGGTGATCCTAGGGGTTCATGCAGGTTTTTCCAGCTCTGTGTAGAATGTGACCACTATCCGCTACTGCTGTGTTGCATGAAGGATGCCTCCTCAAACGTCTGTCCAGAGGCCTTATGAAGGTACTATATCCTTACCTATAAGAATCATCCCTAAAGCAAAACCGCCATTCACGACCAAAACACTTTCCAGAGGAGAGAAAAATTCTCTCCGATGCAGAGTGTGGACAGGGTCTGAAACCTAAGAAAAGAGATAGGTGCTTAGATTGGAGGATATCTAGAAAGCTTCCCCTTCCCTTGGGCTTCAGAATACAACTGCATGCTGCACTGGGTTCGGTCCTGCCCTTATGATGAACGCTTTCCTAACAACGGGTCCCACATCAAAACTGACAGCAGAAAGCAAACTCCAGCTTTGAGTGAGCAAACACAAGCTCTAACTTCTCTGGTCTCTCCTTCTTACACTCCCAGTCACCCTGTCCTGTGGCTGGGATTCAAGGCATGAGGAGAGAGAGTGCAATATAAGACACTCCTGTGGTAGAGACAATGTGGTAACAAAACCCTCCTTCAGGCTAACATCCTCTAGGCACCTGGAGCAGGGAGGCCTGTCCAAAAAGGTGTGTGGAAGCACAAGGAAAGTGCAACATTCTTACCCTGGGACATCAAGCCTGGAGGAATGCTACCCATTGTCCTCCGCCGAAAGAAACTTTCTGAGTTCTGTAAGAAAGGAGGAAATGTATACCACTTAGCTCCAAAAATCAGCAATGGAGAAGAACATCTTACATGAACATTTTCCTGAGAAGCTGGACTGAAAGCATTACAGTGAGAAAAGGGGAGAGGTCAGAGCAGGTGATTGCACGCTCAGAATTGGAGTTTGTCTTCTGCTGTAAGTCCTGGAACCGGGGTCCATGGTTAGGAAAGCGGTTGGGGAGACAGCAAGAGCTGATCCCGTGACAGCTTGCGATCCCCTCCTGAGGCCCAAGACAGGGGGGAGCTAACTCAGACATCTGCTGACCTAAGCACCAGTCTTGTTCCTTTGGCTTCCCACAACCACCCCTACCCCACACCTCTGTGAATAACTCTGTCCTCTGAAAAGACAGGTGGTCATGAAAACAATTTTGTTTCAGTAATGATTCCTAGAGGTAAAGCTAAGGCACCTTCCTTAGGCTTCCAAATAGACCTTTAAGGAGGCATCCTCACTTGTAACATGGAGTGAGGATATGGTGGTACTATTCTACAAAGATTTCTCACAGGGAAGCAGATATCCTTTCCCTAGGGCATTCACACACACACTTTGAAGATGGTCTCCATCCTCAAGACACAAGATGGTGCCTGGGGGTAAGCCAGCCTCACTGCCTTGTCCTTCAAGCAAAAGTTTACTGGGTATTTCCCTTATACTTGCAGACTGCTCTCTTCTGGGAAGATGTTCATTTAAGGACAGTTTCTCCCAAGGACGTTTTTCCATAGTGCACGGAGCCTGGCACATTGGTTCAGCTTCCAGGCAACTGTGGAGGAACACTGCTGTCTCCCTGAAAACCCAAGTCAAATGATGGACGCAGGCGATCTAAGCTGTCTCTGAGGGAGTTCTAGGGCCCTCGGGAGAGAAAAGCATTCTCTGTCCTCAGGGAGACTGAGTCCATCTCCCCAAGAAAAGGTTCATGGAAGACTGTCTTCTCCATTGCTATTTCTCAGAGCTAAGTGCTCCTTACTTTCCACCCTTCTTACAGAACTCTGAAAGGCTTCTGTTGGCAAAGGACCATGGGTGGCTTCCTCGCAGACTTGATTCGCTGAGGGAAGCATGGGGCACATTGCTTGCTCTTCCACACACCTTGTGGGTAAGGCCTGTCTACTCAGGGTGCAGTGACTTTCTCTGGTAGCCTGAAGGTGGCTTTGGCGACCATGTTGTCTCTCCCACTGAAGTGTTTAGCCCTGCACCCTCCTAGTGTCTTGACACGCAGGCCCAGGGCAGGGCTACAGACTGTGAGTGTTAGGCTGAGAGACTAGAGAGGTCAGAGATGGTGTTTCCGCAATCAAAAGTGGAGTTTGTGTTCTGCCAGCAGTCCGGCAGCTGGGGCCCATGATTAGGCAAGCGGTCGGGGAGACGGCGGAAGCCAATCCCACAACAGCACGTGGCCCGGTTCTGAGGGAGGAGGTAAGGGGGCAGTTTCTATAGATCATCCCATCTAAGTACCTGTCACATTCCTTAGTCTTCCCCGCTCCACTCCACAGCAGTGCAAATAGTTCTGTCCTATGGAAAGAAGTGTGGATGTAAAAGCCGCTTTTCCTTCTTGGAGGATTCTTAGAGGTCAGGCACTTTCCTCAGACCTCCAGACCGACTTTGAAGGAGGTATCCTTTGTTCAACACTGTGGCAAGGGACTCAGGTCGCACTGTGCAAAGATCACGTGTGACATTCCCACAGGCTTCATTCACTAAGGGAAGCAGGGGGCCGAATGTTTATGCTTCCAAACACCCTGTAGGAAAGGCCGCTCTGCTCAGGGCGCTCCAAGTTCTTTGCCTGAAGGAGGGCCTCGCACTCCTGTCCTTTATGCGAGACAGGAGGGCCGCACAGTGCTTTCCCAACTGCTTGCTCCAATGGGCCTACCACCGCAGAGGGTCAGGTTGAGGGAAGCAGGGCTGCTGTCAGAAGGACGCCTGGGCACCCAGAGCAGGAGGGTGTACTCTGCTTCTGCTGTGGGTCCTGCAGGCATGGGAGCAGCAGGAGCTGAGGCCAACACCCTTGTGCTGGGCCTCTGTGAAGCAGCGTGAAGGGGCGCCTTCTCAGATATCCTCCGACCCCAGGGCCGGGAAGCCTTCCTTTGGCTTCCGCACCAACACACGGGGGCGAGCGGCTCTCTCTTTGCCAAAGTGCTCTGCTCTCAAAAGGCGGCTCTGCTTCAGGCTTGCTTCTTGGAGGTAAAGCTATGGGTCTCTCAAGCTTTCCAGGCTCCAGTTTGAGAAGGCATCCTTATCCGTGGGGGACGACGTGCAGGGACGGTGTTCGCCTTCCGCCCCAACTTCTCTCTTCACAGGGAGGCAGAGGGACTTTACCTCAGGCATTCACACATACCTCTTAGAAAACAGCATCCCATTGAGGATGCAAGGCGCTGACATGAGCGCCGGGCCCTCAGCATGGGCGCTCCCCCATCAGGAAGCGGGTTGATCACTCATCCGCTCTTCTCTCTTGGCGGATGTCATTCCGGGAGGATGTGTGTCCCGAGAACTGCGGCTTTTCTGGAACGCAGGGCCCAGCTGGCTGGTCTGGCTTCCAGGCCCCTGTGTGACACTCCTTGGGCTCCCTGAAACACGCCGTCAGACCAGAGTTGCTGGCCACACTGACATTGTCCTGGGGTTGGGTCCAAAGCCCTCAGGATGCGTGTCTGTGTGCCAGCGTCTAGGAGAAGGCATTTGGCTCTCCGGCAAACAGGAGCGGCTGGGGTCCCCTTTGCTAAGCCTGATTGCGGATCTGAGGTGTCCATGGCTTGCTCTGTGCATCTAGGTGTCCTGTCAGAAATGTCTCTCCCTTCACGGGACCCAGTGCGGCATGCGGTGCCAAGGTGTCATCCCGAGGTAAACCCGTGGCCCGTGCCTTGCACTCTTGCCACCTGTTTCAGGCAGGCCGCTCTGCTCAGGGTGCCTCCAACATGTTTGCCTGAAGGAGCGCCTTGCCTTCCTGTCCTCTGCGCGAGACAGGAGGGCCGCACAGTGCTTTCACAAACATTGGCTCCGAAGGTTTGGCTGCTGGCGATGTTCAAGCAGAGGGAAGCGGGGCTGCAGTCAGAAGGATGCCTGCGCACCCAAAGCGGCAGGGTGAGCTCTGCTTCTGCTGTGGAACCCGCGGCATGGGAGCAGCAGGATCTGGGGACGACGCCCTTGTGAGGGGCTTCTGTGAGGATGCGTGAAGGGGCACCTCCTTGGATGCCCTCTGTGACCCGAGCTCTGGTGGCCTTCCTTAGGCTTCTGCAAGAAAACATGAGGGGCGAACTTTTCTCTCTCTGCGAAGGAGCCCTGCTCATGAAAGGCAGCTCGGCTTTGAGCTTGTTTCTGGGAGGGAAGGCTACCCTACTCTCCTGAGCTTTCCAGGCTGAGGTTTGAGAAGGCCTCCTTCTCCGTGGAGCGACGTGGTGCGGGGACAGTGTTCGCATTCCCCACTGACTTCTTTCTCCCCGGGAGGCAGAGGGACTTTAACTCAGCCATTCAGATACACACACACACACACACACACATACTCTTGGCACACTGTTTTCCCGTCAGCAAGAGAGCCGATTCCTCTCTCATTCACTTCTCTCTTTATGGACTTTGCTTGGGGGAGGACGTTGGTCCCCCAGATCGGGTGCTTTTTTGGATCAGGGCCCGCTGGCTGGTTCGGCTTCCAGGCCCCTGTGGGAGATGCCTCTGTCTCCCTGAAAAGTGCTGTGGGACCAGCGGTGCTGGCGGCACTGACAGGGTCCCGGAGTGGGGCCATGGCCCTCAGGATGTGTGTCCATTCTCCAGTGTCTGATGGAAGCCTTTTGGCTTTCTGGGAAAGCAGAGCTGAATGCGTCCCCTCTGTGAAGCTCGTTCCTGGTTCTGAGGTGTTTATGGCTTGTGCAATGCTTCTCAATGTCAGAACTGATTCTCTTCTCAGGGGCCTGAAAGGTGGCATGCGGTGCCAAGGCATCGTCATGAGGTCTACCGGTGGCACAGTTCCTGCGCACGCCGCACCCGTTTCTGGCAGGCCTCTCTGCTCAGGAAGCCTCCAAGATGTCAGCCTGAAGGAGGGCCTCTCCGTCCCGTCTTCTCTGCCTGACAGGTAGGCACCACGTTTTTTTCCTGAGGTTTGCTCCAGTGGGGCCCCCCAACGGGAGCGTGTCGGGCTGAGGGAAGCCGTGCTTCTCTCAGAAGTAGGCCAGCGCACTCAGAACGGGAGCATGTGTTCTGCTCTGGGACCCATTCTCAGGGTAGCAGCAGCAGCAGATCTCGATGCACTTGTGATGGGCTTCTGTGAGGCGCGTGAAGGGTGCCTCCTCGGATGTCTTCCGCGATCCGAGCACGGGCGGCCTGCCTTAGGCTTCTGCACCAACACACAGGGGCGAACTTTTCTCTCTCTGTGAAGGATCCCAGCTCGTGGAAGGCAGCTCGGTTTCATGCTTGTTTCAGGGAGGGAAGGCTGCGGTTCTCTCCAGAGTTTTCCAGGCTGAGGTTTGAGAAGGCCTCCTTCTCTGTGGAGCAACATGGTGCGGGGATGGTGTTCACATTCCCCACTGACGTCTTTCTCCCCAGGAGGCAGAGGGATGTTACCTCAGCCATTCTCACACACACACACACACACACACACACACACACACACACACACACTCTTGGCACACTGCTGCACCGTGGAGGGTGCAAGGCAAACAGCAAAGCTGTTTCCGTGCATGTGGCTAGTGAAGAGGGACAGCCATAGCAATGCCTGCCTGATAGCATTGGCGAGCTGCGTTGTATGAACCCATGAGGAGGAATCCAGTCAACGAGGCATCCTTCCACGAGCTACCACCTCCCAGGCCGGCAGGAGGGCTAGCCAATGTGCGTGGTGCAGGATGCGGTAAGGAACACACCCTGGGCTCTGAGGAAGCAGTTCCATAGAGCACCCCTTTCCAGGAGCGTTTTCTGTCACGAGAGCGGACCTCTCTCCCAACCTAAGCTCGGAAGCCAGGGAGGTGGCCTTGGGCTTAAGGCCCAAGGGTGACACTGGAGTGACGACTGGGGACCTTGAAGCAGCCTTCATCCGCAAGATGCGGTATAGCCAAAGTGTGTGGGACAGCTCGGGGAACGTGCTTGGCGCTACCCGGTGAGCAAGAAACACGTCTGTGGCGAAGGCGCTTTTTGACTCTGACAGCAGCAGAGAGAGATGGTGCAGCCACACACATGGGCTGGCGCGGGAACAAAAGTGTACCGCACAGTGCGTATGGGGCAAGAGGAAATCGGAAATCACCTCACCTAGGACGCCGAGGTGCGTGCAGAAGGTTCCGTTCAATGAACGCCTGGTTGCCGCAGGAGGGGCAGCACGCTGCCATGCATGTCACTCTAAGGAACACAGGGCGTGGAAAGGCGCTGTTCATCTAGCCTTTCCACCTCCATGCCAGGGCCCGGGAAGCGCGCCACACGCTCTTGAGTCGCAGAGCTGCAGCGGCTGGCATCTAAGGCCCTACCACCCTGACCGTGCCTGATCTCGTCTGATCTCGGAAGCTAAGCAAGGTTGGGCCTGGTTATTACTTGGGTGGGAGACCGCCATGGAATACCGGGTGCACAAGGCTTTTTTTGCCCCAAACTCTTTTTCTTTGGCCTTCCTCTTTCTTTCCCCCTTCGGCCTCCCTCCCTCTCCCTTAGCCGCCACCGCTCGCTGCCCTGGCCAACGTGGCTGCCTCCAAACAGTTGCTGAAGGCCTCAGCCCCTGAGCCCGGTCCCCTCACCCCCCTGACCCCCTGACCCCTGGCCACTTCAGCACCAGCACCTTGGGCCCCTGACCCCGAAAGGGCGGCCGCTGTACGGGCGGGTGGCCAGAACCCAGCCTTTCCACCTCCATGCCACGAGGCCCACCCATGCCTCAGCCGGCCTTGGGGGGCTGCTGGCAGGGCGGGGCAATGTTGGAGGGGGCTCAAGGGCCAGAGGCAGGGAAAGGGGGACCGGGGTGAGGACCATGGCCACGGACGCGGAGAGGGGCGTGGGGGCCTCTGGGCTGTGGGAGAAGGGCAGGGATGTGGGGGGTGGGGCAGGAGGCAGGATCCGGCCTTGATCCCGGGCTCAGAATCCTCTCCAAGGGCCTGTACTCCCAAGGCCCTGGGCCCTGGTCCTGGGCCTGGGCCCTGGTCCCTGGATCCCCTAGCAAGGCCCTTGGGCTGCCCCCAGCTCCCAAGCCAACAGGCAGCCGCCTCATCCCCCCACCCCTCCCAGCGCCCCCATGACCTGGGCCGTCCCTGCCCCTTCTCTCCACCGGGCCTGGGCTCCGCTCAGGCCGGAAGGGCATTCCCTTCCTTCTCACTGACCACCTCCCCTTTGCCCATGGGGCCCCACGCCAATGGAATGGGCACAGTTTCCTTGGAGAGGGTAGGCACCATCCTGCAGTGTGGCTCCAGAGGCCCCCTCCTGGAAGGTGTGTGGGCCAGGGCTGTGGGGACACAAGTCTGAAAACACAAACACGGCTTAGGTTTGGGGCAAAGTTTATGGCAGGCCCAATCTACAGACCGTGAGGGGAGCTCCTCGGGATATGAACAAAGGGTGAGTGGGAGGTGGTCACTCAGGCTTTTGCTCTGGATTTTGTGTCAAAGATTGCCGTGGAATGTAGGGGAGGCCACATGGGCCATGTACGAGTCTCCCTCTCTGCAATTTGGCCCGACTTCCAAGAGTTTGTGGTCATTCTGTTGGAAGGGAGAAGTCCTGTTATCTGTCTCTGGTGTCCCTCAAAAAGGGATTACAGAGCAGAGCCCTGGGTATGGGCGTGTGGAAAACCCGACCTCTGATTAGGATTGGGGGCCTAGGGGCATGGCCAGCCCCATATGATGGCACTTGGTCCAGACACTGTGAGGCCTTACTTGAAGACGTGGCTCATGCTGAGGGTAACAATGCGTGTTTGTGCCCAAGGCGGGCCACAAGCATGGGCATGGCCTCATGGGCCACGCAGGTTTTTCCTACCCCGAAGGTTTGACACCATGCCAACAGCAAGGTTTCTTGCCATGGGGAAGGAGGAGATCTGATTTGTGCATCAGTTTCCCTCCTGTGCAGGGATTGGAGATAAGGTCTAGAGGTCTAGTTTCCGATACCTGAAAAGGCAGGTTGGGAAGAGATGATGGCCTAAGGCCATGGTGGGTCCGATGTGCTTGGTGTGCAGCCAGTATCTGGGTGTCTGTAGGGAGGTCTGGGTTCAGGCTGTGTCAGACAGAGCATTAATGCCCATAGCAGCTATGAAATTGAGGTGCTGTCAAGGGCCATGCAGGTTGATCTTTATTTGGGGTTTCTGGGCAGCCCCATAGGGCAACATTTTTCCTTCTGGTGGGCAGGCAGAGTGATGCATTGTGGCTCTGGAGTTCCCAAACTGAGGGCCTTGTGGGCCAGGATTGTGAGGATGGAAGTCTGAAAACTCAAGCTAGGGTTAGGTTTGGTGCCAAGGGCAGGGCAGGCCCACTCTGCAGAGGCTGAATCAAGATCTGCATCTGAACTCAGGGCGAGTATCAGACATTGGCTAGGATTGGAGTTTGTGTCCATGATGGCCCCTTCATGATGGGGGTGCCTCATGAGGCCATGGAGGTTTTCCCACACTGGGGGTTGTGAGCTGCTCCAAAACACAAGGTTTCCTTCTGCGAGACAGTGGAGTCCTGTTGGATGGCTCCAGGACACCACACTCGGAAAGACTCAAGAGCAGGGTAGTAAGGATGGATGCCTGGGCACCCCACATCACATTCCCATTGGCTCCCAGCGACAAGGCAGGTTCAATCTGCTGGCTCTAGTACGAGATACCCAGGGGTTGAGTTAAAATGGACTCCCCTGAGGGTGGGTCATAATGTGGGTTTGTGTCCATGGAGACCTTGGAATGTGGCAGTGGCTCAGGGGCCTTGCAGGATTCTCTGACCCAGAGGGTTTGACACAGCTTCAAAGAACAAGCTTCCCATGTGGAGGCGAGAGGTTGTTTCTGTTTGGTGCCTCAGGAAAGCCCCATATGCTGATATTCGAAACCAGGCCTCTGAGGAGAGCCGCCTGGAAACCAAAGCTAGGGTTCAGATTAGGGCCTAGGCACCTGTTAGGTTCTAACTTCTGTCTCTGAGGACATCTGTATGCATGTCTGAGTGGAGGTAGTTGTTCAGCTTGTGTCAGAATGCCCTGTTTGCCCAGGGTGGCCTACACGATTGGGATGGCCTCGGGGGGACTTGGAAGTTTCTCCTAATCTATAGGGTTGTGGCCAATGGACTGGGCACAGTTTCCTTGGAGAGGGCAGGAAGTCTTGCGGTGTGGCGCCAGGGGCCCCAGCCAGAAGGGTGTGTGGGCCAGGGCTGTGAGGACAGAAGTCTGAAATCAGAAGCTCGGCTTAGGTTTGGGACCAAGTTTATGGCAGGCCCGATCTACCGACCATGGGGGGAGTTCCTAGGGGATATCAAAGAAGGGCAAGTGGGATGCGGTGGCTCAGGCTTTTGTCTCTGGATTTTTTTGTCAAGGATGGCTGTGGAATGGAGGGGTGGCCTCACCCCTCTCTGGGGATTTGGCCTGGCTCCCAAGAATTTCGGGTCATTCTGTTGGAAGGGAGGAGTCCTGTTTTCTACCTCAGGTTTCACTCCAAAAGAGAGATCCCAGAGGAGATCCCTGGCGACAGGCTACTGGAAAATCTGACCTCTGATTAGGATTGGGGGCCTAGGTGCATGGCAAGCCCCATATGCGGGCTCTTGGTCCAGCCACTGAGAGGCCTTACGTGAACACGGGGCTCATGCTGAGGGTTACAATGCGTGTTTGTGCCCAAGGCGGCCCTCAAGCATGAGTGTGGCCTCATGGGCCATGCAGTTTTCTCTTACCCTGAGGGTTTGACACCATGCCAACAGCAAGGTTTCTTGCCTTGGGGAAGGAGGGGTTCTGATTTGTGCATCAGTTTTCCCCTGTGCAGGGACTGGAGATAAGTTCTAGGTTCAGGTGCCTGAAAAGGCAGGTTGGGAAGAGATGACGGCCTAAGGCCATGGCGGATCTGATGTGCAGGGTGTGTGGCCAGCTATCTGGGTGTCTACGGGGAGGTCTGGGCTCAGGCTGTGTCAGACAATCATTAGTGCCCAGGGCAGCCTATGAAATTGGGGTGCGGTTGAGGGTCATGCAGGATGATCCTCATTTGGGGTTTCTGGGCATCCCCATAGGGCAACATTTTTCTTATGGTGAGCAGGCAGAGTGCTGTGCTGTGGTTCCGGATTTTCCAATCTGGAGGGCTTGTGGGCAAGGGGTGTGAGGTTGGAAGTCTGAAAACACAAGCTAGGGTTAGGTTTGGGGCCAAGGGCACAGCAGGCCCACTCTGCTGAGGCTGAATCGAGATCTCCTACATTTGAAGTCAGGACAAGTATCAGACTTTGGCTTGGGCTCGAATTTGTGTCCATGATGGCCCCTTCATGATGGAGGACCCTCATGAGGCCATGGAGGTTTTCCCACGCTGGAGCTTTTGAGCTGCTCCAAAGAGCAATGTGTCCTTCTGCAGGACAGGGGGAGTCCGTTTAGGTGGCCCCAGGGTACCCCATATGGAAAGATTGGCTAGCAGAGCTCTACGCATAGATACCTGGAAAGCTCACCTTGAGTTACCATTGCAGCTGAGCAACAGTGCAGGTTCGATCTGCTGGCTCGGAGGCGAAGTGCCAAGGGGTTGAGTTGACAGGGGTTCTCGGGCTGACAGGTCCCAATGCTGGTTGGTTTCCAGGGATACCTTAGAATGCGCCAGAGGCTAAGGGGCCATACAGGATTCTCCTACCATGAGGACTGGACACAAGTCCCAAGAACAAGGATTCCTTCTGGGGATGGGAGAAGTTCTGTTGTTTGGCCCAGGGACCACATGTTGGACCATATGTTGTTATTCCAGAACAGGCCTCTGGGGACAGATGCCTGAAAACCTAAGCTAGGGTTCCATAGAAGTCCTTGGGCCATGTTAGGTTCAATCTTCTGATTCAGGGCCATTGACCTGCATGTCTGCCTGGAGGTAGGTGCCCAAGGTGTGTCAGACTGTGCATTTTTGTCCAGAGCGGTCTGCGAAATTGGGGTGGGCTCAGGGGCCTTGCAGGTTTCTCCTAATCTGGAGGGTTTGGGCAACTGTGACGGGCAGAATTTCCTTTGGGAGGGCAGGCACAGTGATGCGATGTGGCTCCAGTGGGTCCATTCAGGAAGGCATGTGGCCCTGGGCTTTGGGGACAGAAGTCTGCTGACACAAACTCGGGTTAGGGTTAGGGGTGAGGTGACAGCAGACCCGATCCCACAGACCCTGAGGGCAGCTCCTCGGGATTTGAAATTCGGGCGGAGGGAGGTGGTAGCACAGGCTTTTCTGTTTGGATTGTGTGTCTAGGATGACCATGGAATGTAGGGGTGGCCTTGTGGGGCCATGGGAGATTTTTCCTTTCTGGGAATTCTGCCCCACTGCCAAGAGTTTGGTGTCATTTTGGGTGAAGGGAAGAGTGCTGATTTCTTTCTCAGTGGTCCCGCACAAACAGGGATTCCAGAGACGGGTTCTGGGTCTGGGCACCAGGATAACCACACTGAGTGTCAGGATTTGGGACTAGGGTCATGGAAGGCCTGCTCTGTGGGCTCCTGCTCCAGCTCCCAAAAGAGCTTGTTTGAAAGCAGGCTCAGGTTGAGGGTCACAATCTCTGTGACCAGATTGGCCCTCATGAGTGGGCGTGGTCTCATGGGCCATGTAGCTGGCTCCCACTCTGAGGGTTGACACCCATCCCAACAGCCAGGTTTCCTGCCATGGGGAAGGAGGAGTACTCTTTTGTGCTTCAGGTTCACCCATAGGCAGGGATTTGAGGTAAGGTCTGGGGACAAATGCCTGAATACCCAGTTTGGGTAGAGTTGACGGCCTTGGGCCACGGCAGGTCCCACCTCCAGGATAAGGGGCCCACTATCTGGGTGGCTGACAGCAGTTCAGGGCTCAGGCTGTGTCAGACAGAGCGTTAGTGCACAGGGCGGCCTTTGATATTGGGGTGCCATCGAGGGCCATGCATGTGGATCCTCATGTGGGGTTTCTGGGCAGATGCATAGGGGACTTCTTTCTGGTGCGCAAGCAAAAGGCTGCGTTGTGGCTCCAGAAATCCCAACCTGGAGGGCTTGTGGGCCAGGAGTGTGAGGACAGAAGTCTGAAATCACAAGCTACAGTTCAGTTCAGTGCCGAGTGCATGGCAGTTCCAATGTGCAGCAGCTGATTTGAGATCTCTAGCACCTGAGTCAGGGCGAGTGTCAGAAGTCTGCTCAAGCTGGAGTTTGTGTCCATGGTGGCTGACGAATGGAGAGGTGGCCTCAAGAGGCCATGGAGGTTTTCCCACGCTGGGGCTTGTGAGCTGCTCCTAACAGCAAGGTGTCCTTCTGCAGGACAGAGTGAGTCCAGTAGAATGGCTCCATGGTCCCTCATATGGAAAGATTGGATAGCAGAGCTCACCACATGGATGCCTGGAAAGCCCACCTCACGTTACCATTGCAGCCGAGGAACAGGGCAGATTCAATCTGCTGGCTCTGGGGCGAAGTTTCTAGGGGCTGTGTTGACAGCGGTTCTTAGGCTGATGGGTCACTATGCTGCTTGGTGTCCAGGGAGACCTTAGAATGTGGCAGTGGCTCAGGGGCCATGTAGGATTCTTCTACCCTGAGGGTTGGACCCAGCTCCCAAGAACAAGTTTTCCTTCTGAGGACAGGAAGGGTTCTGTTGTGTGGCTTAGGAACCACATGTTGGACCCCAGGTTGGTATTCCAGAAGAGGCTTCTGGAGGTAGATGCATGAAAACCTAAGCTAGGGTTCTGATGAGGCCCTATGACTAGGTCAGTTTCAATAGTCTGACTCAGGGCCATTGACCTGCATGTCTGCCTGGAGGTAGGTGCCTAGGGTGTGTCAGACTCCGCATTTTTGTCTAGAGCAGCCTACAAAATTGGGGTGGGCTCAGGGGCCTAGCAGGTTTGTCCTAATCTGGAGCGTTTGGACAACTGTGACGGGCAGAGTTTCCTTTGGGAGGGCAGGCCCAGTCCTGCAGTGTGATTCCAGAGGTCCCATTCTGGAGGGCATGTTGGCCAGGGCTTTGGGGACAGAAGTCTGCTGATACAAAATCAGGTTAGGGTTAGGGGCGAGGCGATGGCAGGCCCTATCTGCACACCTGAGGGCAGCTCCTCAGGATTTGAAATTCGGGTGGCTGGGAGGAGGTAGTGCAGGCTTTTTTGTCTGAATTGTGTATCTAGGGTGGCCACAGAATGTAGGGGTGGCCACGTTGGGCCATGGGAGATTCTTCCTCTCTGGGGATTCTGCCTGGCTCCCAAGAGTTTGTTGTCTTCTCTGAGGGAAGGGAAGAATGCTGTTTTCCGTCTCAGGGGTCCCACCCAAACAGGGATTCCTGAGACGGTTCTGTGTCTGGGCGCCTGGAGAACCCCACTGAGGGTTAGGAATTGGGCCTAGGGGTATGGCAAGCTGGCTCTGAGGGCTCCTGGTTCAGCTTCCGAGGGGCTTGTTTGAAAGCGGGCTCAGGCTGAGGGTCACAATGCCTTTTTGTGCCCAGGGCGGCCCTCCTGAGTGGGTGTGGTCTCTGTTAGGGTCTGTGATCAAAGGAACGAGACTGACACAAAGCGAAAATAAAACAAAGCTTTATTTCACCCCAAGTATCGAGAATCAAACCAACTGGTCAGGGCCATCTCTTACAAAGAGGCGATGACAACGGCGATGACAACGAGGACTATAACACTACTCCAGTGAGGTCCCCTGCAAGGACGCTCCCCGGACGAGGCCGCTCCTTGGATGAGGCTACTCCCGACGATGAAGAGGCGATGACGTCGACAAGGACGACAACGCCGACGACACAGACTCTGCTCCCCATGACGCCACTCTGAACAGGCTGCTCCCCAAACGACGCCACTCCAGTCGAGGCCGCTGCGGACGAGGCCGCTCGCTGATGAGGCCACTCCCCAGACAAGGCTGCTCTGGCGAGGCTGCTCGAGGCAGGGCCGTGGCTCGGGGCGGCGTGGCCGCTCGCAGTAGCGCTGCTCCCGACGACTATTACTCCGACGACTACCCTAATGGCTCCCGACCGCTACTCTAACGGCTATCCCAACAGCTATTCTAACGGCTATCCCAATGGATTTTCTAACTCCCCCTACTACTCTAATAGCTATTGTAACTCCTCCTACTACTCTAATGGCTATTCTAACTCCTCTTCCTACTCCCCCCCCCCACCCAGCCTCACAGACTAACCTTTATAGAGGTGGCTGAGCCTGGCCCACACACAGGTCGCCAATGAGATTTCAACTCACCACAGTAAATATATGCTTGCCCACTGATTGGATGTCTCCATCTGGCCTGGCCAGCCCCTATATCTGGGGTTTACAAGTAAATTCCTCTGGCTAACCAGGCCCCTACATTCTCCCCTTTTCTTTGGAAATTAGTCAAATCCTTGACTTTTCAGCCAGTTCTATGTTCTCCTTTTGTAAGGGGGTTATATTGAGCATGTAAGCCTAACATTTTTATCGTTCCAATTTTCTTTGGTACAAATGACATTAGAGTGTTTATCATACAGGGTCCAAAAAGTAACAGTAGTGCATAGTCGGCTGATGAGGTAGCCATTAAACGCTTTGTATAACCTTTTCCATTTTTCCTAATTCCGTTCATCTAATTTCTCACCTATGCTTTACATAAACAGGTAACTATAGGAGCAACAATAAACTGACAGATTTTTTAGTCTTAGCTTTAGTCCATGGTCAGTGGGGTCCGTGGGCTGCAGCTTCCATCTCTGGGGGGCATCCTCATCCTCGGCTCCTTTGACATGACCTTCGTGATTCCAGGCCCTAATGCCTTCTACTTTTACTGCTGTGGGGTGGTCAGGATAACAGTAAACGGTCCCTTCCAGTGAGGCTCCAAGTTTCCCACTTGGTGGTGATGTATCCAAACCAAGTCCCCAGGTTGGTAAGGATGTGGCTCCATCTCCGTCTCCTTCCCAGTGTGGGCAGTCCGGATCCCTGCATGGGCTTTTTAAAAGACAGACTGTAATGCCTGCAGTGACTGGAGTACAGACTGATCAGTCATTTCTGTTAGGGCAACCTTTTGTAGCTGAGGACAGAGTGGGGGGGTGGTCTCCCAAACATTATTTCAAATGGGGTCACCTTGTTTAAATAGGGTGTACATCGTGCCCTGAGGAGGGCAAAAAGAAGGAGATCCACCTATCCACCGCCAATCTCCAGAATTAACTTTGACAAGGTCTCTTTAAGAGTCCGGTTCATTCGCTCTACTTGCCTGGAACTCTGTGGCCGGTAGGCACAATGTAGTTTCCAATTAGTGCCCACAGCCTTGGCCAATGTCTGTGAGACTGAACTCACAAATGCAGGGCCATTGTCTGACCCGATCGTGAGAGGCAGCCCAAACCTAGGAATTATTTCCTCTAGTGGCTTTTTGGCTACCACTCCTGCCATCTCATGTTTGGTGAAAAAGCCTCTACCCAGCCTGAAAAGGTATCTACAAAAACTAACATATACTTGTGCTCATATTTTCTGGGTTTCATTTCTGTAAAATCTATTTCCCAGTAAATTCCTGGTTCCTTACTTCTTTCTCTTTTCCCTCTTCCCATTTTAGTTCTTCCCACATTAACTGCCTGGCATTGAGCACATCTATCAACTACATCCTGAACCATACACCCTAATTTAGAAACCTGGAACTGCTTGTCTATAAGCTTCATGAGTTTGCATATTCCCAAATGAGTACCCTGATGTATCTGGTCTACTAACTTTTTACCTAATCTTTGAGGAAGAATTATTTTTCCTACTTTAGTCTTAGCCCAGTCCCCTTCATAGTCCAATTTAACCCATTTTTGTAAATACTTTAAATCTTCTTCTGAATAGTTTGGTTTTTCTGGTAGAGCTGGAGCCGGGAGTATAACTAGTTCTTGCACTGTTTGTGGGGTTGCTTGCTTTGCAGCTTGATCTGCTAATTGGTTTCCTTTTGAAATCAGATCAGTCCCCTTTGGTGTCCTGGGCAATGCATAACTGCCACCTCTTTTGGGTCCCAAATCGCCTGGAGGAGAGCCAATATTTCTCCTCTGTTTTTAATTCCTTTTCCTTCTGCTGTTAATAGGCCCCTTTCTTTATAAATAGCCCCATGTATATGGAGAGTAGCAAAGGCATACCTGCTGTCCTTATAGATGTTGGCGGTTTTACCTTTGGCCATCTGCAGTGCCTTAATGATTGCAATCAGTTCTGCTTTTTGTACCGAGGTTCCGTGTGGCAGGGCTGCTGTCCAGAGTTCCTGCTCAGGGGAAAGCACCGCAACCCCCGCATACCTCTTTCCATTGACCATGTAGCTACTCTGATCTGTGAACAGAGTCATCTCAGCATCCAGAAGGGGAATGTCTCTGTGATCTGGCCTTATTCCTGCAACTTAGGTTAGGACCTCCCTGCAGTGGTGTGGATGGTCAGCCAGCTCCTCTGGCAGCAGCATGGCTAGATTTAGCACTACCAGGGACCAGAAGGTCACTCTTGTTTCATTGATGAGGAGGGCCTGATACCCCGTCACTCATGCGTTTGTCATCCATTGGTCTGGTGGAGTCCGAAGAAGGCCCTTGATAGCGTGGGTCAAAATGAGATTTTGACCCAAAGTCAATTAACTTGCATCCTTGACAAGGAGGGCCATAGCAGCAATTATGCAGAGGCAAGAGGGGAACCCAGCTGCTACTGGATCTAGTTTCTTGCTAAGATAGGCTACTGGCCTTTGCTAAGGCCCCAGAGTCTGAGTCAAAACTCCTTTGGCCACCCCTGCTTTTTCATCCACATACAAGTGGAAGGGCTTGGTAACATCTGGGATGGTCAATGCTGGGGCACTTAGTAAGGCTGTTTGTAATTCCTGAAATTATCCTTCTGCCTCAGCTGTCCACTCTACCATAGTGAGCCCCCCTTTTGCCAGTTTGTAGAGAGTTCAGGCAATCTCTGCAAACTGTGGTATCCACAGCCTACAGTAGCCCACCATCCAAGAAACTCCCTCACTTGTCAGGATGTGGTGGGGCAGGGGTATCGAGTGATCACCTGTTTCCTGGACTCAGACAGTGAAAACACTCCCTCGTGAAGATCAAGGCCTAGATAAATGGTGTGGCTCTATGCTGTGCTTTCTTTGCTGACACCCAATACCCTTTTTCCTGCAGAGTCTGTAAGAGAGCTCTTGTCCCCTGCAAACATGACTCATAGTCCTCAGCGGATACTAGCAAGTCATCAACATACTGTAACAGAGTGACTCATGGGTTGGAAGTTCTGTACTCACACAAATCCTTGTGTAAGGCCTTGTCAAAAAATGGTGGGTGAATTCTTGAATCCTTGGGGAAGGCTTGTCCAGGTGATCTGGCCTTGGAACCCTTCCTGTGGGTTGGACCACTCAAAAGTAAAAAAGGGTTGAGATTCCCTTGCTAAGATATGCAGAAAAATGCATCCTTGAGATCTAAGATGGTATACACAGTTCTTTTGAGGCCAAGTAGGGAGAGTAGGGTATAGGGGTTAGGCACCGTCAGGTGGATATCTTCAACCCGTTTATTAACTTCCCACAAGTCCTGAATGGGTCGGTACTCCCAAGTCTCAGCCTTTTTGATGAGCAGCAAAGGTGTGTTCCATGGAGATTTGCAAGGAACTAGGATCCTGTCTCCTCGGAGGGTTAATGTGTTTTCTGATCGCTTCCTTTGCTTCCCAGGGAAGGGGGTACTGCCAAACGCAAACAGCCATAGCCATCTCCTTTAATTGTATCACCACTGGAGGTTGTCCCGTGACCAAGCCAGGGGGCTTCCCTTCTGCCCAGACCTCGAGAAACTTGACCTGTAAGGTTTGGAGAAGGCTCCCCCACTTTGTCTCCTCTGGTTTTGAGACTGGCTTGTAAAGGAGGTATTCATCTACTGCTGCCATAAGCACCTGTACAGTGAGTTGTCTCAAGGTTACAGTCTTGTCTCCTTTGGAGAACTGAATGCCAGCTCTTAACTTGTGGAGGAGATCTCTTTCCATCAAGTTATATGGGGCATTAGGGAGGACCAAAAATCGATGTTTAACTACTCCCAAGGCCAAATTTAAAGTCCATTCTGTTGTCCATTTATGTCTCTCTGTGCCATTTGCTCTTTGTACCCAGACTTCCTCTCCAAGTGGTTTTCCCATAGGTTTAAGTAATGATGAAAATTGGGCTCCCATGTCCACCAAAAAATCAACTGATTTCCCCTCAACTTTAATTTTTACTCTGGTGGCCAGCATTGCCGTCTTCTTTTTGGGGCACTCCCTGGCCCAATATTCTTTTTCCTTACAGTAAGCACACTGATTTGAATCTAAGTCTTCTGGCCTGGCTTCTCTGTGCTTAGGCTTTTCCTTCCATTTACTATCCCCTATCTGTCTCCTCCCCGCCTCATGTAATGCCAAAACCTTAACCAGTTTTTTTTTTTGTCTGTTTTTCATCCTCTTGTGCATCCCTGTTGTTAAATACCTTTTCTGCTATTCCCACTAACTCAGTCAGATTCTTTCTTTCGAATCTTCCGATTTTCTGAAGTTTCCTCCTTATATCTCGGGCTGACTGACTGACAAACACAAGATTCATTGCCCTCTGTTTTTTGGGTGCCCCAGGGTCGATCGGGCTATACATTTTATGGGCTTCAATTAGCCTTTCTAGGAAAGCTCCTGGAGACTCATTCTTACCTTGAGTCACCGTACTAATACTGGTTTAGTCCGAGTGCAACTTTTACTTCTGGAAATTCAGTTCCAGGATTTCAACATATCAAAGACCTGTGTTTGTTCTGAAAGTCTCCCATATGAATTTCCTTTAAGGTGGAATTCATCTTACAAGAGAATTAAAACAATTACAAATGACAAAAAAATAAAAAACTCAGAATAGATATGGTTAAATATCAAATGATGACCCTTATCAAAACATTAAAACTTTAGGAAATGTATAGAACCTCTGGAGTAGTTACACACTTACCCAAATGTAACCCAAGGTTTATCATTGATTTAGCAGTACTTCCTGAGTAACTTTGCATATCAGGGAAAAGCCTTATGAGTCAAAGAGATCTCATTTATAATTCTGGGTGGACAAAGAAAACCATTTACATTTTCTTAGAAACATCTCAATCTCTAGTGAAGACTCAATATTAACCAATTGTGAACTGGTGCAACAGCAGTTAAGCACAAAACATGTTTACCAACAGATTTCAAAAGCACAAACTCAGTTTCAGCAACCAGCGTCCTAGCACTTCATCTCATTTGTCATCCAAGCAAAACTTCAAAGCTTCAGGTTACCAAAGACTCTGAAAGCTACTTTAACAATTACCCATTAAAACCCTGAGACAGACAGTTAACCATCAGCCCAGCCATCCCTCTGCCAACAGACCTCATGTTCTACCTGGGCCCATTCCACTTCAGATGGCATGCTTTCCCTGTCAGCAAGGGGGAGGGGCTAGGCAGTCCACATTGGGCCAGAGAAGGCAAGGAATTCCCTGAAACAAAGGGAGTTTCAGCAGCTGTTTGGGAATATTCCTTAAAGTCTCTGTCTCGAGTTTGGTTCATCCTGCAGCGCCAGTTTTGCTTACCTAAAGTGGCCCACTAGGCACTCATATTCCACGCCCAGCTCCAATGAGCATCAGCATTGGGCACCTTAACCCGGCATTAGACTAATCCCAGTTGGCTCCAGTCATAGCCCTTAACACACGAGTGAGGGAGAAGCCCCACATCTATTATGAGGAATGGAGAGATGAAAGTCAGAGTCCCCCTTACTCTCTGCTTGCCCCATTCCTTCAATCATAACAAACAACACAACAGACAACAAAAAGACAACACAAAGACAACCGCAGACTCAGCTGTCCTGCCACTGGTGGGGATTTTCTCCGTCCCCAGTGACCGCCTAGGGGGACTCTAACCCCCCGGCCGCCCAGGGGGACTCGAACCCCCTGGAAGGCCCCTGACCACCCAGGGGGACTCAAAACCCCGGCGATCCCCTGACCACCTAGGGGGACTCGAACCTCCCGTCGATCTACCACCAGAGGGATGGGGCATCCCCGCATCCACTCCAGCCCTGGGGAACATGGCTGCATCCAGCTTCTCCCTGGTGGGCCATACCCTGGAGCTCCAACCAGACAGACAGACAAGATCCCAATACCCAAGATCCCAATAGCTCTGGAGGCTTTTCCCAAAAATTCTGATGCTGGCTCAGTTCTCGTCATTTGATCCCAGATGAGCCCCCAATGTTAGGGTCTGAGACCCCCAATGTTAGGGAACGAGACTGACACAAAGCGAAAATCAAACAAAGCTTTATTTCGCGCCAAGCATTGAAAATCAAACTGACTGGTAGGGGCCATCTCTTACGAAGAGACGATGATAATGACCCCAACAAGGTCACTCTCAAGAAGGCCGCTCTGGATGAGGCCACTCTGAACGAGGCCGCTCTGCAGATGAGGCTGCTCCCAGGACGAGGCCGCTCCCTGGTTGGAGCCACTCCCAAGAAGAGGCCACTCTGGACGAGGCTGCTCCTAGGACGAGGCCGCTACTGACGAGGTCACTCCCCAGACAGGGCCGCTCCCCGGACAGGGCTGCTCCCAAGAAGAGGCCACTCTGGATGAAGCCACTCCCAGGACGAGGCCACTGCTGAGAAGGTCGCTCCCCAGATGGGGCCGTTCCCCAGGGTGGTGAGGCCGCTTGTGGCGGGGTCATGGCTCGGTGCTGTCCAGGCCGCTCACTGTGGTGAGGCTGCTGGTGGTGAGACCGTTCGCTGTGGCACTGCTGCCTACGACTACGATGACCAGGACGACCACGATGCTCCTGATGACCATGATGACCATGATGCTCAGACTCTCCCGAAGACTACCCTAATGGCTATCCCAACGGCTATTCTAACGGCTATCCTAACAGCTATTCTAACTGCTATTCTGACTGCTATTCTAACTGCTAACTGCTAACTCCTACTACTCCCCCCATCCCAGCCTCACAGACTAACATTTATAGAGGTGGTTGAGCCCGGCCCACACACAGGTGGCCCATGGGATTTCAACTCACCACAGTAAATATATGTGCGCCCCACTGATTGGATGTCTCCATCCGGCTGGCCCGCCCCTATATCTGGGGTTTGCAACTAAGTTCCTCTGGCTAACCAGGCCCTTACACTCTTGTCCTCCAGAAGCTTTCTGGAGATATGTATATCCCCCAGATTTGGGCGAAATCTGCATTGCACTTGAGGACACACCCATTAATGCTGGCCGCCTGGGACACAAATACCCATTGTGACCCCTAGCCTGAGCCCCATTTTCAACACAACCCCATGGGTAGCTTGGCCCAGAGCCAGAACCTAAGGCCTACGATGACACTAGGACCTAATCCTAAATCTAGTTTGGGTTTTCAGCCATCCATACCCTGAGCCCTACTCTTGAATCCCTCCATATGGGGCACCCCTGAGCCATAAAGCAGGACAGTACCTATTCCACAGAATAGACCAAGCTATTTTTTAACTATGCAAAATTTCCAGAATGGGAGAAAACTCCGTGTCCCCATGATGCCACTCCCATTTTTGAGGGATCTCATGAACACAAACTCCAACCTGAGTGACCTCTTCACACTCGCCTTAAACTCAGAACCTGGGGAGCTTGCCTCAGCGACTGCAGATTTGTCCTGTCATGCCCTAGGCCCTAACCATACCCCTAGATTGGTTTTTCAGACTTCTGTCCTCACAGTCGTGGTCTACAAACCCTCCAGCTAGGGAACCCCAGAGCCACACCATAAGACTCTGCCTGCCCTCCAGATGGAAAACGTGCCATATGGAGCTGCATGCAAACCCCAGATTAGGAGAAAGCTGCATGATACCCCTAATCCATCCACAGTTGCAGAAGCCGACCCTCGACACTAATACACATTCTGTCCCTCAAGCTGAGCACTGACCTCCAGTCAGCCACCCAAGTACCTGGCGCCAGAGTCAGCAGGTTAGACTTCCCATACCCCATGCCCTAAGCTGAACCCTAGGTTCAGTTTTCAGGCATCCATAACCAGAGCGCTGTTCTGGAATCCCTCCACTTGGAGGATCCTAGAGCCATACAACGGTACTCCATCTCTCCTCCAGACTGAAACCATAGTATTTGGAACTGTGCAAAGCCCCTAAGTAGGAGAAACCTCCATGCCCCAGCAGGACACCCACAACTTCAGCGGCCCTAGGACACCAATTCTAGTGTGAGTGAATGCCTGACACTCTCCTTCAATTCAGAATCCGGTGACCTTGCCTCAGCATCTGTAGATCAGAGATCCATGGCCTAGAGCATACATATAAACCTAGCTTGGGTTTTCAGATCTCGGTCCCCAGATTCCTGGAACACAAGTCCTCCAGATTGGGAACTCAAGAGCCAAACCACTGGGTGATCCCTGCACTCCAGATTAAACCGTGCCCTATGGAGCTGCACAAAATGCCTAGATTAGGGCAAACATGCAGGTCCCCAATACCACCGCTCTTTTGAATACCACCCTGGATCCTAATGCACAGGAGGGCACAACCTGAGTCCTGACCACCGATCAGCTATCAAGGCAGCTCGACCCAGAGGCAGCTGATCGGAACTTCCATGCCCCTAGGCTGAAATCCTAACCCTCGTTTGGGTTTTCAGACATCCATACACAGAGCCCTTCCCTGGAATCCCTCTACATGGGGGGGAGGTGCCCTGATCCATAAAAGAAATCTCCTCCTGACCCTCAGAGGGAAAACTTGCTTTCTGGTGCTATGCAAAATTCTCAGATGGAAGAAATGTGCTTTGTCCCTAAGGCCACGTCCACATTTACATGCTGCCAGGAATACAATTACAATACATTGTGACCCTTATCTTGAGCCCCAGTTTGAACATAGCCCCAAGGGTACCACGGCCCAGAGCCAGGGTATAAGGCCTGTGGTGCCACTAGGACCTAATCATACCCCTCATTTGGGTTTTCAGGTATCAATACCTGGATTGCTGCTCTCGAATCCCTCGGTATGGGGGAACCCTGAGCCATAAAACAAGACACCACCAACAGCCAGGAATAAAACAAGCTATTTGGAATAGTGAAATCCCCAGAGTGGGAGGAAACTCCATGCCACCATGAGGCCACTTATGAGTTTGGCAGGACTCATGGACACAAACTGAGCCTGTGCAACATCCTGACACTTGCCTTCACCTCAGATCTCATGGAACTTGCCTCAGCATCTATAGATTGGGCCTGTCATGCCCTAAGCTAGGCCTAGCTTGGGTTCTCAGACTTCCATCCTCGATGTCCTGCTCCACAAGCCCTCCAGATAGGGAAAGATGAGCCACACCACTGGACTGTGCCTGCCCTCCAGAAGGAATATGTGGCTTATTGAGCAGCATGCAACCACCAGACTAATACTATGAGAGAGCTGCACGAATCCCCAAAGCTATCCCATTGACAGCAGCCTGCCATGGACAATAATACACATTCTACCCTCAACCAGAGCACTGACCTCCAGTCAGCCAACTAGTAGCTGGTGCCAGTGGGAATAATTCAGACTTTTCATGCACCCAGGCCCTACCACAAACCCCAGGTTGAGTTTCAGGTATACATACCAAGGGACCTGCTGTAGAATTCATCCATATGGAGGACCCTAGAGCCATATACAGGACTCTAACTCCACCCAAAATGAAAACAAATTATGTGGAGCTTCACTAAATCCCCAGAACAGGAAGGAGAAAACTCCATTGCCCCAGGAGGCCCAGATGGTAGTCTGAGCGAATCCCTAACATGCGACCTAACTTCAAATCCAGGAACTTGCCTCAGCATCTGCAGATCGGTGATCCATGCTTTAGACCTAACCATAAATGTAGCTTGGGTTAGACTTCCATCACCAGAATCCTGGAACACACGCCCTCCAGAATGGGAATTCTGGAGACACAACGGAGCACTCTGCCTCTGCACCAGAAGAAAAAGGTACCCTATGGGTCCACCAAGAAATCCCAAATGAGAATGAACCTGCAAAGCCCTCGACCACACCAGAATTTCATAGGCAGCCCTGAGCACTAATGTTCTGTTTGACACAGCTTGAGCCCAGACCTCCCCTCAGACACCCAGACTGCTGGCTGCATATCCTGCAGATCTGACCCGCCTTGGCCTTAGGCTGTCTTCTCCTCCCAACCTGGATTTTCAGGCATCTATCCCTAGACTGTTATCTCAGAACCCTGCACTGGGGAGAACCTGATAAACAACTCAGAACTCCTCCTTCCCCATGGCAAGAAAACTTACTGTTGGGATGCTGACGGGTATCAGGGTCAAACACTCAGAGTAGGATGATCCGGCATGCCCATGAGGCCATGCCCAAGCTTGAGGGCCTCCATGGGCATAAACACTCATTGTGACCATCAGCGTGAGCCACGTTTTCAAATAAAGCCTCTCTGTGGCTGGAACAAGAGCCGGCATATGGGGCTTGCCATGCCCCTATGCCCCAATCATACCCAAAGTTCGGGTTTTCCAGTCTCCCATACCCACGGCTCTGCTCCGGAATCCCTGATTTGGAGGGACCCATGAGACAGAAAAGAGGACTCTGCCCTTCTCACAGAATGACCCCAAACTCTTGGGAGCCGGGCCAAATCCCCAGAGAGGGAGACTCATCCATGGCCCATGAGGCACCCCTCCATTTGAAGGCCATCTTGACACAAAACCCAGAGACAAAAGCCTGAGCTACCATCTCACACTCCCCCTTATTTCCTATCCCAAGAGGCTCCCCTCATGGTCTGTAGATCGGGCCTGCCATACCCTCGGTGCCAAACCTAAGGCGAGCTTGTGTTTTCAGATTTCTGTCCCCACATCCCTGGCCCACAAACCCTCCAGGCTGGGCCTCTGGAGCCACACCGCAGGACTGTGCCTGCCCTCTTGAGGGAAACTGTGCCCATTCCATTGGCCACAACCCTACAGATTAGGAGAAACCTACAAGGCCCCCAAGGCCATCCCAATAGCGTAGCCTGCCCTGGACAAAAAGGCGCATTCTGACACAACCTGAGCAATGACCTCCACTTAGACACACAGACAGATGTCCCCAGAGACAGAAGATTGAACCGGACATGACTTTAGGCCCTAATCTGAACTCTAGCTTTGGTTTCCAGGCATCTCTCCTTAGAGGCCTGGTTTCGAATACCAGCATATGGGGCTTTCCTGAGGCACAAACAGAGCAACACTCAACTCCACATGGGAATCTTGCGATTTGGAGCTGTGTCAAACCCTCCGGGTAGGAGAATCCTGCAAGGCCCCGGAGACACTACCACATTCCAAGGTCTCCATGGACACACACCCACATTATGACCCATCCTCATGAGAGTCCATTTCAACTCATCCCCCTGGGTAGCTCACCCCAGAACCAGCAGATTGAACCTGTCTTGTGCCTTGGAGCCAATGAGAATGAGAGGTAGGGTTTCCAGGCATATATCCTTAGAGCCCTGCTATCGAATCTTTCCATATGGGACAGCTTTGTGCCATCCAACAGGACTTGCCTGACCCACAGAAGGAAACCTTGCAGTTTGGAGCAGCTCACAACCCCAAGAGTGGGAAAACCTCCATGGCCTCATGAGGCAACCCCTTCCTGAAGGGGGATAATGGATACAAACTCCAGGTGAGCCAAAGTCTGATACTCGCCCTTACTTCCGATACAGGAGATTTGTATTCAGCCTCTGCAGAGTGGGCTTGCCGATCCCTGAGCCCGAATGAAACCTAAACCTAGTTTGTGTTTTCAAACTTCTGTCTCACACTCCTGGCCCACAAGCCCTCCAGATCGGGAGTTCTGGAACCACAACACAGCACTCTGCTTGCCCACTGGAAGAAAAATAGTGCCCTATGGGGCTGCCAAGAAACCGCACATGAGGATCAAACTGCAGGGCTCTTGACCGCACCCCAAATTCATAGGCTGCCCTGTGCACTCATGCTCTGTCTGACAAAGCCTGAGCTCAGACCTTTCAGCAGACACGCAGACAGCAAATCGAGCACATCGGACCCGCCGTGGCTTTAGGCCATCATCTCTTCCCAACCTGGGTTTCCAGGCCTCTGAACCTGGACCTTATCTCAAATCCCTGCACTGGGGGGAACCTGATGCACAAATCAGAACTCCTCCATCTCCATGGCAAGAAACCTTGCTGTTGGGATGGGGTCAAACCTTCAGAGTTGGAGAAACCTGCACGGACCATGAGGTCATGCCCATGCTTGAGGGCTGCCTTGGGCACAATCACACATTGGGACCCTCAGTGTGAGCCACGTTTCCAAATAAGTCCTCTCCGGGTCTGGACCAAGAGCCTGCATATCAGGCTTGGCATGGCCCTAGGCCCCAATCCTAACTAAAGGTTGGGTTTTCCAGTTGAGCACACCCAGGGCTCTGCTCAGGAATCCGTTTTGGAGGGACCCATGAGACAGAAAAAAGGAGACAGAAAATAGGACTCCACCAATCCCACAGAATGAACCCAAACTCTAGGGAGCTGGGCCAAATCCCCAGAGAGGGAGATGCGTCCATGGCCCATGAGGCCATGCCTCCATTCCATGGCCATCCTTGACACAAAATCCAGAGACAAAGGCCTGAGCGACCACCTCACACTCACCCTTATTTCCTACCCCAAGGAGCTCCTCTCACGGTCTGTAGATTGGGACTGCCATAACCTCGGCCCCAAACCTAAGGCAAGATTGTGTTTTCAGACTTCTGTACCCCCAGGTCTGGCCCACACACCCTCCAGGCTGGGGCCTCTGGAGCCACTGAGCAGGACTGTGCCTGCCCTCTCCAAGGAAACTGTGCCCATTCCATTGGCCACAACCCTACAGATTAGGAAAAACCTACAAGGCCTCTGAGGCCATCCCAATACTATAGCCCACCCTGGACAGAAAGGCACATTCTGACACAACCTGAACAACCACGTCCACTTAGACGCAGAAACAGATGTCCCTTGAGACAGAAGATTGAAACGGACATGCTCCTAGGCCCTAATCTGAACCCTAGCTTTGGTTTCCTAGCAATTCTCCTCAGAGGCCTGGTTTCGAATACCAGCCTATGGGGGTTTCCTGAGGCACAAGACAGAACACTTCTTGTCTCCACATGGGAATCTTACGATTTGGAGCTGTGTCAAACCCTCCGGGTAGGAGAATTCCTTCAGGGCCCATGAGCCACTGCCACATGCCAAGGTCTCGATGGGCACATACTCACATTATGACCCAAACGCATGAGAGTTCATTTCAACACAGCGCCCTGGGTAGCTGGCCCCAGAGCCAGCAGATCGGACCTGCCTTGTCACTAGGAGCTAATGGGAATGCGAGGTGGGGTTCCAGATATCCATCTTTAGAGCCCTGCTCTCAAATCTTTCTGAATGGGGCATTCTTGAGCCACCCAACAGGACTTGCCTGTCCTGAAGAAGGAAACCTTGCAGTTTGGAGCAGCTCACAACCCCCAGAGTGGGAAAACCTCCATGGTCTCGTGAGACCCCCTTCCTGAAGGGGCCAACATGGACACAAAACTCCAGCCTGAGCCAACAACCGATACTCGCCCTTATATCAGATGCAGGAGATCTCGATTCAGCCTCTGCAGAGTGGGCCTGCCGTGCCTTCGGCCCGAACAAAACCTAACCCTAACTTGTGTTTTCAGACTTCCGTCTCACACTCCTGGCCCACAAGCCCTCCAGATTGCAAATGCTGGACCCACAATGCAACACTGTGCCTGCCCACCAGAAGAAAAATAGTGCCATATGTGGCTGCCCAGAAACCCCGCATGAGGATCAAACTGCACGGCTCTTGACCACACCCCAATTTCATAGGCTGACCTGTGCACTCATACTGTGTCTGACAAAGCTTGAGCTCAGAACTCCTGTCAGAGACCCAGACAGAAGGCCGCATATCCAGCACATCGGACCTGCCATGGCTTTAGGCTGTCATCTCTTCCCAACCTGGGTTTTCAGGCCTCTGAATATAGACCTTATCTCAAATCCCTGCACTGGGGGAAACCTGATGCACAATGCAGAACTACTCCTTCCCCATGACAAGAACCTTGCAGTTGAGATGGGGTCAAATCTTCAGAGTTGGAGAAACCTGCACTGACCATGAGGTCATGCCCATGCTTGAGGGCTGCCTTGGTCACAAACACGCATTGGGATCCTCAGCGTGAGCCCCATTTCCATTTAAGGCTTCTCCGTGGATGGACCAAGAGCCCGTGAATCGTGCTTCCATGCCCATATGCACCATTCCAAATCAAAGATCGGGTTTTCCAGTCGCCCATACTCAGGGCTCTGCTCTGGAATCCCTCTCTTGGAGGGACCTCTAGGACAGAAATCAGGACTCCTCCCTTCCCACAGAATGACCACAAACTCTTGGGAGCTGGGCCAAATCCCCAGAGAGCTAGAATCGTACATGGACGATGAGGCCACCACTCCATTCCACGGCCATCCTTGACACAAATCCAGAGACAAAAGCCTGAGTGACCGCCTCACACTTGCCCTTATTTCCTATCCTGAGGAGCTCCCCTATCGGTCTGTAGATCATGCCTGCCATACCCTCAGCCCCAAACCTAAGGTGAGTTTGTGTTTTCAGACTTCTGTCTCCCCAGCCCTGGCCCACACACCCTCCAGGCTGGGACCTCTGGGGCGTCTGGAGCCACTGCACAGGACTGTGCCTGCCCTCTCGAAGGAAACTGTGCCCATTCCATTGGCTACAACCCTACAGATTAGGAGAAACCTACAAGAACCCTGAGGCTATCCTAGTGGTGTAGCCTGCCCTGGACAAAAAGGCTCATTCTGACACAACCTAAAAATCACCTCCCCAGACACACAGACAGATGTCCCCAGAGACAGAAGATTGAATCAGACATACCCCAGGCCCTAATCTGAACCCTAGCATTGGTTTCAGAGCATCTCTCCTCAGAGGCCTGGTTTCAAATACAAGAATATGGGGTTTTCCTGAGGCAACAAACAGAAAACCTCTCGTCTCCATATGGGAAGCTTGCTCTTTGGAGCTGTGTCCAACCCTCTGGGTAGGAGAATCCTGCAGAGCCCCTGAGACACCGCCACATTCCAAGGTCTCCATGGAAACAAAACCACATTATGACCTATCCTCAGGAGTCTCCATTTCAATTCAGCACCCTGGGTAGCTTGCCCCAGAGCCAGCAGATCAAACCTGCCTTGTCGCTAGGAGTTAATGGGAATGCGAGGTGGGGGTGTCTAGGCATCCATCCTTAGAACCCTGCTCTTGAGTCCTTCCATGTTGGGCATCCTGGAGCATCCAACAGGACTCACCTGACCCGCAGAAGGAAAACCTTGTGGTTCAGAGCAGCTCACACTCCCAGCGTGGGAAAACATCCATTGGCCTGATGAGGCCCGCCTTCATGAAGGGGCCATCATGGACACAAACTCCAGCCTGAGTCAACGTCTGATACTCGCCCTGACTTCAGATGCAGGAGATCTCGATTCAGCCTCTGCACAGTGGGCCTGCCATGTCCTCGGCCCCAATCCTAATGCTAGCTTGTGCTTTCAGACTTCCATTCTCACACTCCTGGCCCACAAGCCCACCAGAGTGGGAATTCTGGAGCCATAATGCAGCACTCTGCCTGCCTACCAGAAGAAAATCGTTACCCTATGTGGCTGCCCAGAAACCCCAAATGAAGATCAACCTGCATGGCCCTCGAACTCACGCCAATTGCATAGGCTGCCCTGGGCACTAATGCTCTGTCTGACAGAGCCTGAGCCCAGAGCTCCCGATAGACAACAAGACAGTTGGCCGCACACCCAGCACATCAGACCAGTCATGGCCCTAGGCTGGCATCTCTTTCCAACCTGGGTTTCAGGCATCTGAACATAGACATTATCCTCGATCCCTGCACAGGGGAACCTGATGCACAAATCAGAACTCCTCCTTCCCATGGCAAGAAAAATTGCTGTTGGCATGGTGTAAAACCTTCAGGATAGGAGAAACCAGCATGGCCCATGAGGACACGCCCATGCCTGAGGGCCGCCTTGGGCACAAACACGCATTGGGATCCTCAGCGTGAGCCCTGTGTTCAAGTAAGGCCTCTCAGTGGCTGGACCAAGAGCCCAGATATGGGGCTTGCCATGCCCCTAGGGTGCCAGTCCTCAGCAGAGGTCGGGTTTTCCAGTCGCCTGTTCCCAGGGCTCTGCTCTGGAATCCCACTTTTGGAGGGACCTCTGAGGCAAAAAACAGGACTCCTCCCTTCCCAAAGAATGACCCCAAACTCTTGGGAGCCACGCCAAATCCCCAGAGAGGGAGACTCATCCATGGCCCATGAGGCCACCCTCCATACCACAGCCAACCTTGACACAAAATCCAGAGACAAAAGCCTGAGCGATTGCCTCCCACTCACCTTCTTTCATATCCCGAGGAGCTCCCCTCCCAGTCTGTAGATCAGGCCTGCCATACCCTCAGCCCCAAACCTAAGCTGAGTTTGTGTTTTCAGACTTCTGTCCCCATAGCTCTGGCCCACACACCCTCCAGGCTGAGGACTATGGAGTCACTGAGCATGACTGTGGCTGCCCTCTCCAAGGAAACTGTGCCCTTTTCCATGGGCCACAACCTACAGATTAGGAGAAACCTCCAGGGCTCCAGAGGACATCCCAATCATGGAGGCTGCCCTGGACAAACAGGGGCATCTCTGACACAAGCTAAGCAACTACCTCCACTCAGACATGCAGACAGATTTCCCCAGAGACAGAAGTTTGATTCCAGACAGGCCCCTAGGCCCTAATCTGAGCCCTAGCTTTGGTTTCCAGGTGTCTCTCCTCAGAGGCCTGGTTTCGAATATCAGCATATGGGGCTTTTCCTGAGGCAACAAACAGAATACCTCTTGTCTCCACATGGGAAGCTTGCTCTTTGGAGCTGTGTCATACCGTCCATTTAGGAGAAACCTACATGGCCCATGAGGCCACACCCATGCTTGATGGCCACCATGGGCACAAACACACATTGTTACCCTAAGCTTGAGCCAAGTGTTCTAGTAAGGCTTCTCAGTGGCTGGACCAAGGGCCCGCATATGGGGATTGCCATTCCCCTAGACCCCAATCCTAACCAAAGGTGGGGTTTTCAAGTTGCTGATACCCAGGGCTCTGCTCTTGAATCCCTCATTTGGAGGGAAACCTGAGACAGAAACAGGACTAATCCCTTCCCACAGAATGACCCCAAACTCTTGGGAGCCGGGCAGATCCAGAATGGGAGACTCGTCCATGGCTCATGAGGCCACTCCTCCATTCCATGGCCATCCTTGACACAAAATCCAGAGACAAAGCTGGAGCGAATGCCTCCCACTCGACCTTCTATCATATCCCGAGGAAATCCCCTCACGGTCTGTAGATCGGGCCTGCCATACCCTTGGCCACAAACCTAAGCCAAGTTTGTGTTTCAGACTTCTATCCCCACAACCCTGGCCCATAACTTCCAGGCTGGGTACTCTGGAGCCACACGGCAGGACTGTGCCAGTCTGCTCCAAAGAAACTGTTCCCATTCCATGGCCACAACACTACAGATTAGAGAGAAACCTCCAAGGCGCCCGAGGACATCCCAATGGTGGAGGCCACCCTGGAAAAACAGGGGAATTCTGAAAAAGCTGAGCAACTACCCTCCACTCAGACATGAAGACAGATTTCCACCAGAAACAGAGATTGAACTGGACAGGCCCCTAGGCCCTAATCTGAACCTAAGCTTTGGAGTATAGGCGTCTCTCCTCAGAGGCCTGGGTTTCAAATACAAGAATATGGGGCATTCCTGAGGCACCAAACAGAACCCCTCTTGTCTCCTCATGGGAAGCTTGCTCTGTGGAGCTGTGTCCAACCCTCTGGATAGGAGAATCTTGCAGGGCCCATGAACCACCACCACATTCCAAGGTCTCCATGGACACAAACATACATATGATCTATCCTCATGAGAGTCCTTTTTCAACTCAGCCCCTTGGGTAGCTCGCCCCAGAGCCAGCAGATAGAACCTGCCTTGTCACTAGGAGCCAATGGGAATGTGAGGTGGGGTGTTCAGGCATCAATCCTTAAAACCCTGCTCTCGAGTCTTTCAGTATGGGGGCATCCTGGAGCCATCAAAAAGTACTCGACTGTCCTGCAGATGGAAACCTTGTGGTTTGGGACAGCACACAACCCCCAGCGTGGGAAATCCTCCAAGACCTCATGAGGCACCCCTTCATGAAGGGGCCATCATGGACACAAACTCCAGCCTGAGTCAACGTCTGATACTCACCCCTGACTTCAGATGCAGGAGATCTCGATTCAGCCTCTTCAGAGTGGACTTGCTGTGCCCTTGGCCCCAAACCTAACCCTAGCTCTTGTTTTCAGGACTTCTGTCCTCACACACCTGACCCACAAGTCTTTCAGATGGGGAATTCTGAGCCACAATGCAGCACTCTGCCTGCCCACCAGAAGAAAAACATTGCCCTATGGGGCTGCCCAGAAACCCCAAATGAGGATCAACCTTCATGGCCCTTGACCACACCCCAATTTCATAGCTGCCCAGAGCACTAATGCTCTGACACAGCCTGAGCCCACAACCTCTTGACAGACACCAGACAGCTGGCCACACACCCATCACATCGGACCCACCATGGCGTTAGGCCGTCATCTCTTCCCAAACTGGGTTTTTAGGCACTGAACCTAGACCTTACCTCCAATCACTGCACAGCGGGGAACCTGATGCACAAATCAGAACTCCTCCTTACCCATGGCCAGAAACCTTGCTGTTGGCATGGTGTCAAACCTTCAGGGTAGGAAAAACCTGCATGGCCCATGAGGCCTCGCCCATGTTTGAGGACCGCCTTCTGCACAAACACGCATTGGGATGCTCAGCATGAGCCATGTTTTAAAAGACGGCCTCTCAGGGGCTGGAGAAAGACCCCACATACATGGCTTGCCATGACCCTAGTCCACAATCCTAACCAGAAATCAGATTTAACCAGGCAACTCTACCCAGGGCTCTGGAATCCCCCTTTTAGAGGGACACCTGAGGTTGAAAACATGACTCCTCCCTTTTCACAGAATAATCCTAAAGTCTGGTGAGCCAGGCCAAATCCCCAGAGAGGCAGACTCATTCATGGCCCATGAGGCCACCCCTCCATTCCAGGGCCATCCTTGACACAAACCCAGAGACAAAAGCCTGAGCAAATGCCTCCCATTTGCCCTTATTTCCTACCCCGAGGAGCTCCCGTCATGTTCTGTAAATCAGGCCTGCCATACCTTCGGCCCCAAACCTAAGCGGAGTTTGTGTTTGAAGATTTCTGCCCCCACAGCCTTGGCCCACACACCCTCCAGGCTGGGGCCTCTGGAGCCACACTGCAGGACTGTGCTGCTCTCTCCAAGGAAACTGTGCCCATTCCATTGGCCACAAATCTACAGATTAGGAGAAACCACCAAGGCCCCCGGGGCCATCCCAATAGTGTAAGCCACCCCGGACAAAAAGTGGCATTCTGTCACACCCTTGGCACCCACCTCCAGGTACACATGCATGTCAATGGCCCTGAGTCAGAAGATTGAACCTGACATGCCCCTAGATCCCCATCAGAAACCTAGCTTAGGTTTCTGGCATCTTTCCTTAGAGGCCTGTTCTGGAATACAAACATATGTTCCAATATGTGGTCCATGAGCCATACAACAGACCCTCTCCTGTCCCTAGAAGGAACCTTGCTCTTGGTAGCTGGGTCCAACCCTCAGGGTAGGAGAATCCTGCATGGCCGCTGAGCCACCGTCACATTCTAAGGGCTCCCTGGACAAAAACTAGCATTGTGACCATCATCCTGAGACCCCCTGTCAACTCAGCCCCTTTGGAACTTCGCTCCAGAGTCTGCAGAGCGAACCTGCCCTGTTCCTTGGCTACAATGGTAACCTGAGGTGGGCTTTCCAGGCATCCATGTGGAGAGCCCTGCTATCCAATCTTTCCTATGGGTACCCTGGCGCCATTCAACCGGACTCCCCCTGTCCCACAGAAGGACACCTTGCAGTTTGGAGCAGCTCACAAGCCCCCAGCGTGGAAAACCTCCATGACCTCTTGAGGCCACCCTTCCATTCGTCGGCCCATCATGTACACAAACTCCAGTGGGAGCGGACATCTGACACTCGCCCTTACACAGGTGCTGGAATTCTTGAATCAGGGGGTGCACATTGGAACTGCCATGCGCTTGGCACTGAACTTAAGTGTAGCTTTTGTTTTCAGACTTCCGTCCTCAAGCTGCTGGCCCGCAAGCCCACCAGACTGGGAATTCTGGAGCCACAGTGCAGCCTTCTGCCTGCCCACCAGAAAGAAGAAGTGCCCTATGGGTCTGCACAGAAACCCCGCATGAGGATTCCACCTGCATGGCCCTCAACGGCCACCCCAACATCATAGGCCGCCCTGTGCACTAATGCTCTGTCTCACACAGTCTGAGCCCCGACCTCCTGTCAGCCACCCAGATAGAGGACCCCATATCCGTAGGTGAAACCTGCCGTGGCCCGAGGCCGGTCATTCTACCCAACCTGGGTATTCAGGCATCTGTCCCCAGACTTTAGTTCAAATCTCTGCCCATGGGGGAACCTGAAGCACAGAAAGTACTCCTACTTCCCCATGGCAGGAAAGCTGGCTGTTTGGATGGGTGTCCCAACCCTCAGAGTGGGAGACAGCTGCATGCCCCATGAGACCACGCCCACTCATTGGGGCGGCCCTGGGCACAAACAGGCCTTGTGACCCTCAGCCTGAGCCCGCTTTCAAACAAGGCTCCCTCGGGAGCTGGAGCAGGAGCCTGCAGAGCGGGCCTGCCATGCACCTAGCCCAAATCCTAACCTCGGTGGGGTTATCCAGGCGCCCGGACCCAGAAACCCACCTCTGGAATCCCTGTTTGGGCGGGACCCTTGAGATGGAAAACAGCACTCTTCCCTTCGCCAGAAGACACCAAATTCTTGGGAGCTGGGCAGAATCCCCAGAGAGGAAGACTCTCCCATGGCCCCATGAGGCCACCCCTACATTCCAAGGCCATCCTAGACACACAATCCAGACAGAAAAGCGTGCGCTACTGCCTCCCAGCCGCCCAAATTTCAATCCCAAGGAGCTGCATCAGGGTCTGTAGATCGGGCCTGCCATCACCTTGCCCCTAACCCTAACCAGAGTTTGTGTCTGCAGATTTCTGTCCCCAAAGCCCTAGCCCACATGCCATCCAAGATGGGGCCTCCAGAGCCACACAGCAGGACTGAGCCTGCCCTCCCCATGGAAACTCTGCCCATCACAGTTGCCCAAACCCTTCAGATTAGGAGAACCTGCAAGGCCCCTGAGCCCACCCCAATTCGTAGGCAGCTCTGGACAAAATGCGGAGTCTGACACACCCTAGGCACCTACCTCCAGGCAGAGACACAGGTCAATGGCCCTGAGTCAGAAGATTGAACCTGACATGCCCCTAGGACCTCATCAGAACCCTAGCTTAGGTGTTCAGGCATCTGTCCCCAGAGGTGTGTTCTGGAATACAAACATATGGTCCAACATGTGGTGCCTAAGCACACAACAGAACCCCTCCTGTCCACGGAAGGAAATTTGCTCTGGGGAATTGGGTCGAACCCTCAGGGGTAGGAGGAATCTTCCATGGCCTCTGAGCCACTGCCACATTCTACGGTCTCCCTGGACACCAACCCTGCATTGTGACCCGTCAGCCTGAGAAACCCTGTCAATTCAGCCCCCTTGGAACTTCACCCCAGAGCCCGTAGATTGAACCTGCCCTGCTCCTCAGCTGCAATGGGAACATGAGGTGGGCTTTCCAGGCATCCACATGGAGAGCTCTGCTATCCAATCTTTCCATATGGGGGACTCTGGAGGGGGACTCAACCAGACTTCCCCTGTCCTGTAGAAGGACACCTTGATGTTTGGATCAGCTCACAAGCCCCAGTGTGGGAAAACCTCCATGGCCTCGAGGCCACCTCTCCATTCATCGGCCATCATGGACACAAACTCCAACGTGAGCGGACCTCTGACCCTCACCGTTACTCAAGTGCTGGAGATCTTGATTCAGCCACTGTGCATTGGAAGTGCCAAGGGCTCAGCACTGAACACAACCGTAGCTTGTGTTTTCGAACTTCCGTCCTCACATTCTTGACCCGCATGGCCTCCAGATTGGGAATTCTGGAGCCACAACACAGCATTCTGCATGCCCACCAGTTAGGAGAAGTACTGTATAGGTCTGTCCAGAAACCGCATATGAGAATCAACATGCACGGCCCTCGAGGCACCTCAATACCATAGACCGCCCTGTGCACTAATGCTCCGTCTGATACAGCCTGGCACTCGACCTCCTGTAAGTTACCCAGATGTGGGCCCTATATCCAGCAGGTGGTTCCTGCCATGGCCCGAGGCCGTCATTTCTACCCAACCTGTTTTCAGTCATTTGTCCATAGACCTTAGATCAAATCCCTGCCTACGGGCAGAACCTGAAGCACAAAAGAGTACTCCTCCTTCCCCAAGGCAGGAAACCTTTCTATTGGGTTTCCAACCCTCAGTTGTCCAACCCTCAGTTTGGGAGCTAGCTGCATGGATCATGAGACCACCTACACCCATTGGTCAAAAACACTGTGGTCAAATACACGCTTTGCCATCCTCAGTCTGAGCCCGTTTTCAGACAAGCCCCCTCAGTAGCTGGACCAGGAGCCCGAATACCGGGTCTGCCATGCCCCAGTCCCAAACCTAGCCCTCTGAGCGGTTTTCCAGGCGCCTGGACCCATAGCCCGACTCTGAAATCCCTGTTTTGGGGGGACCCCTGAGATGGAAAACAGCACTCTTCCTTTTTCTCAAAAAGGCACCAAACTATTGAGAGCTGGGCAGAATCCCCAGAGAGAAAGAATCTCCCATGGCCCCATGAGGCCAGCCCTGCATTTGGCAGGCTTCTTGGACACAATCTAGACATAAAAGCCTGAGTTACTGCCTCCCAGTCATCCTAATTTCAGATCCCGTCGGAGCTCCCCTCAGTGTCGGCAGATCAGGCCTGTGATCACCTTGCCCCGAACCCTAAGCCGAGTTTGTGTTTGCAGACTTCTTTCCCCCAAATCCTGGTCCATATGCCCTCCTGGATGGGGCTTCTGGATTTACACTGCAAGATTGTGCCTGCCCTCCCAAAGGAAACTCTGCCCATCACATTTGCCCAAACCCTGGAGATTAGGAGAAACCTGCAAGGCCCCTGAGCCCACCCCAATTTTGGAGCCTCTCTGGACCCAAATGCGCAGTCTGACATACTCTGAGCACCTACCTCCAAGCAGACACCCAGGTCAATGGTGCTGAGTCCCAAGATTGAACATGACATGCCCCTAGGACATCATTGGAACCCTAGCCTATGTTTTCAAGCATCTGTCCGCAGAGGTCTGTTCTGGAATACCAACATATGGTCCAATATATGGTCCCTGAATCACACAACAGAACCCCTCCTGTCCCCAGAAAGAAAGCTTGCTCTTGGGAGCTGGATCCAAACCTCAGGGTAGGGGAATCCTGCATGGTTCCTGAGCCACCTCCACATTCTAAGGTCTCCCTGGACACCAACCAGCATTGTGACCCATCAGCATGGGACTCCATGTCAACTCAGCCCCCTTGGTAGTTCACCCCTGAGGCAGGAGTGAACCTGCCATGTTTCTTGGCTGAAATGCTAACCTGAGGTGGGCTTTCCATGCATGCATACTTAGAGCTCTAACCAATCTTTCCATGTGTGTTAACATGGAGTCATCAAACAGGACTCCCCTTGTTCCGCACATGGAAACCTAGCTGTTTGAAGCAGCTCATGTACCCAAGTGTGGGAAACCTCTATGGCATCATGAGGCCACACCTCCATTAGTTGGCCATAATGGACACAAACTCCAGTGTGAGTGGATGTCTGACACTTGCCCTTACTCAGGTGCTGGACATCTTGAATCAGCCGCTGTGCATTGGAACTGCCATGCCATCGTCCCTAAACCTAACCTTAGCTTGTGTTTTCAGACTTCATTCCCCACACTCCTGGCCCACAAGCCCTCCAGAAGGGAAATTCTGGAGCCACTAGGCAGCATTCTGCCTGCCCTCCAGAGAGAAGAAGTGCCCTATAGGTCTGCCCAGAAACCCCACATGAGGATCAAAGTGCATGGCCTGTGAAGGCACCCCAATATCATAGACTGCCCTGGGCACTGTTGCTCTGTCTGACACAGCCTGAGCCCTGACCTCCTGTCAGCCACCAAGTAACCGGCCGCCTATCCACCAGATCGCACTTGCCATTACCCTAGGCCATAATCTCTACCCAACCTGGGTTTCAAGGCATGTCGCCAGAGGACAGTTCTCAAATCCCTGCATTTGGGGAAACATGGTCTACAAAATGAAGTCCTCCTGCCCGCAGCAGGAATCCTTGCTATTGGGATGTGTGTAAAACCCTCAGAGTAGGAGAAAGTAGCATGGCCCATGCGGCCATGCCCACTGTTGAGGGACACCCTGGGCATAAACCAGCACTGTGACCCTCAGCCTGAGCCAAGTTTTCAACTAAGTGCCCTCAGTACCTTGACCTAGATCCAGCCTATGAGGCCTGGCATGACCCAGGCCCAAATGCTATCCCAAGGATGGGTTTCCAGGCACTCATCCACAGAGCTCTGCTCTCAAATCCCTCCTTATGGGGAGCCCTGATTGATAAAACAGAATTCCTCCTTTCCCCAACAATGACAACATGCAATTTGGAGCAGTGCTATACCCCAAAGAGACACAATCTCCCATGGTATGAGGGCACCCTTACATTTTGTGGCCATTCTAGAACCACCATCTTAGGTCTGCCATTACCTTAGGCCCAAATTGTATCTGAAGGTTGGGTTCCCAGGCACCCATACAAGGAGGCCTGCTCTTGAATCCCTCCTCATGGGGACCCCTGAATCATAAAACAGGATTCCTCCTTTCCCAAACAATGACAACATGCAATTTGGAGCAGTGCAAAACCCCAAAGTGGGAGGATCTCCCTTTGCCCATGAGGCCACAAATAAATTCTGCGGCCATTCTAGACACAAATACCACAGGCAAAAGCCTGAGCTTCTGTCTCACACTCGCCCTCATTTCTGATTCCAAAGAGCTCTCCTCAGGATCTGCAGATCAGACCTTCCATACCCTCGGCCTTAATCCTAATCCCAGTTGGTGTTTTAAGACTTCTGTCTCCAGAGTCCTCTCCCACAAACCCTCCTGACTGGGTACTCCATAGCCACACCACAGGACTGTGCCTACCCTCCAGAAGGAAGCTGGGCTCTTTAGAGCTTCAAGAAACCTCAAGAAAAGGAGAAATCTGCAAGGCCCCTGATGCCACCCCAATGTAAGGATGCCCTGGACAATAATATACAGTCTGACACACCTTGCTCAACTACCTCCCATCAGACACCCATGTAGATGGCCCCAGAGTGAGAAGACTGAACTGGACAAGCCCCTCGGTGCTCATCTGTACCCCAGTTTAGGTTTTCAGGTATGTGTTCCCCGAGGTCTGTATACGAATGCCAAAATTTGGGGGATCCCTGAGCCACAGAACACAACACCTCCTGTCCTCAGAAGGAAACCTTGCTATTTGGACATGCACCAAAACCCTCAGGGTAGTAGAATCCTGCATGGGCCTCGAGGCCACTGCCACATTTGAAGGTCTCCCTGAACAAAAATCCTCATTGTGACCCTCAGCGTGAGACTCCTCTTCACCTCAGCCCCCTGGGTAGCTCACCCCAGACACAGCAGAGAGGATGTGCCTTGTCCCTTGGCTCCAATGTTTCACCTAGGTTGGTTCTTCAGGCATCCATATGTAGACTCTGCTCTCGAATCCTTCCATATGGATTTCCTTGAGCCATCAAACAGCACTCCCCATGTCCCAAAGAAGAAAACCTTGCTGTTTGGAGCTGCGCCCAACCCCCAGATTGGGAAAATCTCCATGTCCTCATGAGGCCACCCCTACATCAGGCGGCCCTCATGGACACAATCTCCAGCCAGAACGGACATCTGACACTCCCCCTTCTTTCAGATGCCGGGGATCTCGCCTCAGCCTCTGCAGATCAGGACTGCTGTGTCCCAGGCCCTAACCCTAATCTGAGCTTTTGTTTTCAGTCTTCCATCCCCAGAGTCATGGTGCAAAAGCCTTCCACATTTGGAATTCTGGAGTGCCAACACAGCATTCTGCCTGCTTTTCAGAAGGCAAAAGTGGCCTAGGGGGGTGCACAGAAACCCCAAATGAGGGTCAACCTGCACGGTCCTGGAGGGCACCACCATTTCACAGGCCGCACTGTGCACTAATGTTCTGTCTGCCACAGTCTGAAACCCGGCATTCCTGTCAGCCACCCCAGTAGCTGGCCGCCTATCCACCAGATTGGACCTGCCATGCCCCTAGGCCATCATCTCTACCTAACCTGGGTTTCTAGGCATGTCCCCAGAGGCCTGGTCACAAATCCTTGCATATGGGGGAACATAGTCCACAAATGAAGTCCTCCTGCCACTAGCAGGAAACCTTGCTACTGGGATGTGTGTTCAACCCTACAAGTTGGAGAAACCTGCATGGCTTATGAGGCCCCGCCCACTCTGAAGGGCCATCTTGGGCACCAACATGCATTGTGACCCTCAGCCGAAGCCCCATTCTCAAAAAGATCCCTCGGTGGCTGGACCTAGAGCTCTCATATCTGGCTGGCCATGCCCCTAGCCTGAAATACTAACCCAAGGTGGGGTTTTCTAGGGAACTGTACGCAGAGCCCTGCTCTGGGAACCCTGTTTTTGGAGGACCCCTGAGAAAGTAAACAGAACTCCTCCTTTCCGCCAGAATGACACCAAACTATTTGGGGGCCAGGAGGAATCCCCAAGAGGGAGAATCTTCCATGGCCCCAGGAGGACACCCCTACATTCTGCGGCCATCCCAGATTCAAAATCCAGAGGCAAAAGTCTCAGCTACTGCCTCACACTCGCCCTCATTTCAGATCCTGAGGAGCTCCCCTCAGGGTCTGCAGATGGGGCCTGCCCCGTACCGTCGACGCTAAACCTAACCTGAATTTGTGATTTCAGGCTTCTGTCCCCAGAGCCCTGGCCCAAACACCGTCCAGGCAGGGCCTTCGGATCCATAATGCAGGACTGTGCCTGCCCACCCAAAGGAAACTGTGACCTTTACTGTCACCAAAACCCTATAGATTAGGAGAACCTGCAAGGACCCCGAGGCCACCCCAGTTTCGTAGGAAGCCCTGGACAACAATGCGCAGTCTGACACACCCCAGGCATCAACCTCCAGTCAGACACCCAGGTAGATGTCCCCACAGTCAGAAGGTTGACCTTGACATGCCCCTAGGCCATAATCAGAACCATAGCTTAGGTTTTCAGTCACCCGTCCCCAGAGGCCCGGTCTCAGATACCAACAGATGGGGGCTGCTGAGGCCCAGAACAGAACACCTCCTGACCCCAGAAGGAAACTTGCTATTTGGAACAGTGTCAAACCCTCAGGACAAGAGAATCCTGCATGGCCCCTGAGCCACCGCCACATTCCAAGGACTCCCTGGACACAAACCCGCATTGAGACCCATCAGCATGAGACTCCATTTCAACACATTCTCCTGGCTAGCCTGCCCCAGACCCAGCAGATCGAAACTGCCTTGTTCCTAGGCGCCAGTGGGAACGCCAGGTGGGGTTTCCAGGCATCCTTATGGAGAGTCTACTCTCCAATTTTTCCCTAAGGGGGACAATTGATCATCAAACAGGACATGCCTGTCCTGCTGAAGAAAACCATGCTGTTCGGAGCAGCTCACAACCCCCAGTGTGGGAAAACCTCCATGGCCTCATGAGGCCACCCCTCCATTAGGCAGCCATCATGGACACACACACCAGCCTGAGCGAACGTCTCACACTTGCCCTTACTTTAGATGCTGGGGATCTTGATTCAGCCTCTGCAGATTAAGCCTGCCGTGCCCTAGGCCCTAAACCTAACTAGCTCGTGTTTTCAAACTTCTGTCCTCACACTCTTGGCCCACAAACCCTCCAGATTCAGAATTCTGGAGCCACAATGCAGCACTCTGCCTGCCCAGCATAATAAGGCAAAGTGCCCTATGGGGATGCCCAGAAACCCCACATGAGGATCCACCCCGCATGGCCCTCGACGGCTCTTCAATATCATAGGACTCCCTCTGCACTAATGGTCTGTCTGACACAGCCTGAAACCAGAAATCCCGTAAGCAACTCAGACAGTGGGCTGCATATCCAGCAGATCAAAACTGCCTGTGCACCAGATCATCATTTCTACCCAACCTTGGTTTTCGGGCATCTGTCCCAGATGTTATGTCAAATACCTTCATGTGGGGGAACCTGATGCACAAAACAGAACTCCTCCTTCCCCATGGCAGGAAATCTTGCTGTTGGGCTGTGTGTCAAAGCCTTCGAGTTGGTGAAACCCGCATGGCCTCGTAGGCCACGCACACTCTGGAGGGCTGCCTTGGGCACCAACACGCATTGTGACCCTCAGCCTGAGCCCCATTCTCAAATAAAACCCCTGGGGAGCTGGACCCAGAGCCCACTTATGAAGCTGGCCATGCCCCTGGGCTGAAATTCTATGCCAATGTGGGGTTTTCCAGGAGACGGGACCCAGCCCTGCTCTGGAATCTCTGTATCTGTGGGACCCCTGAGACAGAAAACATGACCCCTCACTTCCCCCAGAATGACACCAAAATATTGCAGGCTGGGCAGAATCCACAAGAGACCAATTTCCTTCGAGAGGGCAGGCACAGTCCTGCAGTGTGGCTTCAGGTTCCCAACATGGAAGGGTGGGTGGGCCAGGGCTGTGGGGACAAAAATCTGAAAACACAAACTCAAGTTTAGGTTTTGGGCCAAGGGTATGGCAGGCCTGATCTACAGAACCCGAGGGGAGCTCCTCAGGATATGAAAGAAGGGCAAGTGTGAGGCAGTGGCTCAGGCTTTTGTCTCTGGATTTTTTGTCAAGGATGGCTGAGGAATGTAGAGGTGGCCTCAAGGGCCATGGAAAATTCTCTCTGGGGATTTGGCCCAGCTCCCAATCCTTTGGGGTAATTGTGTGGGAAGGCAGGAGTCCATTTTCTGTCTCAGGGATCCCTCCAAAAGAGGGATTCCAGAGCAGAGGACCAGGTACTGTGGCCGGAAGACCCCAACTTTGGTTAGGATTGGGACCTAGGGGCATGGCAAGCCCTATATGCAGACTCTTGGTCCAGCTACTAAGAGGCCTCATTTGAAAAAGGGGCTGAGGCTGAGGGTCCCAATGCATGTTTGTGCCCAAGGCGGCCCTCATGGGCCATGCAGGTTTTTCCAACTCTGAGGGTTTGACTTTTACCCCCATCCCAACAGTAAGGTTTCTTGCCATGGGGAAGGAGGAGTTCTGTTTTGTGCATCAGGTTCCCCCATATGCAGGGATTTGAGAGAAAGTCTAGGGACAAATGTCTGAAAACCCAGGTTGGGAAGAGATGAGGGCAGAGGGCCATGGCAGGTCCAATCTGCTGCATATGCAGACACCTAGCTGTCTGGGTGTGAGACGGGAGGTCTGGGCTCAGGCTGTCAGACAGAGCATTAGTGCATAGGGCGGCCTAGGAAATTGGAGTGTGGTTGAGGGCCATGTAGGTTGATCCTCATGTTGGTTATCTGGGCAACCCATAGGGCACTTTTTTCTTCTGGTGCACAGGCAGACTGTGGCTCCAGAATTCCCCATGTGAAGGGCTTCTGGGTCAGGAGTGGGAGGACAGAAGTCTGAAAACACATGCTAGGGTTAGGTTTTGGGTGGAGAGCACAGCAGGCCCACTCTGCAGAGGCTGAATCGAGATCTCCAGGATCTGAAGTAAGGGCGAGTATCAGACATTGGCTCAGTCTTGAGTTGTCGACCATGATGGCTCCTGAATGGAAGGGTGACCTCATGAGGCCATGGAGGATTTCCCACTCTGGGGGTTGTGAGCTGCTCCAAACAGCAAGGTTTCCTTCTGTGGGATAGGCGAGCCCTGTTGGATGCCTCAAGGCTGCCCCATACAGAAAGATTCAAGAGCACGGCTCTAAGGAACGATGCCTGAAAACCCCACCTCACATTCCCATTGGCTGCTAGGGACAAGGCAGGTTTGATCTGCTGGCTCTGGGACGAGCTACCCAGGAGGCTGAGTTGAAATGGAGTCTCACGCTGATGGGTCATATCATGGGTTTGTGTCCATGGAGACCTTGGAATGTGGCAGTCGCCCAGTGGCCCTGCAGGATGTTCCTACCTGGAGTGTTTTACACAGCTCCTAATAGCATGGTTTCTGTGTGGAGATGAGAGATGTTCTGTTTTGTGCCTCAGGAAACCCCTTATGATGGTATTTGAAACTAGACCTCTGGGGCAAGATGCATCAAACCTAAGCTAGTTTCAGATTCAGGTCTAGGGGCATGTCCGGTTCAATCTTCTGTCTCTGAGGACATCTGTTTGTGTCTGAGTGGAGGTAGTTGCTCAGGTTGCATCAGAAATGCCTTTTTGTCCACGGTGGATTACATAATTTGGATGGGCTCGGGGGTATTGTAGGTTTCTCCTAACCTGTATGTTTGTGGCCAATGGACTGGGCACAGTTTCTTTCAAGGGGGCAGGAACAGTATTGTGGTGTTGCTCCAGAGGCCCCAGCCTCGAAGGTGTGTGGGCCAGGGCTGTGGGGACAAAAATCTGAAAACACAAACTCGGGTTAGGGTTCGGGCAGAGGGAATGGCAGGCTTGATCTACAGACCGTGAGGGGAGGTCCTTGGGATATGAAAGAAGTTCGAGTGTGAGGCGGTCACTCAGGCTTTAGTCTCTGGATTTTGTGTCAAGGATGGCCGAGGAATGCAGAGGTGGCCTCATGGGCCATGGATGATTCTCCCTCTCTGTGGATTTGGCCCAGCTCCCAAACTTTTGAGGTTATTGTGTGGGAAGGCACGAGTCCTTTTTCTGCCTCAGGACTCCTTCCAAAAGAGGGATTCCAGAACCGAGCCCCAGGTACGCGCAATCGGAAAACCTCAACTTTGGTTAGGATTGGGGCCTAGGGGCTTGGCAAGCCCGATATGTGGGCTCTTGGTCCAGCTACCGAGAGGCCTCATTTGAAAATGGGGCTGAGGCTGAGGGTCACAATGCGTGTTTGTGCCCAAGCGGCCCTCAAACATGGACGTGGCTTCATGGGCCATGCAGGTTTCTGGACTCTGAGAGTTTGGCTTTGACCCCCATCGCAACAGCAACATTTCTTGCCATGGGGAAGTTGCAGTCCTGTTTTGTGCATTAGGTCCCCCCATATGCAGGGATTTGTGAGAAGATCTAGGGACAGATGCCTGAAAACCCAGGTTGGAAGAGATGACAGCAGAGGGTCATGGCGGGTTCGATCTGCTGCATGTGTGGCCAGCTGTCTGGGTGTGAGACGGGAGGTCTGGGCTCAGGCTGTGTCAGACAGAACATTAGTGCATAGGGCGGCCTAAGAAATTGGGGTGCATTTGAGGGCCGTGCAGGTGGATCCTCATTTGGGGTTTCTGGGCAGCCCCATTGGACACTTTTTTCATCTGGTGTGCAGGCAGACTGCTGTGTTGTGGCTCCATAATTACCCATTGAAGGGCTTCTGGGCCAGCAGTGGGAGGACGGAAGACTGACAACACAAGCTAGGGTTAGGTTTTGGGTGGAGGGCATGGCAGTTCTACTCTGCAGAGGCTGAATTGAGATCTCCAGCATCTGAAGTAAGGGCGAGTATCAGACGTCGGTGCAGGCTGGAGTTTTCGATCATGATGGCTCCTGAATGGAAGGGTGGCCTCATGAGGCCATGGAGGTTTTCCCACTGCGGGTTGTGAGCTCCTCCAAACAGCAAGGTTTCCTTCTGCAGGATAGGCGATACCTGCTGGATGGCTCAAGACTGCCCCTTATGGAAAGATTCGAGAGCACGGCTCTAAGGACAGATGCCTGAAAACCCCACCTCACATTCCCATTGGCTGCTAGGGACAAGGCAGGTTCCATCTGCTGGCTCTGGGACGAGCTACCCAGGGGGCTGAGTTGACATGGACTCTCATGCTGATGGGTCATAATGCGGGTTTGTGTCACTGGAGACCCTGGAATGTGGCGGTGTCTCATTTGCCCTGAAGGATTCTCCTACCAGGAGAGTTTTATACAGCTCCCTTCAAGCAGGTTCCCATGTGGAGACGAGAGGTGTTCCGTTTTGTGCCTCAGGAAATCCCCATATGCTGGTATTCGAAACCAGGGCTCTGGGGAGAGATGCCTGCAAACCTAAACTAGGGTACATGTTAGGGCCTAGAGGCAAGTCCAATTTGATCTTTTGCCTCTGGTGACATCTGTCTGCAGGTCTGAGTGGAGGTAGTTGCTCAGGTTGCATCAGAAATGCCTTTTTGTCCAGGGTGGACTACCCAGTTGGGATGGGCTTGGGGACCTTGTAGGTTTCTCCTAATCTGTAGGGTTGTGGCCAATGGAATGGACACAGTTTCCTTCTAGATGGCAGGAACAGTCCTGCTGTGTGGCTCCAGAGGCCCCAGCCTGGAGGGTGTGGGGGCCAGGGCTTTGGGGAGAGAAATCTGAAAACATAAACTCGGTTTAGGATTCGGACCACGGTTATGGCAGGCCCAAATTACAGACTGAGGGGAGCTCCTCTGGATATGAAAGAAGGGCCAGTGTGTGGCGATCGCTCAGGATTTTTTTTCCCTGTATTTTGTGTCAAGGATCGCCAAGGAATGTAGAGGTGGCCTCACGGGACATGGACGATTCTCCCTCTCTGGGGAATTGGCCATCTTCCAATCTTTTGGGTTCATTGTGTGGGAAGGCAGGAGTTCTGTTTTCTGTCTCAGCAGTCCCTCCAAAAGAGGGATTCCAGGGCAGAGCCCCAGGTACGGGCAACTAGAAAACCACACCTTTGTTTAGGATTGGGGCCTAGGGGCATGGCAAGCCTGTATGTGTGCTCTTAGTCCAGCTACCCAGAGGCCTCATTTGAAAACGGATCTGAGGCTGAGGGTCCCAATGAGTGTTTGTGCCCACGGTGGCCCTTAAGCATGGGTATGGACTCATGGGCCATGCAGGTTTCTCCATCTCTGAGGGTTTCACTTTGACCCCCATCCCAACAGCAAGCTTTCTTGCCATGGAGAAGAAAAAGTTCTGTTTTGTGCATCAGGTTCCCCCATATGCAGGGATTTGAGAGAAGGTATAGGGACAGATGGCTAAAACCCTAGGTTGGGAAAAGATGATGGCCGAGGGCCTGGCACCTTCGATCTGCTGCATATGTGGCCAGCTGTCTGGGTGTGTGATGGGAGGTCTGGGCTCAGCCTGTGTCAGACAGAGCCCTAGTGCACAGGACGGCCTATGAAATTGGGATGCGTTTGTGGGACGAACAGGTTGATCCTCTTTTGGGGTTTCTGGGCCGGCCCATAGTGCACTTTTTTTTTTTCTGGTGTGCAAGCAGAGTGCTGAGTTGTGGCTCCAGAATTCCCAATCTGTAGGGTTTGTGGGCCAGGAGTGTGAGGACGGAATTCTGAAAACACAAACTAGGGTTATGTTTTGAGTTGAGGGCATGGCAGGCCTACTCTTCAGAGTCTGAATTGAGATCTCAGGCCTCTGAAGTAAGGGGGAGGATCAGACGTTGGCTCAGGCTGGAGTTTGTGTCCAAGATGACACCTTAATGAAGAGGGGGCCTCATAAGGCCAGGAGGTTTTCCCACTCTGGGGGATGTGATCTGCTCCAAACCACAATGTTTCCTTCAGTGGGACAGGCGAGTCTTCTTGCATGGCTCAAGGATGCCCTATACAGAAAGACTTAAAAACAGGGCTCTAAGGATGGATGCCTGTATTTCCATTGGTTCACATTTCCATTGGCTCCTAAGGACAAGGGAGGTTCAATCTGCTCGCTATGGGCAGATCTACCCAGGGGGCTGAGTTGAAATGGACTCTCATGAGGTTGGGTCATAATGTGGGTTTGTGTCCATGGAGACCCTGGAATGTGGTGGTGGCTCAGGGGCCCTGCAGGATCCTCCTATCCAGAGGGTTTTACACAGCTCCCCATAGCAAGCTTCCCATGTGGAGACAAGAGGTGTTCTGTTTTGTGCCTCAGGAAACCCCATATGCGAGTATTGGAGACCAGTCCTCTGAGGAGAGATGCCTGCAAATCTAAACTAGCATTCAGATTAGGGCCTAGGGGCATGTCCGGTTCAATCTTCTGTTTGTAGGACATCTGTCTGCATGTCTGAGTGGAGGTAGCTGCTCAGGTTGTGTGAGAAAGCACCTTTTTGTCCAGTGTGGACTAAGCAACTGGGATGGCCTCGGGGGAACTGTAGGTTTCTCCTAATCTGTAGGGTTGTGGCCAATGGAATGGGCCAAGTTTCCTTTGAGAGGGAAGGCACAGTCCTGTGTTGTTGCTCCAGAGGCCCCAGCCTGAAGGCTGTGTGGACCAGGACTGTGTGGACAGAAATGTGAAAACACAAACTTGGCTTAGGTATTGGGCTGAAGGCATGGCAGGCTGGATCTACAGACTGAGTGGAGTGCCTCTGGATAGGAAATAAGGGCAATTGTGAGGCTGTAGCTCAGGCTTTTGTCTCTGGATTTTGTGTCAAGGATGGCTGTGGAATGTAGGGGTGGCCTCATGGGCCATGAACGATTCTCCCTCTCTGGGGATTTTGCCCAGCTCCCAATCATTTGGGGTCATTCTGTGGGAAGGGAGGAGTCCTGTTTTCTGTCTCGGGGTCCCTCCAAAAGAAGGATTCCAGAGGAGAGCCCCAGGTACGGACGACCAGAAAACCCCAACTTTGGTTAGGATTGGGGCCTAGGGTCATGGCCAGCCCAATATGTGAGCGCTTGGACGAGCCTCTGAGAGGCCTTATTGGAAAACGGGTTCTTGCCAAGGGTCACAATGCATGTTTGTGTCCAAGGTGACCCTCAAGCATGGGCGTGGTCTCATGGGCCATGCAGGTTTATTCTACTCTGAGTATTTGACTTTGACCCCCATCAGCATCCCAACAGCAAGCTTTCTTGAATGGGAAAGGAAGGAGTTCTGTTCTGAGCATCAGGTTCTCATAGGTGCAGGGATTTGAGATAAAGTCTGGGGTCAGATGTCTGAAAACCCAGGTTCCGTAGAGATGACGGTGGAGGGCCCTGGCAGTTCTGATCTGCTGGATATGCGTTCAGCTAACTGGGTGGCTGACAGGTGGCCTGGACTCAAGCTGTGTCAGAGAGAGCATCAGTGCACAGTGCGGCCTATGAAATTGCAGTTCCGTCGAAGTCTGTGCACGTTGATCCTCATTTGTGTGTTTGTGCAGCCCCATAGGCCACTTTTCCTTCTGGTCAACATGCAGAGTGCTGTGTTGTGCCTCCAGAATTTCCAATCTGGAGATCTTGTGGGGCAGAAGTGTGAGGATGGAAGTCTGAAAACATAAGCTAGTTTTAGGTTTAAGGACCTAGGGCATGGCAGGACCAATCTGCAGAGGCTGAATCGAGATCTCCAACATATGAAGTAATGGTGAGTGGCAGAAGTTCCCTCAGACTGGAATTTGTGTCCATGATGGCTGCCTAATGGAGAAGTAGCCTCATGAGGCCATGGAGCTTTCCCCATTCTGGGGCTTGTGAGCTGCTCCTAAGCGCAAGGTTTCCTTCTTCAGGACATGGGGAGTTCTGTTTGTTGGCTCAATGCTTCCCCATACTGAAAGATTCGAGAGCAGGGCTCTATGTTGGATGTTTGAAACCCCTCCTAGCGTTCCCATTGGTGCCTAGGAATAATGCAGTTTCCATCTGCTGCCTCCGGGGTGAGCAACCGAGAAGGATGAGTCTCATGCTTTTGGGTCACAATGCGGGTTTGTGTCCATGGAGATCTTGGAATGTGACGGTGGTCAGGGGCCATGCAGGATTCTCCTGCACTGAGGCTTTGACACAGCTCCACATAATAGGTTCCCTTCTGGGGACAGAGGGTGTTCTGTTTTGTTCTCAGGGACCCACTATGTTGGTATTTGAGACCAGGCCTCTGGGTACAGATGCCTGAAAATTTAAGCTAGGGTTCAGATTAGGGCCTAGGGGCATATCAGGTTCAACCTTCTGTCCCTAGGGCCATTTACCTGGGTGTCTGCCTGGAGATAGGTTCTCAGGGTGTTTCAGACTGTGCATTTTGTCAAGGGTGGCATACAAAATTGGGGAGGCTCCGGGGGCCTTGCAGGGTTCTCCTAATCTGGAGGGAATTGGCAACTGTAAATGGCACAGTTTCCTTCGGGAGTCCAGGCACAGTCCCGTGGTGTGGCTCCGGATGCCTCAGCCTGTTGTGTGTGTTTGCCCAGGGCTTTGGGAACAGATGTCTGGAAACAAAAACTCGGGTTATGGTTAGGGCCAAGGTTGTGGAGGTCCGATCTAGAGACCCTGATGGTAGCTCTCGGGATCTGATATTAGGGCAAGTGTGAGGTTGTAGCTTAGGCTTTTGTCTCTGGATTGTGTGTCTAGGATTGGAAGCAGTGTAGGGGTGGCCTCATGGGGCCTTGAAAGATTCTCTGTCTCTGGGGATTCTACCAGGCTCTCAGCAGTTTGTTGTCATTCTAGGGGAAGGGAAGAGTCCTGTTTCTGTCTCAGGGTTCCCCCAAATAGAGAGATTCCAGAGACGGACTCTGGGAACAGGCGCCTGGAAAACAACACTGTGTGTTAGGATTCGGGCCTAGGGGCAAGGCAGGCCCAATATGCGGGTTCTTAGTCCAGCTCCCGAGGGGGCCATACTGAAAATAGGCTCAGGCTGAGGGTCACAATGCATATATGTGCCCAGGGCAGCCCTCATGAGTTGGCGTGGCCTAATGGGCCATGCTGGTTTCTCCTACTCCAAGGGTTATACACCCATCCCAACAGCAAATTTTCCTGCCATAGGGAAGGAGGAGTACTCTTTTGTGCATCAGTTTCCCCCATATGCAGGGATTTGAGATAAGGTTAGATTACAGATTCCTGAAAAGCCAGGTTGGGTAGAGATGACGGCCTAGGGCCATGGGAGGTCCCATCTGCTGGATATGTGGCCAGCGATCTGGGTGGCTGATAGGAGGTCTGGGTTCAGGCTGTGTCAGACAGAGCATTAGTGCACAAGTCCGCCTATGAAATTGGGGTGCTTTCGAGGGCAATGGAGGTAGATCCTCATCTGGTGATTTGGGGCAGCCCATAGGGAACCTTGTTCCTGTGGTCGGCAGGCATAGTGCTATTTTGTGGCTTCAGAATTCCCAATCTAGAGGGCTTTTGGGACAGGAATGTAAGGACGAAAAGTGTGAAAATACAAGCTAGGGTTAGGTTTAGGGCCTAGGGCATGGTAGGCCCAGTCTGCAGAGGCTGAACCTAGATCTTCAGTGTCTGATGTTAGGGTGAGTTTCAGATTTTCACTCAGGCTGAAGTTTGTGTCAACGAGGGCGCCTAATGTAGGGGTGACCCCACGATGCCATGGAGGTTTTCCCACTCTGGGGATTTTGAGCTGCTCCAAACAGCAAGGTTTCCTTCTGCAGCACAAGGGGTAGTCCTGTTTGATGGCTCAAGGCTGTCCCATATGGAAAGATTCAATAGCAGGACTCTACATATGGATGCCTGGAAACCCACCTAGCATTACCATTGTTGCCTTGGAACATGGTAGGTTTGATCTCCTGGGTCTGGGATGATCTAAAAGGGGGCTGAGTTGAAATGGAGTCTCGAGCTGATGGGTCACAATGCAGGTTTATGTCCAGGACGAGCCTTGGAATGTGGCGATGGCTCAGGTGATATGCAGGATTCTCCTACCCTGCAGGTTTGACACAGCTCCAAATTGCAAGGTTTCTTCTGGGGATCAGGACGTGTTCTGTTTTGGGGCTCAAGGATCCCCCATATGTTGGTAATTGAGACCAGGCCTCTGGGGACAGATGCCTGAAAACCTAACCTGGGGTTCATATTAGGGCCTAGGGGCATGTCAGGTTCAATCTTACATCTCTGGTGCCATCTTCTTGGGTGTCTGACCGGAGGTAGGTGCTCAGAGTATGTCAGAATGCTCATTTTTGTCCAGGGTGGCCTACGAAATTACTGTGGCCTTGGAGGCCTTGCAGGTTTCACTTAATCTGGAATGTTTTAATAGCTCTAAAGGGCATAGTTTCCTTCTGGAGGGATGGCACAGTCCTGTGGTGCTGCTCCACGGACCCCAGCCTGGGCTTTTTTGAGCTAGGGCTCTGGGGACATTAGTCTGAAAACAGAAACTAGGGCTAGGGTTAGGGCGGAGGGTATGGCTGGCCAGATCTGCAGACCCTGAGGTGAGCTAATTGAGATCTGAAATTAGGGCGAGTGTGAAGTGCTAACTGAAGCTTTTGTCTCTGGATTTTGTGTCTAGCATCTAGGATGTCCGCAGAATGTAGGGGTGGCCTCATGGGGCTATGGAAGATTCTCCCTCTCTGGGAGTTTTGTCTGGCTCTCAATAGTTTTGTTTCATTCTGGGGGAAAGGAGGTGTCTTATTGTCTGTCTCAAGGGTCCCACAAAAGGAGGGATTCCAGATCAGGTCTCTGGGTGTGGGTGGCTGGAAAATGCAACACGTGTTAGTATTTGGGCCTAAGGGCATGGCAGGCCTGATATTCATGCTCTTGCTAAATCTACTGAGGGGACTTATTTCAAAACTGGACTCAGGATGAGGGTCAAAATGAGCATTTTTTCCCAGGACCGCAATGAACAGTGGGCGTAGCTTCATACACCGTGCAGTTTCTCCTACTCCAAGGATATCACATCCATCCCAACATCAAGGTTTTGTGCCATGGGGAAGGAGAAGTTCTGTTTTGTGCATTTGGTTCCCCCATGTGCAGGGATTTGAGATAAGGTCTGGGGACAGATGCCTGAATATGCAGGTTGGGTAGAGATGATGACCTAGGGCCATATCAGGTCCGATCTGCTGGATAGGCAGCCAGCTATCTGGGTGGCTGCCAGGAGGTTGGGACTCAGGCTGTGTCAGAGAGAGCATTAGTGCACAGGGCGGCCTATGATTTTTGGATGCCCTTGAGGGCAGTGCAGGTTGATCTTCTTTTGAGGTTTCTGTGTAGGCCCATTAGGGCACTTTTTCCCTCTGGTGGGCTGATAACGTGCTGTGTTGTGGCTCAAGAATTCCCAATCTGGAGGGCTTGTGGGCCAGGAGTGTTAAGACAGATGTCTAACAACACAAGCTAGGCTTAGCTTTAGTTCCTAGGATATAGCAGGCCGAAATGCAGAGGCTGAGGCAAGATCCCTCTATCTTAAGTAAGGGCAAGTGTCTGCCATTCACTCCTGTTGGAGTTTTGTCCATGATGGCCATGTAATTTGGGGGTGTCCTCATGAGGCCGTGGAGGTTTTCCCACTCTGGTCGTTGTGTGCAGGTTTAAACAGCAAGGTTTTCTTCTGCGGGACTGGGAAATCATGTTTGATGGCTCAAGTTTCCCCTTTATGGAAAGATTTGAGAGCAGGGCTCTCCATATGGAGGCCTGGGAAACCCACCTAGGGTTAATATTGGAGCCTCAGAACATGGTAGGTTAGATGTGGTGGCGTTGGTGTGAGCAACATGGGGGCTGAGTTGAAATGCTGTTGGTGTGGGTGTAAAACCCTCAGACTAGGAGTAACCTGCATGGCCCATGAGTCCATGCCCACATTTGAGGGCTGCCCTGGGCAAAACCCACATTGTGACCCTCAGTATCAGTCCCTGGTTTCTAAGAAGCCCTGTTGGAAGCTGGGTGTAGAACCAGTTTATTGAGCCTGCCATGCCCCTAGGCTCCAATCCTAACCCTAGGTTGGGGATTCAGGCATCCATATCCAGAGCCCTCCTCTTGAATCCCTGCACACCTGAGACCTCTTAGACACAAAACATAACTCATCCTGCCCCAAAAAGGAAACCTTGCTTTTTGGAGCTATGTAAAACCATCACAATTGGAAGAAACCTGCATTGCCCCTGAGGCCAGGTCCACTTTTTCAGGCCGCCCTGCATACAAACACCCATTCTGACCCTTTGCCTGAGCCCCATTTTCAACACAGCCCCATGGGTAGCTCACCACAAAGCCAGGATATAAGGTCTACCATGCCAGAAGGATGTAACACTAAACATAGGTTATCCTTCAGGCATTCATACCTGGAACCCTACTCTCATATCCCTCTATACGGGGACTCCTGAGCCACAATTTAAGAAATACCTACCCCCAAGAATAGACCAAACTTTTTGGATCTGCACAGAATCCCCAGAGTAGGAGAAAACTCCTTGGCCCCATGAGGCCATCCCCACATTCGGCGTTATGCATGGACACAAATTCCAGCCTGAGCAACCTCCTGACACTGGCCTTAACCTCAGATCACCGGGTGCTTGCCTCAGCATTCTGTAGATTGGGACTGCCATGCCCTAGGCCCTAACCCTAAACACAGCATGGGTTTTCATACTTTGCTTCCAAGAGTTCTGGACCACAAGCTCTCCAGGTAAAGAACTCCAGAGTCACACCATGGCACTATGCCTACCCTCCAGAAGAAAATCGTGCTTACCATAGCTGCACAAAATACCCAGATTAGGAGCAAACTGTGTGGCCAACGAGGCCACCCTCATTGACAGAACCCGACCATGGACACTAATACACTTTTGTCCTTCAGCCTGAGCCCGACCTCCAGTCAGCCACCTATGTAGCTGGCCTCAGAGTCAGGAGATCAAACCTGGGTTCCTCTAGTCCCTAATGCTAACTGTAGTTTGGGTTTTCAGGCATCCATACCCACAGCCCTGCTCTCTATTCCTGCCATATGGGGACCCCTGAGACTTACAACAGGACTCCACTTTTCCCCAAAATGAAACAAAACTATTTTTAGCTGCCCAAAAACCCCAGAGCAGGAGAAACCTCCATGGCTCAAGGAGGCCAACCACACATTCGGCAGCCCTAGTGGACAAAGCTTCTAGTCTAGTCTGAAAGAATGTTTGACACTCGTCCTAACTTCAGAATCTGGAGAGCTCCACTCAGCAACTGCAGATCGGGAATCCATGCCATACACCCTAACCAAGCTTGGGTTTTCAGATTTCCATCCCTTGAGTCCTGGAATGCAAACCCTCCATATTGGGAACTCTAGAGATATCCCACAGGACTCTCCCTGCCCTGTAGAAGGAAACCGTGCCCTATGGAGTTGCAGAACACCACTCAATTCAGGGCAAACGTGCAGGCCCCCTGATGCCAGCCCACTTATGTTCTCCACCCTGGACAGTAAAATGCTGTCTGATACAACCTGAGTCCTGTCCTCCAATCAGGCACTGAGAGAGCTGGCCCCAGAGCCAGCAGATTGGGCCTGCCATGACACTAGGACCTAATCATAACAAGAGTTCAGGGGTTTCAGGCATGCATACCCAGAGCCCCCCTCTCAAATCCCTCCACAATGTACCCCTCAGACACAAAACAGAACTCCTTCTAACCCCCCAGAAGAAAACCTTGCTTTTAGAAGCTATGTAAGAGCCCTCAGAATGGGAAGAAACCTGCAGTGCCCCTGAGGCCACGCACTCTTGCAGGCTGCTCTGCACACAAACACACTATTGTGACCCTAAGCATTAGCCCCATGTTCAACACAGCCCCATGGGTAACTCACACCAGAGCCAGGATATAAGGTTGCCATGCCACTAGTGCCTAATCCACAATGTAGGTTGGTTTTTCTGGCTTCCATACCACAGCCCTGATACCCATCCTTCCATATGGGCAACCTCTGAGGCATAAAACAGGAAAGCATTTATCCCCCAGAAGAGAGTAAACTATTTGGAACTGGGCAAACACCAAAGAGCAGGAGAAAACTCCATGGCTCCATGAGGCCACCCCCACATTCGGTGGATCTCATGGGCACAAAACTCTAGCCTTAGTGACCTCATGCCACACGCCTTATCCTCAGATCCCTGCTGAGGCTTGCCTCAGCGTCTGTAGTTTGGGCCTGACATGCCCTAGGCCCTAGCCCCAACCATAGCATGGTTTTCAGACTCTGTCCCAAAAGTCCTCGCAGACAAGCCCTCCAGATACAGAACTCCGGATGGAAACCCTGAAACTCTGCCTACTCCCCAGAAGGAAACCGTGCTCAATAAAGCTGCACAAACCCCCAGGTTTGGAGAAACTGGCATGACCAACGAGGCCACCCCCATTGACGGAAACCAAACCTGGACACTAATAAACATTCTGTCCCTCACCCTGAGCTCCAACCTACAGTCAATCACCCATGTAGCTAGCCCCAGAGTCAGCAGATCAGACCTGGATTCCCTAGTCCCTAATGCTAACCCTAGGCTGTGTTATCAGGCATCCATACCCAGAGCCCTGCTCTCAAATCCTTCCATATTGGGACCCTTGAGCCATAAAACAGAACTCTACCTCTTCCTGCCAAATGAAACCATACTATTTGGAGCTGCTCCAAAACCCCAGAGCAGAAAAACCTCCATGGAACCAGATGGCCACACACATATTCGGCAGCCCTAATGGACACAAATTCTAGTCTGGTCTGAGCGAATATGTTACATTGCCCTACTGTCCAGAATCTGGGGAGCTTCGCCACTGCATCTGCAGATCAGGGATACATGCCCTACATCCTAACCATACATGAGCTTGGGTTTTCAGAATTCCATCCCTTGAGTCCTGGAATGAAAGCCCTCAAGATTAGGGACACTGGAGCCACACCACAGGACTCACTTGTCTTCCAGAGGGAAACCATGCCCTAAGGAAGCTGGACAAAACCCTTTGATCAGGGGAAACGTGCACGGCCCTGATGCTACCAAATATTCATATTCTACCCGGGACACTAATACGGTGTCTGACACAACCTAAGTCCCATCCTCCAATGAGCCACTGGAACAGATAGCCCCAGAGCCAGCAGATCAGACCAGCCTGGTCCCTTGGCCCTAATCCTAACCCAAATTTAGAGTTCAGGCATCCATACGCAGAGCCCTCCTCTCGAATCCCTCCACACAGGGGACCCCTGACCCAAAAACAAACAAACACAAAACTAAACAAACAAAAAAACTCCTCCTGTCCCCTAGAAGGAAACCTTGCTTTTTACAGGTATGTATAACCCTCAGAGGTGGAAGAAACCTGCATTGCCCCTTAGGCTGTGCCCAATTTTACAGGCCACCCAGGACACAAACACCCATGGTGACTCAGCCTGAGCCCCATTTTCAACACAGCCCCATGGGTAGCTCGTCTCAGAGCCAGGATGTAAGCCCTGCCATACCTTTATGACCTAAGCCTAAATGCAGGTTGGGTTCCAGGCATCCATACCCAGAGCACTGCTCTCAAGCCCCTCCATTGGGGAACCCCTGAACCATAAAACAGGACAGCACCCATTGCCTAGAATACACCAAACTATTTGGAACTGCATAAAAACCCCAGAGCGGGAGAAACTCCATAGCACCATGAGGCCACCCACACATTCGGCAGATGGCATGGACACAAAATCCAGCCTGAGTGACCTCCTGTCACTTGCCTTAACCACAGATCCACAGAAGCTCACCCAGAATCTGTAGATTGGGCCTGCCATGCCCTAGGCCCTGACCCTAACCCTAGGATAGGTTTTCAAACTTTCGTCCAAAGACTCCTTGCCCACAAAGCCCTCCAGATAGAGAATACAAGAGTCCACACCATGGGACTGTGCCTACTGCTGCAGAAGGATACCATGCTCAATGGAGCTGCACAAAACACCCAGATTAGGAGAAAACTGCACTGCCAATGAGGCTTCCCCAAATAATGGAATCCAACCCAACACTAATACACATTCTGTCCCTCAGTCTGAGCCCCGATCTACAGTCAGCCAGCCATATAGCTGGCCCCAGAGCCAGCAGATCGGATCTACCATGCCCCTAGTCCTCACAGCTAAAACTAGATTGGGTTTTCAGGCATCCATCCCAGAGCCCTGCTCTTGAGTCCGTCCATATGGGGACCCTTGAGCCATACAACAGGATTCCTAAATCTCACCTAAGAATAAAATCAGTTATATTTGGAGCTGCCACAAATTCCCCAGCAGGAGATACCTTCATGGCCCCAGGTGCACACCCACTACATTCTGCATGCCTAGTGGACACAAATTCTAGTCTGGTCTGAGCTAATGCCTGATGCTTGCCCTAACTTCAGAATCTGGAGAGCTCACCTCAGCATCTGCAGATAGGGAATCCAAGCCCTATAACCTAACCATAAACAGCTTGGGTTTTCAGAATTCCATCCCTTTAATTCTGGAATGCAAGGCATCCAGATTGGGGAGTCCACAGCCACCCCTCAGGACTCTCCCTGCCCTCCAGAGGTAAATTGTGCCCTAAGTAGCTGCACAAAACTCCTTGATTAGGGCAAACGTGTATGGCCCCTGATGTCACCCCGCATTCCTTCCACACCCTGGACACTAATATGCAGTCACAACTTGAGTTCTGCCCTCCAATTAGCCACCGGGATACCTAGCCCGGACCCACCAGATCAGACCTGCCATGTCCCTGGGCCCTGAACCTAACCCTAGGTTGGGGTTTCAGGCATCCATTCCCAGAGCCCTCCTCTCAGATCACACCATACGGGGAACCCCTGAGAAACAGACAGAAGTTCTCCTGCCCCCCCAGAGGGAAACTCTGGTTTTTGGAGCTATGTAAAACCCTCAGACATGGCAGAAACCTGCCTTGTGCCTGAGGCCATGGCCACTTTACAGGCCATCCTGGACACAAACACCCATTGGGACCCTTAACCTGAGCCGCATTTTCAACAAACTGGCATGGGTAGCCGGCCCCAGAACCAGGATCTAAGGCCTGCCATGCCATTAGGACCAAATCCAAAACCTAGGCTGGGTTTTCAGGCATCCATACCTGGAACCCTACTCTTGAATCCCTCCATATGGAGGAACCCTGATTCCTAAAACAACACAGCACCTATCCCCCAGAATAGACCAGGCTATTGAGAACTGCCAAAAACCCCTAAGTGGGAGAAACCTCCTTGCCCCCATGAGGATAAACCTACATTCATCAGATCTAATCAACACAAACTCCAGCCTGAGCAACATCCTGACACTTGCCTTAACCTCATATTCCCCGGAGTTTGCCTCAGCGTCCGCACGTTGGTTCTGCCATACCCTATGTCCTAACCCTACCATAGCTTGGTACTCGGGCCTCCGTCCAAAGAGTCCTAGCCCACATGCCCTCCAGATAGGGTACACTGGAGCCACAGCACAGGACTCTTCCTCTCCTCCAGAAGGGAAATGTGCCCTGTGGAGTTGCACACAAACCACAGATTAGGAGAAAGATGCACGAAACCCCAAAGCCACCCTCATTTTCAGAAGCTGGCCCTGGATACTAAAACACATTCTGTCCCCAAAATTGAGCCCTGACATCAAGTCAACCACCCACGAGGCTTGCGCCAGAGTCAGCAGATGAGACTGGCCATTCCCCTAGGCGTTAACCATAACAATATATTGTGTTTTCAGTCATTGATCTCCAGAGCCCTTCTCTAGAATCCCTCCACATGGGGGACCCCTGAGCCACCAAACAGAATTACCCTTGCCCCCCAGAAACTTTCTGGGGTTATGTAAATCCCTCAAAGTTGGGTGAAACCCTCATTGCTCCAGAGGCCACACCCATTAATGCTGATCGCCTGGGGCACCAACACACACTGTGACCCTTATCCTGAGCCCCATTTTCAACACAGCCTCATGGGTAGCTCTGTGCAGAGCCAGGATCTAAGGCCTGCGATGACACTAGGACCTAATCCTAACCCTAGGTTGGGTTTTCAGGCATCCATATATGGCTGGAGCCTTGCTCTCAAATCCCTCCATATGGGGAGTCCTGGGCCATAAAACAGGACAGGACGTATATTCGCCAAAATAAATCAAGCTATTTTTTAACTATGCAAATATCCCAGAGTGGGATAAAAGTCCATTTCCCCATGAGGCCACTCCCAGGTTCGACAGATCTCATGGACACAAACTCCAGCCTCAGTGACCTCCTGACACTCACCTTAACCTCATATCCCGGGGAACATTCCTCAGTAACTGTATATTAGCCCTGCCATGTCCTAGGCCCTAACCATACCCCTAGATTGGATTTACAGACTTCCATCCTCACAGCCATGATCTACAATCCTTCCAGATAGGAAACACCGGAGCCAAACCACAAGATTCTGCCTTCACTCCAGATGCAAAACAGTCCTATAGAGCTGCATGCAACCCCCAGATTAGGAGAGAGCTGCACGATAACCCTCAGCTGTCCACAGTTGCAGAAGCCAACCCTGGACAGTAATACACATTCCGTCCCTAAACCTGAGCAGCGACCTCCAGTCAGCACCCAGGTAGCTGGTGCCAGAGTCAGCAGATCAGACCTCCCATGCCCCATGCCCTAAGCCTAACCCTAGGTTGACCTTTCAGGCATCCATAACCAGAGCCCTGCTTTGGAATGCCTCCATTTGGAGGACCCTAGAGTCATACAACAGGACTTTACCTGTCCTCCTGGTGGAAACCATACTATTTGGATCTGTGCAAAGCCCCCTGAGCTTTAGTACCCTCCAAGCCCGAGCAGGACACCCACATATTTGGCGACCTTAGGATACACATTCTAGTCCCAGCGAATGCCTGACACTCACCCTAAATTCACAATCTGGAGAAGCTCACCTCAGCATATGCAGATAGGGCATCCATGCCTTATACCCTAACCATAAACTGAGCTTGGGCTTTCAGAATTCCGTCCCTTGACTCCTAGAACAGAAGTCCTCAAGATTGGGACTCCATAGCCACACCAGTACTCTCCCTGCCCTCCAGATAGGAACCTGTGCCTTATGGAGCTGGCACAAAACCCCTAGATTAGGGGAAACATGCAGCGCCCCCAATGCCACCCACATTCAGTATGCCACCCTGGATACTACTGCGCAGTGTGACACCCTGAGTCCATCCTCCAACTAGCCACCGAGACGGCTGGCCCCAGAGCCAGGAGATCGACTGTGCCATGCCCTAGGCCCTTATGCTAAACCTAGGTTGGGTTATCAGGCATCAATACCCAGAGCCAGTTCTCTAGAATCCTCCACATGGGGGGACCTTGTAGCCACAAAACAAAACCCTCTGCCTCCCAAAAAGGAAACCATTTCTTTTGGAGCTATGTAAAACCCTCAGAGATGGCAGAAAACTGTGTTGCCCTGAGGCCACGCCCAATTTTGCAGGCCATCCTGGGCACAAACACCCATTGGGACCCTTAGCCTGAGCAGCATTTTCAACAAAGCCACATGGGTAGCCCATCCCAGAGTCAGGATCTAAGGCCTGCCATGCCACTAGGACCAAATCCAAAACCTAGGCTGGGTTTTCAGGCATCTATACCCAGAACCCTGCTCTCAAATCCCTCCATATGGGGGAAACCTGCTTCCTAAAACAACGCAGAACCTACCCCCCCAGGATAGATCAAGCTATTTGGAACTGCACAAAAACCCCTGAGTGGGAGAAAAATCCTTGCCCCCATGAAGCTAAACCTATATTCGGCATATCTCATTGACAAACTTCAGCCCGAGTAACATCCTGACATGTGCCTTAACCTCAGATTCCCTGAAGTTTGCCTCAGTGTCCACAGGTTGGGCCTGCCATGCCCTAGGCCCTAACTCTAGCCCTAGCTAGTTTCTTAGGTCTCTGTCCAGAGACTCCTGGTCCACAAGTCCTCTAGTTAGGGTACACTGGAGCCAAAGCACAGGACTCTTCCTGCCCGCCAGAAGGAAATGTGCCCTATGGAGTTGCACACCACACACAGATTAGGAGAATGCTGCATGAAACCCCAAACCCACTGTCCTTTATGGAATCTAGCACTGGGTACTAAAACACATTCTGTCCCTTATCCTAAGCCCCAACCTCCAGTCAGCCACCCACGAGGCTGGCACCAGAGTCAGCAGATCAGACTGGCCATTCCCCTAGGCGCTAATTGTAACAATAGGTTGCATTTTCAGGCATCCATCCCCAGAGCACTTCTCTCAAATTCCTCCACATGGGGGACCACTGAGCCACAAAACAGAACTCCTCTTTCCCCCTAGAAGCTTTCTAGAGTTATGTAAATCCCCCTGAGTTCGGTGAAACCTTCATTGCTCCTGAGACCACACCCATTAATGCTGGCTGCCCAGGACATAAACACCCATTGTGACTCCTTGCCTTAGCCCCATTTTCAAACAGCCCCATGGGTATCTTGGACCAGAGCCAGGATCAAGGGCCTGCAATGCCACTATGAACTAATCCTATCCTTAGGTTGCATTTTCAGGCATCTATACCTGCAGCCCTGCTCTCAAATCCCTCCATATGGGGGATGGCTGAGCCATAAGACAGGACAGGAACTATTCCCCAGAATAGACCAGAATATTTTTTAAATACGCAAAAATCTCAGAGAGGGATAAAACTCAATGTCTCCATGAGACCTGTCCCAGATTCGATGGATCTTATGGACACAAAATCCACCTGAGCAACCTCGACTCAGGGTAGAAGAATCCTGCATGCCCCCTGAGGCCCCAAAACATTCCCAGGTCTCCGTGGACACATACCCACATTGCGACACATCCGCATGAGCCTCCATTTCAACTCAGCCCCCTGGGTAGCTCACCCCAGAGGCAGCAGATTGAACCTGCCTTGTTCCTTGGTGCCAATAGGAGGCGAGGTGGGGTTTTGCAGAAGGAAATCTTGTTCTTTGGAGCAGCTCACAACCCACAACATGGGAAACTTCCATGGCCTCATGAAGCTACCCCTCCAATACACAGCCATCATGGACACAAACACCAGCCTGAGCAAACGTCTGACACTCGCCCTTACTTCAAATTCTGGAAATCTCGATTCAGCCTCTGCAGATTCAGCCTGCCATGCCCTAGGCCGTAAACCTAATCCTAGCTTGTGTTTTCAGACTTCTGTCCTTACACTCCTGGCCCACAAGCCCTCCAGCTTGGGAATTCTGGAGCCACAGTGCAGCACTCTGCTTGCCCAAAAGAAGGAAAAAGTGCCCTATGAGGCTGCCCAAAGTCCACATGAGCACAAACCTGCACAGCCCATGGTGGCACACCAATTTCATAGGCTACCCTCTGCACTAATGCTCTGTCTGACAGCCTGATCCCAGACCTCCCATCATCCACCCAGACAGCTGGCCATGTATCTAGCAGATCGGACCTGCCATGGCCCTAGGCCTTCATATATACCTATCCAGGATTTTCAGGCATCAGTCCCCAGACCTTATCTCAAATGCCTGCATATGGGGGAACATGATGCACAAAACAGAACTCCTCCTTCCCAATGGCAGTGAACCTTGCTGTTGGGATGGGTTTCAAACACTCAGAGTGGCAGAAACCTGCATGGCCTATGAGACCACACGATGTCTGGGGGCCGCCTTGTGCACAAACTCACATTGTGAGCCTCAGCCTGATCCCCATTGTCAAGTAAGGGCCTTCAGTAGCTGGACCAAGAGCTCTCATATTGGGCGTGCCAAACCCCTAGGCCCAAATCCTAACCCAAATTGAGGTTTTCCAGGCTCCTGTACGGAGAGCCCTGCTCTGGAATCCCTCTTTTTGGGGGACCCTAAGACAGAAACAGGACTCCATCCTACACCCAGAGTGACACCAAATTCTTGGGAGCCAAGCAAAATCCCCAGAGAAGGAGAATCTTCCATGGCCCCAAGACGCCATCCCTACATTCTGTGGCCATCCTAGAAACAAAATCCAGAGACAAAAGCCTGAGCTACTGCCTCACAATAGCCCTAATTTCAGATCCTGAGAAGCTCCCCTCAGGGGCTACAGATCAGGACTGCCATCCCTCAGCTCTAATCCTAACCCGAATTTGTGTTTTCACACTTCTGTCTCTAGAGCCCTTGCCAACACACCCTCCAGGCCTCGTGGGCCACATCTCAGGACTGTGCCTACCTTCTGAAGCAAATTGTGCCCTTTACAGTTGCCAAAACCATCCAGATTAGGAGAAAACTGCAAGGCTCCCGAGGCCACCCCAATTTCATAGGCTGCTCTTGATAAAACTGTGTAGTCTGACACACAGTATGCACAGACCTCCAGTCAGACAGCCAGGTAGATGACCCCAGAGACAGAAGATTGAACATGACATACCCCTAGACAGTAATCTGCACCCTTGCTTAGGATTTCAAGCATCTGTGCCCAGAGGACTGGTCTCAAATACCAACATATGGGGGGTCCCAGTGGCCAAAAAGGAACATCTCTTGTCCCTAGAAGGAAACCTTGCTATTCGGAGCTGTGTCAAACCCTCAGGGTAGGAGAATCCTGCATGTCCCATAAGCCACCGCAACAGACCAAGGTGTCCACGGACACAAAACACTCATTGTGACTCCATTTCAACTCAGCCCCCTGGGTACCTTGCCCCACAGGCAGTGATCAAAACTGCTTTGTTCCTAGGTGCCAATGGGATCACGAGGTGGGGTTTCCAGACATCTATACATAGAGGCTGCTCTCAAATATTTCAGTATGGGGGCAACTTGGGCCTGGAAACAGGACACCCCCTGTCCTGCAGAAGAAAACCTTGGTGTTAGAAGAACCTCACAGCCCCAAGAGTGGGAAAACCTTCATGGTCTCAGGAGGCCACCCCTTCATGCGGCAGCCATCATGGACACAAACTCTAGCCTGAGCAAACGGCTGATACTCGCCCGTACTTCACATGCTGGAGATTTTGATTCAGACTTTGCAGATTTGGCTTGCCATGCCCTCAGCCTAAAACTAACCCTAGCTTGTGTTTTCAGACTTCCGTCCTCATACTCCTGGCCCACAAGCCCTCCAGCTTTTCCTCCTCCAGGAATTCTGGAGCCACAGTGCAGCACTCTGCCTGCCCACCAGAAAGAAGAAGTGCCCTATGGGGCTGCCCAAAAACCCAAAATGAGGATCTACCTGCACGGCCCTTGGCGGCACCCCAATTTCATAGGTGACACTGAGCCCAGACCTCCCATCAGCCACCCACACTCTGGGCGCATATCCAGCAGATCAGACCTGCCATGTCCCTTGGCCATCATCTCTATTCTACCTCGATGTTCAGGCATCTGTCCCCAGACCTTATCTCAAATCCCTGCATATGGGGGAACATGATGCACAAAACAGAACTGCCTTTTTTCCCCATGGCAAGAAACCTTGCTGTTGAGATGGGTGTCAAACTCTTGGAATAGGAAAAAACCTGCAGGTCCCATGAGGCCACGCCCACTCTGTAGGGCCACCATGGGCACAAACACACACTGCGACCCTCAGCCAAGTCTCCTTGGTAGCTGGACCATGAGCCTGCATATCGGGCTTGCCAGACCCCCAGGACAAAATCCTAACCCAAGTTGGGATTATCAGGCACCCATACCTGCTCTGAAATCCCTTTTTTGGGGGGACCTTTAGAGACAATACAGGACTCCTCCCTTCCCCCAGAATGACACCGTACCATTGGGAGTCGGGCAAAATCTCCAGAGAGAGAGAATCTTCCATGGCCCCATGAGACCACCCCTATATTCTGTGCCCATCCTAGACACAAAATGAGAAGCAAAAGCCTGAGCTACTGCCTAACACGCCTGAATTTCAGATCCCAAGGAGCTCCCCTCAGGGTCTGTAGATGGGGCCTGCCATAAACTCATCACTAACCCTAAGCCAAGTTTGTGTTTTCAGACTTCTATCCCCCAAGCCCTGGTCCACACGCCCTCCAGCATGGGCATTGAGAGCCACACCGCAGGACTGTGCCTGCCCTCCAGAAGGAAACTCTGCCATTCAGTTGCCCAAACCCTCCTTATTAGGAGAAACCTGCAAGGCCATGAGGCCACCCCAATTTTGTAGGCCTCTGTGGACAAAAAATGCATAGTCTGACACACCCTGAGCACCTACTTCTCGGCAGACACCCAGGTAAATGGACCTAGAGACAGAAGATTGAACCTGACATGCACCTAGGACATAATCTATACCCTAGCATAGGTTCTCAGGCATCTCCCCAGAGGCTTGTTCTCGAATACCAACATATGGTCCTTGAGCCACAAAAACAGAAACTCTCCTGTCCCTAGAAGGAAAACTTGCTCTTGGGACCTGTGTCAAACCCTCAGGGTAGGAGAATCCTGTATGGCTCCTAAGTCACTGCCACATTCCAAGGTTTCCCTGGGTACAAACCCGCATTAAGACCCATGAGTATGAGACTCTATTTCAACTCAGCCCCCTGGGTAGTTGGACTCAGATCCACCAGATCGAACCTGCCATGTTCCTAGCTGCAATGGTAATGTAAGGTAGGCTTCCCAGGTATCCATGCATAGAGCCCTGCTATCAAATCTCTCCATATGGTGGACCCTGGACTCCCCCTGTCCCGCAGAAGGAAACCTTGCTGTTTGAAGCAGCTCACAAGCCCCAGCATGGGAGAACCTCCATGGCCTCATGAGGCCACCCCTCCATTAGGCAGTCATCATGGACACAAACTCCAGCCTGAGCAAATGTCTGACACTTGCCCTTACATCAGATGCTGGATATCTCGAATCAGCCACTGCAGATGGGGATTGCCATGCACTTGGCCCTGAACTGAACCCTAACCTGTGTGTTCAGACTTCTGTCCTCACCCTTCTGGCCCACAAGCCCTCCAGATTGGGAATTCTGGAGCCACAACACAGCAGTCTGCCTGTGCACTAGGAGAAAAAAGTGCCCTATGGGGCTACCCAGAAAACCCAAATGAGAATCAACCTGCACGTCTCTTGATGGCACCCCAATTTCATAGGCCACCCTGTGCACTAATGCTCTGTCTGACACAGCCTGAGTCCAGACCTCCTGCCAGCCACCCAATTAGCTGAACGTATATCCAGCAGATGGGACCTTCCATGGCCCTAGGCCATCATCTCTACGCAACCTGGTTATTCAGACATCTGTCCCCAGAACTTTGCTCAAATCCCTGCATATGGGGCAACTGGATGCATAAAAGAGAACTCCTCCTTCCCCATGGCAGGAAACCTTGCTCTTAGGACAGATGTCAAACCCTCACAGTGGGAGAAACCTGCATTTAGCATGTGGCCACGCCCACACATGAGGGCCGCCCTGGGCACAAAGATGCATTTTGACCCTTATTCTGAGCCCATTTTCAAATAAGCCTCCTCGGTAGCTGGACCAAGAGCCCACATATTGGGCCTCCATGCCCCTAGGCCCATATAATAACACACAGTGTGGTTTTCCAGGCTCCTGTACCCAGAGCCCATCTCTGGAATCCCTGTTTTGGGGGGACCCCAGAGACAGAAAAAAACAGAACTCTTCCCTTCCCACAGAATGACACCAAAGTATTGGGAGCTGGGCAGAAATCCCAGATAAGGAGAATACTCCATGGACACATGAGGCCACCCCAGCATTCTGTGGCCATCCTAGACACAAAATCCAGAGATAAAAGCCTGGGCACCCTAACTTCAGATCCCGAGGAGCTCCCCTCAGGGTCTGTAGATCGGGCCTGCCATAACCTCGGCCTTAAACCTAACCCGAGTTTGTGTTTTCAGACTTTTGTCCCAACACCCTGGCCACACACCCTCCAGGATGGGGCTTCTGAAGCCACTATCCAGGACTGTGGCTGCCACCCGAAGGACCCTGTGCCCATCACAGTTGCCAAACCCATCTAGATTAGGAGAAATCTGTAAGGCCCCCGAAGCCATGCCAAATTCGTTGGCCACTGGAAAAAATGCATCGTCTGACACACCCTGAGCACCTACCTCCTGTCAGACACCCAGGCAAATGGTCCCTAGAGACAGAATATTGAACCTGACATGCCCTTAAGCCCTAATCTTAACCTCAGCATAGGTTTTCAGGTATCATTCTCCAGACACCTATTCTCCAATACCAACATAGGGGGTCCCCGAGCCACAAACCAAACACCTCCTGTCCCCAGTAGGAAACCTTGCTATTTGCAGCTGTGTCAAACCCTCAGGGTAGGAGAATCCTGCATAGCACCTGAGCCACTGCTACATTCCAAGGTCTCCCTGAACACAAACCTGCATTGAGACCCATCAGCATAAGACTCTACTTCAAGTCAGCCCCCAGGGTAGTTGACCCCAGAGCCAGCAGATCGAACACGCCATGCTCCTAGGCTGCATGGTAATGCGAAGTGGGGTTTCCCGGCATCAATACATAGAACCCTGCTCTCTAATATTTCCATATGGGGGACCCTGGAGCCATCAAACAGTACTTACCCTGTCCTGCAGAAGGAAACATTGCTGTTTGGGAAAATTCACAACCCTTAGCGTGGGAAAACCTCCATGGTTTCCCCTCATGAAGAGGGGGCCACCCCTCCATTTGATGGCCATCATGGACACAAACTCCAGCTTGAGCAAGCGTCTAACACTCGCCCTGACTTCAGATATTGGAGACCTCGATTCAGCCGCTGCAGATTGGGCCTATCATGCCCTAGGCCCTAAACCAAACCTGAGCTTGTTTTCAGACTTCTATCCTCACACTCCTTGCCCACAAGCCCTCCTGATTGGGAATTCTGGAGCCACAACACAGCACTCTCCCTGCACACAAGAAGAAATAAGTGCTCTATGGGGCAGCCCCAAATCCCAAATGAGGATCCACCTGCACAGCCCTGGAGGGCACACCAATTTCATAGGCTGCCCTGTGCACTAATGCTCTGTCTGACATAGCCTGAGCCCAGACCTCCTATCAGCCACCCAGACAGCTGGCCGCATATCCAGCAGATGGGACCTGCCATGGCCCTAGGCCATCATCTCTACCCAACCTAGCTTTTCAAGCATCTGTATTCTGACCTTATCTCAAATCCCTGCATATGGGGAAATCTGATGCACAAAAGAGTACTCCTTCTTCCCCATGGCAGGAAAACTTACTGTTGGGATGGGTATATAACCCTCCAAGTAAGAGAAACCAGCAAGGCCCATTAGGCCACGCCCACTCATGAGAGCTGCCCTGGGCACATACAAACATTGTGACCCTCAGTCTGAGCCTATTTTCAGTAAGGACCCCCTGGGAGCTGGACTAAGAGCCTGCATATCGGGCCTGCCTTGCCCCTAGGCCCAAATCCTAACCCACAGCGGTGCTTTCTAGGCACCTGTACCCAGAGTCCGTTTCTGGAATCCCTTTTTTTGTGGGACTCCTGAGACAGAAAACATGACTCTTCCTTCCCCTAGAATGACACCAAATTATGGACAGCATGGCAGAATCCCCAGAGACAGAGGATCTTCTAAGGCCCCATGAGGCCACCCCTACATTGCTTCCCATCCTAGACACACAATCCAGAGACAAAAGCCTGAGCTACAACTTCACACTCACCCTAATTTCAGATCCTGGGGAGCTCCCCTCATGGTCTCCAGATCGCACCTCCATAACCTGAGCCCTAACTCTAACATGGGTGTCAAACCCTCATGGTAAGAGAAACCTGCTTGGCCCCAGGGCCACTCCCACTCTGGAGGACTGTATTGGGCAAAAACACTTACTGTGACCCTCATCCTGAGCCACGTTGTCAAATAAAGCCCGTAGGTACTTGGACTAGGAGCGCACATATCATGCTTGCCATGTTCCTAGGCCCAAATCCTAACCCACGGTGGAGTTTTCCAGGAGGCCATACCCAGAGCCCAGATATGGAATCCTTCTTTTTGTGGGACCATTGAGACAAAACAAACAAACAAACAAACAATCAAACAAAAACTACTCCTCCTTTCCCCCAGAATGACACCAAACTATGGAAGCCAGGCAACATCACCAGAGAAGGAGAATTTCCATAGTCCCATGAGGCCAACCCTACATCCGTGGCCATCCTAGACACACAATCCAGAAACAAAAGCCTGAGCTACTGCCTGACATTCGCCCTAATTTCAGATCATGAGGTGCTCCCCTCAGGGTCTTCAGATCGGGCTTGCCATAACCTTGGCCCTAAACACCACCTGTGTTTGTGTTTCATACTTTTGTCCCCAAAGTCCTGGTCCAAACACCCTCCAGACCGAGGCTCATACTGTAGCCACACCACAGGAGTGTGCCTACCCTCCTGAGGGAAACTCTGCCCATCACGTTGCCAAAAATCCTATAGATTAGGAGAAAACTGCAAGGCACCCAAGGCCACCCCTCTTTCGTAGTGCACCCTGGACAAAAATACACAGTCTGACAAACTCTGTGCACTGATATCCAGTCAGACACTCAGGTCAATTGCCCAGAGACAGAAGATTGGCCCTGACATGCCCTTAGGCCCTAATCGATCCCTAGCTTAGGTTTTCAGGCTTCTGTCACCAGAGGCCTGTTCTCATATACCAACATATGTGGGGTCACCTGAGGCACAAAACAGAATACCTCCTGTCCCCAGAAGGGAACCATGCTATTTGAAGCTGTGTAAATACTCAGAGTAGGAGAATCCTGAATGGTCCGTCAACCACTGCCACATTCCAAGGTCTCTGTGGACAGAAACCAGCATTGTGATCCATCAGCATGAGACTCCATTTCAACTCGGCCCCCTGGTAGCTCGTCCCAGAGCAAGCAGATCGAAACTGCCATGTTCCTAGGGATCAATGATAACATGAGGTGGGGTTTCCAGGCATGCATAGGTAGAGAGCCCTGTTCTTGAATCCTTCCATATGGTGTATGCATGAGCCATCAAACAAAGTCCCCATGTTCTGAAGAAGAACTTGCTGTTTGGAACAGGTCACAACCCCCAGAGTTTGAAAACCTCCATGGCCTCATGAGGCCACTCCTCCACTAGGCGCCATCAATGGACACAAACTCTAGCCTAAGCGAACGTCTGACACTCGCCCTTACTACAGATGCTGTAGATCTTGATTCAGCCTCTGCAGATTGGGCTTGCCATGCCCTAGGCTCTAAACCTAACCCAAGCTTATGTTTTCAGACTTTTGTCATCACACTCCTGGCCCACCTTCCCTCCCATTTGGGATTTCGGGGGCCACAACACAGCACTCTGCCTGCCTACCAGGAGAAATGTGCCCTATGGGGCTGCCCAAAAACTTAAAATGGGGATCAACCTCGCTCAGCCCTCGATGGCACCCCAATTCATAGGCCACTCTGTGCATAAATCTCTGTTTGATACAGCCAGAGACCAGACCCCCCCCATCCAGCCACCCAGACAGCTACCCGCATATACAACAGTTCAGACCTGCAATGGCCCTAGGCCGTCATATCTACCCAACCTGGGTTTTCAGGCATCTGTCCCCAGACCTTACTCAAATCCCTGCATATGGGGGAACCTGATGCAAAAACAGAAGTCCTCCTTCCCCATGGCAGGAAACCTTGCTGTTGGGATGGGTGTCAAACCCTCAGGGTAGGAGAATCCTGCATGGTCCATGAGGCCACCCCCACTCTTGAGGGCTGCCTTGGACAGAAACACACATTGTAACCACCATCCTGAGCCCCATTTCAAATGAGACCCTTCAGTAGCAGCACCAAGAGCGCACATATCGGGCTTGCCATGGCCCTAAGCCCAAATCCTAACCCAAGGAGGATTATGCAGGCACCTGTACCCAGAGGCCTGCTCTGGGATCCCTGTTTTGGGGGGACACCTGAGAGAGAAACAGGACTCCTCCCTTCCCCCAGAATGATACAAACTATTGGGAGCCCAGCAAAAATCTCCAGAGAGGGAGAACTCTTCCAAGGCCCCATAAGGCCACCCCTACATTCCACGGCCATCTTAGACACAAAATCCAGAGACAAAGGCCTCAGCTACCGCCTCACCCTCTTTTTAATTTCAGATTCCAAGAAGCTCCCATCTGGGTCTGCAAATGGGGTCTGGCATACCCTCTGCCCTAATACTAACCCTAGTTGGTGTTTTCAGACTTCTGACTCCAGAGAGTCACAAACCGTCCAACCTGGGTATTCCATACACACACCACAGACTGTGCATGGTCTCCAGAAGGCAGCTGTGCCCTTTAGAGCTTTAGGAAACCTCAAGATTAGGACAAACCTGCAAGGCCCCTGAGATTATCCCAATTTCATAGGTCGCCCAGGATAAAATGCACAGTCTGACACACTCTGAACAACTACCTCCCATCAGACACCCAGGTCGATGGCCCCAGAGACAGAAGATTGAACTTGACATGCCACTAGGCCTCTAATCTGTACCCTAGCTTAGGTTGTAGGGCATCTGTCCACTGAGGCCCGGTCTTGAATCCAACATTTGGGGGATACCTGAGCACACAGAAAACAAAATTCCTGTCACCAGAAGGAAACCTTGCTATTTTGAGCTGTGTCAAACCCTCAGGGTAGTAGAATCCTGCATGGTCCCTGAGGCCACCAACCACATTTGAAGGTAGTTCTGGACAGAAACACGCATTGTGACCCTCAGCATGAGACTCCATTTCAACTCAGCCCCCTGGGTAGCTTGTCCCAGAGCCAGCAGATCTAACCTGCCTTGTCCCTCAGCTTCAATGAGTACCCTAGGTATGCTGTTCAGGCATCTGTATGTAGAGCCTGCTCTCGAATCAGTCCTTATGGAGGACCCTTGAGCCAACAATCAGCACTGCCACCGTCCCGAAGAAGAGAATCTTGCTGTTTGGAGCCACGCCCACCCCCCCAGATTGGAAAACCTGCATGGCCTCCTGAGGCCACCCCTCCATTAGGCGGCCCTCCTGGACACAAACTCCAGCCTGAGCGGATATTGGACACTAGCCCTTCTTTCTGATGCCAGGGATCTGGTCTTAGGCTCTAGAGATTGGGGCTGCCATGCCTAGGCCCTAACTCTAACCGTACTTATGTTTTCATTCTTCCGTCCCCAGAGTCCTGGTGAACAAGCCCTTCAGACTGGGAATCTGGAGCCCCAATGCAGCACTCTGCCTGCCTTCAGAAGGCATAAGTGGCCATTGAAACTGCACAAAAACCCCAAAGGGAGGATCGACCTGCATGGCCCGCAAGGGCAACCGCAATTTCATAAACCGCACTGAGTACTAATATTCTGTTGCCAAAGCCTGGACCCTGACTCCTGTCAGCCACCCAGGTAGATAGCACCCTATCCAGCAGAACAGACCTACCATGCCCCTAGGTAATCATCTCTACCCAATCTGGGTTTAGAGACAATGTCTCCAGAGACCTGGTCTCAAATCCATGCATTTAGCAGAACATGATCCACAAAATGGAAGTTCTGACCTGCAGCAGGAAACCTTGCTATTGGGATGTGTGTAAAACCCTCAGAGTAGAAGAAATCTGCATGTCCCATGAGGCCCCGCCCACTGTTGAAGGGCCACCCTGGGCACAATCCCGCGTTGTGACCCTCATCCTGAGCCACGTTTTCAACTAAAACCCCATTAGTATCATGACCTTGAGGCAGCATATGAGGCTTGTGGTGACCCTAGGCCCAAATCTTATCCCAAAGTTGGGTTTTCTAGGCAACATAAACACAGAGCCCTGCTCTTGAGTCCCTCCTCATGGGGACCCCTGAATCAAAAAACAGAATTCTCCTTTTCCCCACAATGACAGAATGCTATTTGAGCTGTGAAAAACCCCCAATGGGGAAAATCTTCCATGGCCCCATGAGGTCCCTCTACATTCCGTGCCATTCTCAGACACAAAACCAGATGCAAAGTGTGAGTTTCTGCCTCACACTTGCCTGAATGTCAGATCCTGAGGAGCTCAACAACTCAGGGTCTGCAGATCGGGCCTGCCATACCCTCAGCCATTATCCTAACCTTAGCTGGTGTTTTCAGATTTCTGTCCCAGATCCTGCACCACAAACCCTCCAGCCTGGGTATCCATAGCCACACCACAGACTGAGCTTGCCCTCCAGAAGGAGTTGGACCCTTTAGAGCTTCAAGAAAACTCAGGTGAGGTAGAAACCTAGAAGGTCCCTGAGGCCACCACCAATTTCGTAGGATTGCTCTGGACAAAAATGTGCGGTCTGACACAACCCGAGCAAACTACCTCCGTCAGACACCCAGGTAGATGGCCCCAGAAACAGAAGATTGAACCTGACATGCCCTAAGTCTGAATCGGTACACTAGCTTAGGTTTTCAGGCATCTGTCCCCAGAGGCCTTGTCTCGAACTCAAACATTTGGGGATCCTTGAGCCACAGAACACAACACCTCCTGTCCCCAGAAGGAAACCTTGCTGTTTGGAGCTGTGTCTAAACCCCAGATAGGGAAAATTCCATGGAAGGAAGCCATGGAAGATTCTCCTTCTTTGGGGGTTTTGCAGAGCTCCAAATAACATGCTGTCATTGTGGGGGGGGGGATAGGGGGAATCTTGTTTTCAAATTCACGGGTCCCATAAAGAGGGATTCGAGAGGGGCACCTGGGTGGCTCAGTGGGTTAAACCTCTGCCTTCAGCTCAGGTCAAGATCTCAGGGTCCTGGAATCAAGCCCCGCATCAGGCTCTCTGCTCAGCATGGAGCCTGCTTCCTCCTTTATTTCTGCCTGCCTCTTTGACTACTTGTGATTTCTCTATCAAATAAAATAAATAAAAAATTTTAAAAAAGAGGGATTTGAGAGCAGGGCTCTGTGTATGGGGTGCCTAAAAACTCAACCTTGGTTAGGATTTGGGCCTAGGGTCATGGCAGGCCTCATATGCCGGCTCTAGGTCAAGATACTGAGGTGGCTTAGTTGAAAACGTGGCTCAGGCTGAGGGTCACAATGTGGGATTGTGCCCAGGGCAGCCTCAACAGTGGGGTGGGGCCTCATGGGACATGCAGATTTCTCCTACTCTGAGGGTTTTATACACATCCCAATAGCAAGGTTTCCTGTTGCAGGTCAGGAGGACTTCTAATTTGTGAATCATGTTCCCTGATATGCAAGAAATTGAGCCCAGGGCCTCTGGGGACACAGGCCTATAAACCAGGTTGGGTAGAGATGATGGCCTAGGGGCATGGCAGGTACGATCTGTTGGATAGGCGGCCAGTTACATGGGTGGCTGTCAGGAGGTCAGGGCTTAGTTGTGCCAGACAGATCATTAGCACACCAGTGGCCTATGAAATTTCTTTGCTCTTGCGGGGCCGTGCAGGTTGATCCTCTTTTGGGTTTTTTGTGCAGTCCCAGAGGCCACTTTTGCCTTCTGAAAGGCAGGCAGTGTGCTGCCTTGTGACTCCAGAATTCCCAATCTGGAGTGCTTGTACACCAGGACGCTCAGGATGGAAGACTGAAAACACAAGCTACGGTTAGGGTTAGGGCCTAGGGTATGGGAGGCCCAATTTGCAGAGGCTGAATCAAGATCGCCAGCATCTGAGGTAAGGGCTAGTGTCAGACTTTTGCTCAGGGTGGAATTTGTGTCCATGATGGCATCCTAAGGGAGGGGTGGCCTCATGAGCCCATGGAGGTATTCCCACTCTGGGTCCCATGAGCTGCTCCAAACAGCAAGGTTTCCTTCTGCAAGACAGAGGGAGTCCTGTTTGATGGCTGCAGTGTCCCCCATATGGAATGATTCGATAGCACAGCTCTACGCATGGATGCCTGAAAATCCCACCCCATGTTACCATTACAGCCTAGGAACATGGCAGGTTTGATCCGCTGGCTCTGGGGTGAACTACCCAGGGGGCTGAATTGAAATGGAGTCTTATGCTGATGGGTCATGATGCAGGTTTTGTGTCCAGGTACACCTTGGATGTTGGCCATGGCTCAGGGAATATGCAGGATACTCCTCCCCTGAGTCTTTTACACAGCTCCATATAGCAAGCTTCCCTGATGGGACAAGAGGTATTCTGTTTTATGGCCTCAGGGACCCCGTTATGTTGGTATTCAGACCAGGTGTCTGGGGACAGAGGCCTCAAAATCAATGCTAGGGTTTAGATTAGGTACTAGGGACATTGTAGTTTCAATCTCCTGTCTCTAGGCCATCTACCTGGGTGTCTGACTGGATGTAGGTGTCAGGATGTGTCAGAGTGCTCATTATTTCCAGGTCACCTTACGAAATTGGGGTGGGCTCGAGGGCCTTGCAGGTTTCTCCTAACTGTAGGGGTTTTGGCAACTGTAAGCGCACAGTTTCCTTCCGGAGGGGAGGCTCAGTCCTGTGGTGTGGCTCCTGTAGGCAGCAGCCTGGAGGGTGTGTGGGCCAGGGCTCTGGGGACAGAATTCTGAAAACACAAACTCTGTTTAAGGTTAGGGCCGAGTGTATGGCATGCCTGATCTGCAGACCCTGAGGGGAGCTCCTCGGAATCTGAAATTAGGGTGAGCGTGAGGCGGTAGCTCTGGGTTTTGTCTCTGGATTTTGTGTCTAGGATGGCCACGGAATGTAAGTGTGGCCTCATGGGGTCATGGAACATTCTCCTTCTGCGGGGATTTGTCAGGCTCCCATAGTTTGGTGTCATGCTTCGGGAAAGGAGGAGTCCGGTTTTTTGTCTCAGGGGTCCCCTAAAAAGAGAGATCCAGAGCAGGGCTCTGGGTATGGGCTCCTGGAAAACCTCCCCTTCGGTTAGGATTTGCCCCTAGGGGCATGGCAAGCCTGAATTGTGGACTCCCTAGTCCAGCTATTATTGGGCCTTATATGAAAACATGGCTCAGCCTGAGGATCTCAATGCGGATTTCTGCCCAAGGCCACCCTCAAGAGTGGGCGTGGCCTCATGGGCCATGCAGGTTTCTCCGACTCTGAGAGTTTTACCCTCACACCAAAGGCAAGGTTTCCTCTCTGGGGAAGGAGGAGTACTGTTTTGGTGCATCAGGTTCCCCCATATTCAGGAATTTGAGATAAGATCTGGGGACAGATGCCTGCAAACCCAGTTTGGGTAGAGATGATGGCCTAGGGCCATGGCATGTCTGATCTGCTGGATATGTTGCTAGCTATCTTAGAAGCTGACAGGAGGTCTGGGCCATGGCCCTAGAAAACTCTGTGGCCCCATGAGACCACCCACACATTCGGCAGATCGAATGGACACAAACTCCAGCCTGAGCGACCTCCTGACTGTCACCTTATCCTCAGATCCCCAGGGTTTCATCTCAGCATCTGTAGATTGGGCCTGCCATGACCTAGGCCCTAACTCTTACCTTGGCATAAGTTTTCAGTCTTCTGTCCCAAAGGTCCTGGCCCACAAGCTCTCCAGATAGGAACTGAGGAACCACACCATGGGACTCTGCCTAACCTACAGAAGGAAACCATTCTCAATGGAGATTCACAAAACCCCAAGATTAGGAGAAGCATGCATTGCCAATGAGGCCACACCCATTGATGGAACCCGAACCTGGACACTAATGTACATTCTGTCTCTCAGCCTGAGCAGTGACCTCCAGTCAGCCATCATGTAGCTGGCCCCAGAGTTGGCAGATTAGACCTGCCATGCCCCTACTCCCTAATGCTAACCCCATAATGGGTTTTCTGGCATCCATACACAGAGTCATGCTCTCAAATCCTCCATATTGGGACATCTGTGCCATAAAACAGGACTCCACATCTTCCCCAGAATAAAATGATACTATTTGGAGCTCCACAAATCCACCAGAGCAGGAGAAACCCCATGGCCCCAAAGAGGCCACACACACATTCAGCAGCCCTAGTGGACACAAATTCTAGTCTGGTTTGAGCTAATGCCTGACACTCACCCTAACTTCATATTCTGGGGTGCTCACCTCAGAATCTGCACATTGGGGATCCATGCCCTATCCCTAACTGTACACTGAACTTAGGTTTTCAGAAATCCATTCCTTGAGTCCTGGAATGCAATCCCTCCAGATTGGGGTCCCTGGAGCCACTTCACAGGACTTGCCCTGCCCTGCAGAAGAAATCATGCCCTATAGAGCCCAACAAAACCCATAGATCAGGGAAAACGTGCATGGCCCACGATGCCACCCACTTTCGTTCTCCACCCTGGACACTAATAAGCAGTCTGAAACAACCTGAGTCCTGTCCTCCAATCAGCCACTGGGAGAGCTGGCCCCAAAGCAAAAAAAATCAGACCTGCCATGCCCCTAGGCTTGAATTATAACCCTGTTTGGGGTTTCAGACATCCATACCCAGAGCTCTCTCCTTGAATACCGGTATCAACTACAAAAAAGAAATATTCCTGGTTGGCAGAAGGAAACCTTGCTTTGCATCTATGTAAACCCTCAAGATTGGAAGAAACCTGTGTTTACCTGAGGCCACGGCCACTCTTGCCAGTCCCTCTGAACACAATCACCCATTATGACCCTTAGCCTGAGACCCATTTTCAACAGAGCCGTATGGGTAGCTCATCCCAGATCCAGGATATAAGGCTTGCCATGCCTCTTGTTCTTAACCCTAATCGTAGGTTGGGTTTTCAGGCATCTATTCCCAGAGCCCTGCTCTTAAGTTCCTCCATATGGGGAGCCACTGATCCATAAAACAGGACAGCACATATCGCCCAGAATACACCAAACTATTTGGAATTGTGCAATACTCCAGAGCAGTAGCAACTCCATGGCCCCATGAGGCCACCCACACACTCGGTGGATCGCATGGACAAAAAGTCCAACCGGAGCGACCCCTGACACTCACCTTCATGTGAGATCCCCGGGAGCTCGCCCAGCATCTGAAGATTAGGCCTGCCATGCCCTAAGCCCTAACCCTAACCCTAGCTATGGTTTTCAGATTTCTGTTCCAAGAGCCCTGGCCCACAAGCACTCCAGAGTGAGAACTCCAGAACCACACCATGGGACTCTGCCTACTCTCCAGAAGGAAACCATGCTCATTGGAACTGCACAAAACCCCCAGATTTGGAGAGACCAGCACGACTACCGAGGTCACACCCATTTATGAACATGACACTGGACCCTAGTGCACATTTTCCCACAGCGTGAGCCCTGTCCTCCAATCAGCCACCTATGTAGCTTGCCCCAGAGTCAGCAGATCATTCTGCCATGCCCCTTGTCCCTAATGCTAACCCTAGGTTGGGTTTTTAGGAGTCCTGCTCTCGATCCCTCCATATGGGGGCCCCTAAGCCATACAATGGGACTCCACCTCTCACCGAGAATGAAATCATACTATTTGGAGCTGCACAAAATCCCCAGCAGGAGATACCTCCATGGCCCCAGAGGAACCCCCACACCTTCTGCAACCTTAGTGGACACAAATTCTAGTCTGGTCTGAGCGAATGCCTGACACTCACCCTAACTTCAGAATCTGGAGAGCTCACCTCAGCATCTGCAGATCGGGGATCCATGCCCTATACCCTAAACATAAACTGAGCTTGGGCTTTCAGAATGCCATCCCTTGAATCCAGGAATGCAAGGAATCCAGATTGTGGACTCCAGAGTCAGCCCACAGGACGCTCCCTGCCCTCCATAGGGAAACCATTTCCTATGGAGCTGCACAAAACCCCTCAATTAGGGCAAACTTGCACGCCCCTGATGCCACTCCACTTTGGTTCTCCACCCTGGACACTAATATGCAGTCTGCCACAACCTGAGTCCTGTCCTCCAATCAGTCACAGGGTTAGCTGGCCCCAGAGCCAGCAGATCAGACCTGCCATGCCCTAGAATCTAATACTAGCCCTTGGTTGGGGTATCAAGTATCCATACCCAGAGCCCTGTTCTAGAATCCCACCACACGGGGGCCCTCTGAGAAACAGAAAGAACTTCTCCTGGCCCCCAAAAAGGAATCCTTGCTTTTTCAGCTATGTATAACCTCAGAGGTGGAAGAAAGCTGTGTTGCCCCTGAGGCCATGCACAAATTTACAGGCAGCCCAGGAAACAAACACCCATTCCTTAATCCTTGCCTGAGGCCCATTTTCAACACAGCCCCATGTGTAGCTCACCCCAGAGCTAGGATATAAGGACTGCCATGCCACTAGGACCTAACCCTTATCATAGGTTGGGTTTTCAGGCATCTAACCCGCAACCTGCTCTCAAATCCCTCCATATGAGGGACCCCTGGGATATAAAACAGGACACAACCCATCCCCCAGAATAGACCAAAGTCTTTGTAACAGCGCAAAAAGCCCAGAGTGGGAGAAAACTCCATGGCCCCATGAGGCCACACCCACATTTTGTGGATCACATGGACACAAACTCCAGCCTGAGTGACCTCCTGACACTTAACTTAACCTGAAATCCATGGGAGCTCGCCTCAGCACCTGTAGATGGGGCCTGTTATGCCCTAGGTCCTATCCCCAACCCTAGTATGGCTCTTCAGATTTCGATCCCTAGAGTCCTGGCTCACAAGCCCTCCAGATAGAGAACTCCAGAGCCATACGATGGACTCTGCCTACCTCCAGAAGGATGCCATGCTCAATGGAGCTGCACAAAACCCCCAGACTTGGAGAAACCTGCATGGCCAAAAGGCCACAACCTTGACAGAACCCGACCCTGGATACTAAAACACATTCTGTCTCTCAGCCTTAGCCCTGACCTCCAGTCAGCCACCCACGTAGCTGGCCCCAGAATTGGCAGATCAGCCTGCCATGCCCCTAGTGCCTAATGCTAACCCTAGGTTGTGTTTTCAGGCATCCATACCCAGAGCCCTTCTCTCAAATCCTTCCATATGGGGATCCCCTAGCCATACAACAGGACTTGACCTCTGCCCAAGAATGAAACCATGCTCTTTGAAGCTGTGCAAATTCCCAGAACAGGAGAAATTCCACGGCCCCAGGAGGCCACCCACACATTCGACAGCCCTAGTGGACCAAATTCTAATCTGGTCTGAGCGAATGCCTGACACTTGCCCTAACTTCAGAGTCTGGGGATCTTGCCTCAGAAACTGCAGATCGTGGATTCATGCCTAGACCCTAACCATACACTGAGCTTGGATTTTTAGAATTTCATTTCTTGAGTCCTGGAGTGTAAGGACTCCAGATTGGGGACTCTAGGGACTCACCACAGGTGTCTCCATGCTCTCCAGAAGGAAACTGTGCCCTATGGAGCTGCCAAAACCCCTAGATCGGGGAAAACATGCATGGCCCATGATGCACCCCAGTTTCGTACACTACCATGGACACCAATATGAATTCTGACACAATCTGTGTCCCGTACTCTAATCAGCCACTGGGACAGCTGGCCCCAAGAGCCAGCAGACCAGACCTGTCATGCAGCTAGGCCCTATTCCTAACCCTAGGTTGGGTTTTCAGGCATCCACAACCAGCACCCTCCTCTTGAATCCCTCCATACGGGGACCCCTGAGCAACAAAAAGAACTCCTCCTGTCCACCAGAAGAAAACTGTGCTTTTTGGAGCTATGTAAAACCCTCTAGAGTTGGAAGAAAACTGCATAGGCCCTGAGGCCATGCCCACTTTTGCAGGCTGCCCTGGGCACAAACACCCATTGTGATCCTTAGTTTGAGCCCCATTTTCAAAAAAGGCCAATGGGTAGCTCACCCCAGAGCCAGGATATAAGGACTGACATGCCACTAGGACCTAACCCTTATTGTAGCTTGGGTTTTCAGGCATCCATACGTGGAACTCTGCTCTCAATAATCCTCCATGTGGGGGACCCCTGAGTGATTAAACTGGACAACCTATCCCCAGAATAGACCAAACTGTTTGGAACTGTGCAAAAACCCCAGAGCGGAAGAAACCTCCAAGGGTGCATGAGGCCACACCACATTCTGTGGATGGCATGGACACAAACTCCAGCCTTAGAGACCCCTGACCCTCGCCTTAACTTCGATTCTTGGGGAGCTCGCCTCAGTGTCTGTACATTGGGCCTGCCATGCCCAAACCCTAAGGGGTTAGGTCCAAACCCTAAGCCTAGATTGGGTTTTCAGACTTATGTCCTCAGAGTCCTTGTCCAGAAGCCAGAGTGGGATACTGGACCGGATGTGACCTTACGCCCTATCTCTAACCCTACGTTGTGATTTTAGGCATCCATCCCCAGAGCTCTGCTCATGAATCCCTCCAAATGGGGTACCCTAGAGCCATACAAGAAGACTCCACCCATCTCCCAGAATGAAACCTTGCAACTTGGCATTGTACAGAATCCCCAATGCAGGAGAAACCTCCATGTCCACTGGAGACCACCTCAACTTATGGTAGCCCTAGTGGTCACAAATTTCAGTTTGAGCGAATACCTGACATTTGCCCTAAACTCAGATCCTGAGGAACTCAACTCAGCATCTGCAGATCGGGCCTGCCATGCCCTAGGAAATTTCCCAAACCCTAGCTTCAGTGTTCAGACTTCTTTCCCCAGAGTCCTGGCTCACAAGCCTTCCAGACTGGGGACTCAGGAGCCATACCACAGGACTCTCCCTGCTCTCCAGAAGGAAGTTGTGCCCTATTGTGCTGTAGAAAACCCCCAGATTAGGAGAAACATGCATGACCTCTGAAGCCACCCCTATTTAAGGAGCCCTCCCTGGATGCTAATACACATTCTGTCACTCATCCTGAGACAGGACCTCCACTCTGCCACCCACGTAGCTAGCCCAAGAGCAGCAGATCAGACCTACCCTGCCCCAGTCCCTAATTCTAACCCTAGCTGTGTTTTCAGATACCTGTCCCGAGTGGTCTACTTTAAATCCCTCCTCATGGGAGGTCTCTGAGCCAGAAAACAGGACTTCTCCTGCTTTCCTAAAGGAAATCCTGTGGTTTGGAGCTATGTAAAATTCTCAGGGTAAGAGACATCTGCATGGCCCAGGCCACCTCCAGTTTCAGAGGACTCACTGGACACAAGCCGATTTGTGAACCTCAGCCTGAGCTTCGTTACAGCTCAGTCCCCAAGGTAAGCTCCCACCAGAGACAGCTGATCAGGCATGCCATGCCCTAGGCCCTAATCCTAACCCTAGAATGGGTTTCAGGAATTCATACCCAAAACCTTGGCTCAAATCCCTCTATATGGTGACCCCTGAGCCATAATACAGGACTCCTCCTGCCCCGCAGAATAAAACCTTGCTAATTGGAGCTGGGCAAAATCACCATGGCTGTAGTAACCTCCATGGGTACATAAGGCCACCCCAATATTTGGCAGAAACCATGGACACAAAGTCCAGCTTGAGTGAACACCTGACACACCCTAATTCACAATCCATGGAGCCTTCCTCAGAGTCTGCATGTTGAGCAAACCATGCCCTAGGCCTTAACCCTAACCCTAACTTGGGTTTTCAGACTTCTGTCCCAAGAGTACTGTCCCACAAGTACTCAAGATAGAGAACTCAGGAACCACAAATATGTCTCGGCCTGCCCCCAGAAGGAAACTGTGCCCTATGGAGCGCACAAAACCCCAAGATTATGGAAAGGTGCATGGCCCCTGATGCCACCCCAATTTTGTACGCCACTGTGGTCACTAATTCGCAGTCTGACAACCTGAGTCCATTCTCCAATCAACCATCAGGACAGCTGGCCCCAGAGCCAGCAGATGGGACCTGCCATGACCCTAGTCCCTAACCCGAACCCTAGGTTGGGTTTTCAGGAATCCATACCCAGTCCCTGCTCTCATATCCCTCCACATGGGGGATTCCTGAGCCATAAAACAGGACACCACTTATACCCCAGAATGAACCAAACTATTTGGAACTGTGCAAAAAATACCCAGAGCTTTTGAAAACTCCATGAACCCATGAGGCTACCCCCAAAATCGATGGTTCTCATGGACACACACTCCAGCTTGAGTGACCCCATCATTCTTGCCTTAAACTCAGATCCTGGGGAGCTTGCCTCAGCATCTGTAGATTGGGCCTGCCATGCCCTCGGCCCTAACCCTAGCCTTAGCTTGGGATTTCATACTTCTGTCCTCAGAGTCCTGGTCCACAAGCCCTCCAGATAGGGAACACTAGAGTCACACCATAGAACTCTGCCTGGAGTCACACCACAGAACTTTCCAGAAAGAAAATGTGCCCTATGGAGCTGCATGAAACCCCCAGATTATGAGATAGCTACAAGAGACCCCTAGCCAATCCCATTACAAAAGCCAGCACTGGACACTAATACAATTCTGTCCCTCAACCTGAATCCTACTCCAGACAGACAACCCACATAGCTGCCTCAAAGGCAGCAGATTGACCTGCCATGCCCCTAGGACCTTATCCTAACGCTAGGTTAGTTTTTGGGCATCCATACCGAGCCCTGCTCTGGTAATGCCTAATGGAACCTCCTACCAAATGCCCTGAGGCACTGGGGGTGAGTTTGGCAGAAATGTTTGCAGCGTGTGAAAAAAACCATTCCCCTGGGGATTCTGGAAGCCAGAGCCCCAGAGTGTTGGCAGACAGCAAAAGTACATCTTTCTGTATCAGATTGTCTCCAGCCAAGTAACTCTGGTAGTGGACTACACTAGAATGTGGGAGCCTGGTTGCAGTGTTCCAAATTCTATTGGGTCTGCAGTCAAGGAAGTGACTAAACTGCCTGAGATTACCTACCCAATTCCACCCTGGATTATCACCTACACAAACAGTGTTCAGGGCTGTTGTCTGCCCATCTCCTTTCTGCATGCAAGGCCACATCTGTACACAGTGACACCATACACCCATCTCCACAGGCCCCCAAGGAAGGGCTGAGTGCAGCCAGGGCCCCACCTGGCTTCAGACACAAATCTCGACTCTTACCTGTTTGTGAACCTGGATAAGCCATTATGCCTGTCCGGGGTGGCCTGCATCTTGTACGTACAATACAGATATTGTAGCATGACTTCCTCCACATGTCCATAGGCATGTGTGAATATATCTGTGATATTGGAGGAATGGTGTCACATGTAGGAAATACCTTCAAGCACATTTCCTCCTCTTCTCAATTTCTCTGAGTCTTCTACTCATCAGATCCTACCCTACAGTCCCTAATGGTGTGTGTAAGTGTGTGTGTGTGTGTGTGTGTGAGAGAGAGAGAGAGAGAGAGAGCATGCACAGTCGCTCCTGTGGGCACACATCGGTTCATCAGTGCTCATATTCTGGCGTCTGAGAAGGTGCCAGCCCCATCTACAGAGGGGTGGGACATACATTCCCAAGACCTTAGGCTTTCTAATTTTCAAACCAAACCCTAAAGAAGGGATTAGAGCTTTGGTGCTTGATGGTCAGAATCCACCCTTACCATTAAAGACTTCATATCCTGTGCTGAGACCTATTAAATCGTTTCCAATGGGTGTGATGTGGGTAGGGGTCCACACAGTGGGTTGCCATGACCTGGGCTCCCCTTCAGACAAGAACTTCCTGGATGCCTCCTGACTATGATATTGATGCTCTCTCTCACCCTGAAACCATCTCCATGTCTGTGGGCCCTGCCTTCAACACAACTTCTTCCAGAGCCCTGCAGTGTGTCCTAGGTGCATCTAGGGCCCCAACTTTGAGGGCACTCACAAAGAGCTGGGTTCATGCCTAGTTCAGCCTTCTTAACAGTCTGTGATTCTGGGAAAGGCACTAAACATGCAGCGGTCTTCACATTCTCCTCCCAGTAGTTCCCTAAAATCTCATATCTATTTAATCATCTTGTGGAATCCTGTCCCTTGGAGTGTGGTTTGTACTGAATGATTCCTTCCATTCCACAGAACATGGCTACATGACCCAAAAACCCCATCTGAGATTTAGCTCTAAAAGCCCATTGCCCATCCCCATGCAGCCTCTGACCCATTTTCTCTCTCATATCCTCACCCTGGAGTACAAGCCCCTATGCTGAACCTTATGTACACACATGGGCCGAGGACCTAGGAAGGAGGACCAACAAAAGTCAGAAGAACTCAGGCCTTTTGAGATGGACTGAATCCTGCCAACACCCCTACGTGAACTCAGATTCTCAGTGAAGCAGGTCCTGAATTAATGTTATCAACAGCCCCAAAGTACTGTGGGGTTCTGGCAGGAACCCCTAGGTAAGAACTCCTAGATTCCTGTACTTAAAGACTCCTCAGAGAATGTGAGATAGTGTTTGTTGGTTAAGACACTGAGTGTGGGATAATGTGGTCACACAGCACTAGGAGCAGGGCACTGATAGTGCCCACCTGTCCCAGGCTGTGGCCTTCTTTCCCTTTCCTTTGCTGCCCCCTTCAGCATCCTCCTTTCTAGCACCCTGGCCTCCTTTCGAACCCCCACTCTGGGAACATCATATTCTGCTTCTGATCCTCTGCACCATGGTACCCTCTGCCGGGCTAAATACAGTGGGATTTGTGCAGGGCTGCCTTCTTCATTTCCTGCCATAGGAATTCTCAATGTCATCTCAGCATAAGCCTTGTCAGATCCCTCCCCTGGTGGAGTTCAGGACCCATTTTAGTCCCTTGCACTTGTCTCATGTAGCAAATGCTCCATTCATTCACCCTTTCAGTTCGTGTTTGTGCATCTGCCCCTCTAAACCCTGAGCTCCTAGCGGGAGAAATTGTTTGCCTTATAAGTAGTGGCACCACCTGAGTGCTCAGGGCCCAGTGGCTGAAGGAACAGGAGAGGATCCAGCCCACCACCGACCAGCTCTATTGTCCAAGCCCAATTGATCTGGGTTATGTTTAAGTCCTATTGTTTTCTTTTGCTTCCTACATCAACTCTATGTTCCATGTGGGGCTCAAACTCGTGATCCTGTGATCAAGTACCTCGTGCCCTACGACTGAGGAAGCCAGGTGCTTCTTTGGTCATTTTCCTCTAGGTTCTAGGCTGATTACTATGGACGTTGCTTGCTAATTTTAACATCTTCTAGTTATATTCCCTAATGCTGAATTACCAAATAACTCCCCTAATTATGGTGGCATTTTGCCATAGATTTCCTCACATGACCGTGCTGAGTGGATCTTCAGATTGGAGAATGAGCTCCTTCACGTGGTCTTTGGGACCACAGAGTCCCCTCCACCATGGTCCTTCTCACTCCCTTGATTATCAAACACTTCTGCTGCATCAGTACAAGGGGAATGTCCATGAATTAAAGTGTTCAAGTGGTGAAATTTGTAGGAACCAGACAGAAAGAAACAGATTTGTGGCACAGATGTACTTACCATTTGAATGATGGAGTCAAATAATTGGAAATGGCTCAGTTGTTCAATGATGGGTCTTTGGGTGCTGTCATGAGAATGCCCAAGAGGACAGCAGCAACAGTGCTTGTACTGTGGGGATGTGGGGGACATCAGATAGAAGAAGAGCTCCACCTGAAACTCTAATTTCCCCCCACAGCATAACACACACACACACACACACACACACACACACACACACCAGAGGGAAAATCATAGGAATTGGGACAAAATCCATTACAGGTGATCTTTTCCTGGAGAAGGAACTTGTCTTCTTTTTGTCATATTTAAGTCATTATTTTACTACATAAAACACCTTCTGGCTTAAACTAAAGAACTTTTTATTCTATTACCTGACTTGTAAGTAATAATGGCAAGATTAAGATGAGATTTTAGGCTGGGAGGAGTCAAGATGGCGGAGAAGTAGCAGGCTGAGACTACTTCAGGTAGCTGGAGATCAGCTAGATAGCTTATCTAAAGATTACGAACACCTACAAATCCAATGGGAGATCGAAGAGAAGAAGAACAGCAACTCTAGAAACAGAAAATCAACCACTTTCTGCAAGGTAGGACTGGCGGAGAAGTGAATCCAAAGCGATGGGAAGATAGACCACGGGGGATGGGCTGGCTCCCGGCGAGTGGCGGAGCAACGGAGCACAAAATCAGGACTTTTAAAAGTCTGTTCCGCTGAGGGACATCGCTCCAGAGGCTTAACCGGGTGAAGCCCACACGGGGTCAGCGTGGTCTCAGGTCCCGCAGGGTCACAGAAGGATCGGGGGTGTCTGAGTGTCGCAGAGCTCACAGGTATTAAACGGGAAGCCGGCTACAGAGACAGAGCCGAGGAGTGACTCTCAGCTCGGGGTTACCTTGAACCGGTCGCAGGCTCGGTCAGCTTTGGAGCGCGGCCGGAGGCCAGGGTGGCGGGAGTCATTGGGCGCTGTTCTCTGGGGGCGCACTGAGGAGTGGGGCCCCGGGCTCTCGGCTCCTCCAGGCCGGTGACCGGGAGGCCGCCATCTTCATTCCCGCCTCCAGAACTCTACGGAAAGCGGAAAGCGCTCAGGGAACAAAAGATCCCGAAAGCAAACCCGAGCGGATTACTCAGCCCGGCCCTGGGTAAGGGTGGTGCAACTCCGCCTGGGACAAAGACGCTTGAGAATCACTACAACAGGCCCCTCCCCCAGAAGATCAGCAAGAAACCCAGCCAGGACCAAGTTCACCTACCAAGGAGTGTAGTTTCAATACCAAGGAGAGCGGCGGAATTCCAGAGGAGGAGAAAGCAAACACGGAACTCATGGCTTTCTCCTCATAATTCTTTAGCCTTGCAGTTAAATTAATTTTTTTTCTTTTTCTTTTTTCATTGTTTTTCTTCTTCTGCTAAATTTTTTAACTTTTACCCTTTTCTTTTTAACATTTTAAAACTAGTTTATCTAATAGTATATATATATATATATTTTTCCTTTTTATACTTTTTCTTTATTGGTTTTCTTTATTTAATTCTTTTTTCTTTCTTTCTGAACCTCTTTTTACCCCTTTCTCTCTTTCTCCCCCCCCCCCCCACGATTTGGGATCTCTTCTGATTTGGGCTAAAGCATATTTTCCTGGGGTTGTTGCCACCCTTTTAGTATTTTACTTGCTCCTTCATATACTCTTATCTGGACAAAATGACAAGGCGGAAAAATTCACCACAAAAAAAAGAACAAGAGGCAGTACCAAAGGCTAGGGACCTAATCAATACAGACATTGGTAATATGTCAGATCCAGAGTTCAGAATGACGATTCTCAAGGTTCTAGCCGGGCTCAAAAAAGGCATGGAAGATATTAGAGAAACCCTCTCGGGAGATATAAAAGCCCTTTCTGGAGAAATAAAAGAACTAAAAATCGAACCAAGTTGAAATCAAAAAAGCTATTAATGAGGTGCAAACAAAATGGAGGCTCTGACGGCTAGGATAAATGAGGCAGAGAAGAAAGAATTAGCGATATAGAAGACCAAATGACAGAGAATAAAGAAGCTGAACAAAGAGGGACAAACAGCTACTGGATCATGAGGGGAGAAATGAGAGATAAGTGACACCATAAGACGAAACAACATTAGAATAATTGGGATTCCAGAAGAAGAGGAAACAGAGAGGGGAGCAGAAGGTATATTGGAGAGAATTATTGGAGAGAATTTCCCCAATATGGCAAAGGGAACAAGCATCAAAATCCAGGAGGTTCAGAGAACCCCCCCTCAAGATCAATAAGAATAGGTCCACACCCCGTCACCTAATAGTAAAATTGACAAGTCTTAGTGACAAAGAGAAGATCCTGAAAGCAGCCAGGGAAAAGAAGTCTGTACGTACAATGGTAAAAATATTAGACTGGCAGCAGACTTATCTACAGAGACCTGGCAGGCCAGAAAGAGCTGGCATGATATATTCAGAGTACTAAATGAGAAAAACATGCATCCAAGAATACTATATCCAGCTAGGCTATCATTGAAAATAGAAGGAGAGATTAAAGCTTCCAGGACAATCAAAAACTGAAAGAATTTGCAAACACCAACCAGCTCTACAGGAAATATTGAAAGGGGTCCTCTAAGCAAAGAGAAACCCTAAAACTAGTAGATCAGAAAGGAACAGAAACAATATACAATAACAGTCAACTTGCAGGCAATACAATGGCACTAAATTCATATCTCTCAATACTTACCCTGAATGTTAATGGGCTAAATGCCCCAATCAAAAGACACAGGGTATCAGAATGGATAAAAAACAAAACCCATCTATATGTTGCTACAAGAAACTCATCTTAAACCTGAAGACACCTCCAGATTTAAAGTGAGGGGTGGAAAAGAATACCATGCTAATGGACATCAGAAGAAAGCAGGAGTGGCAATCCTTATATCAGATCAATTAGATTTTAAGCCAAAGACTACAATAAGAGACGAGGAAGGACACTATATCATACTCAAAGGAACTATCCAACAAGAAGATCTAACAATTTTAAATATCTACGCCCCTAACGTGGGAGCAGCCAACTATATAACCAATTAATAACAAAATCAAAGAAACATATTGACAATAATACAATAATAGTAGGGGACTTTAACACTCCCCTCACTGAAATGGACAGATCATCCAAGCAAAAGATCAACAAGGAAATAAAGGCCTTAAATGACACACTGGACCAGATGGACATCACAGATATATTCAGAACTTTTCATCCCAAAGCAACAGAATACACATTCTTCTCTAGTGCACATGGAACATTCTCCAGAATAGATCACATTCTCGGTCCTAAATCAGGTCTCAACTGTTATCAAAAGATTGGAATCATTCCCTGCATATTTTCAGACCACAATGCTCTGAAGCTAGAACTCAATCACAAGAGGAAATTTGGAAAGAACCCAAATACATGGAGACTAAACAGTACCCTTCTAAAGAATGAATGGGTCCACCAGGAAATTAAAGAAGAATTGAAAAAATTCATGGAAACAAATGATAATGAAAACACAACGGTTCAAAATCTGTGGGACACAACAAAGGCAGTCCTGAGAGGAAATATATAGTGGTACAAGCCTTTCTCAAGAAACAAGAAAGGTCTCAGGTACACAACCTAACCCTACACATAAGGGAGCTGGAGAAAGAACAAGAAAGAAGCCCTAAACCTAGCAGGAGAAGAGAAATCATAAAGATCAGAGCAGAAATCAATGAAATAGAAACCAAAAAGACAATAGAACAAATCAACGAAACTAGGAGCTGGTTCTTTGAAAGAATTAAGAAGATTGATAAACCCATGGCCAGACTTATCAAAAAGAAAAGAGAGAGAGGACCCAAATAAGTAAAATCATGAATGAAAGATGAGAGATCACAACGAACACCAAAGAAATACAGACAATTATAAGAACATACTATGAGGAACTCTATGCCAACAAATTTGACAATCTGGAAGAAATGGATGCATTCCTAGAGACATATAACTACCAAAACTGAACCAGGAAGAAATAGAAAGCCTCAACAGACCCATACCATATAAGGAGATTGAAACAGTCATCAAAAATCTCCAAACAAACAAAGAGCCAGGGCCAGATTGCTTCCCGGGGGAATTCTACCAAACAGTTAAAGAAGAACTAATTCCTATTCTCCTAAACTGTTCCAAAAAATAGAAATGGAAGGAAAACTTCCAAACTCATTTTATGATGCCAGCATCACCTTGATCCCAAAACCAGACAAGGATCCCATCAAAAAAGAGAACTACAGACCAATATCCTTGATGAAACACAGATGCAAAAATTCTCGCCAAAATACTAGCCAATAGGATTCAACAGTACATTAAAAGGATTATTCACCACGACCAAGTGGGATTTATTCCAGGGCTGCAAGGTTGGTTCAACATCCGCAAATCAATCAATGTGATACAACACATTAATAAAAGAAAGAACAAGAACCATATGATACTCTCCATAGATGCTGAAAAAGCATTTGACAAAGTACAGCATCCCTTCCTGATCAAACTCTTCAAAGTGTAGGGAGAGAGAGCACATACCCTCAATATTATCAAAGCCATCTAGGAAAAACCCACCGCAAATATCATTCTCAATGGGGAGAAAACTGAAAGCTTTTCCGCTAAGGTCAGAACACGGCAGGGATGTCCGTTATCACCACTGCTATTCAACATAGTACTAGAAGTCCTAGCCTCAGCAATCAGACAACAAAAGGAAATTAAAGGCATCCAAATCGGCAAAGAAGAGTCAAACTATCACTCTTCGCAGATGATATGATACTCCTATGTGGAAACCCAAAGACTCCACTCCAAAAACTGCTAGAACTTGTACAGGAATTCAGTAAAGTGTCAGGATACAAAATCAATGCACAGAAATCAGTTGCATTCTCTACACCAACAACAGACAGAAGAAAGAGAAATTAAGGAGTCCATCCATTTATAATTGCACCAATAACTATAAATACCTAGATAAACCTAACGAAAGAGCTAAGAATCTATACACAGAAACTATAAAGTACTCATGAAGAAATTGAGAGACACAAAGAAATGGAAAAATGTTCCATGCTCCTGATGGAAGAATAAATATTGTGAAAATGTCTATGCTACCTAAAGCAATCTACACATTTAATGCACTTCCTATCAAAGTACCATCCATTTTTTCAAAGAAATGGAACAAATAATCCTAAAATTTATATGGAACCAGAAAAGACCTCGAATAGCCAAGGAATATTGAAAACGAAAGCCAAAGTTGGTGGCATCACAATCCGGACTTCAAGCTCTATTACAAAGCTGTCATCATCAAGACAGCATGGTACTGGCACAAAAACAGACACATAGATCAATGGAACAGAATAGAGAGCCAGAAATGGGCCCTCAACTCAATGGTCAACTCATCTCCGACAAAGCAGGAAGGAATGTCCAATGGAAAAAAGACAGCCTCTTCAATTAATGGTGTTGGGGAAAATGGACAGCCACATGCAGAAAAATGAAATTGGATCATTTCCTTACACCACATACGAAAATAGACTCAAAATGGATGAAGGATCTCAAGTGTGAGAAAGGAATCCATCAAAATCCTTGAGGAGAACACAGGCAACAACCTCTTCGACCTCAGCCGCAGCAACATCTTCCTAGGAACATCGCCAAAAGCAAGGGAAGCAAGGGCAAAAATGAACTATTGGGATTTTATCAAGATCAAAAGCTTTTGCACAGCAAAGGAAACAGTGACAAAACCAAAAGACAACTGGACAGAATGGGAGAAGATATTTGCAAATGACATATCAGATAAAGGCTAGTGTCCAAAATCTATAAAGAACTTAGCAAACTCAACACCCAAAGAACAAATAATTCCAATCAAGAAATGGGCAGAGGACATGAACAGACATTTCTGCAAGAAGACATCCAGATGGCCAACAGACACATGAAAAAGTGTTCCACATCACTCGGCATCAGGGAAATCAAATCAAAACCACAATGAGATATCACCTCACACCAGTCAGAATGGCTAAAATTAACAAGTCAGGAAATGACAGATGCTGGCGAGGATGCGGAGAAAGGGGAACCGTCCTGCCTCTTGGTGGGAATGCAAGCTGGTGCAACCACTCTGGACAACAGCATGGAGGGTTCCTCAAAATGTTGAAAATAGAACTACCCTATGACCCAGCAATTGCACTGCTGGGTATTTACCCTAAGGATACAACGTAGTGATCTGAAGGGGCACGTGCACCCGAATGTTTATAGCGCAATGTCTCCAATAGCCAAACTATGGAAAGAAACTAGATGTCCATCAACAGACGAATGGAATAAAGAAGATGTGGTATATATACACAATGGAATACTATGCAGCCATCAAAAGAAATGAAATCTTGCCATTTGCGACGACGTGGATGGAACTAGAGGGTATCATGCTTAGCGAAATAAGTCAATCGGAGAAAGACAACTATCATATGATCTCCCTGATATGAGGGAGAGGGGATGCAACATGGGGGGTTAAGGGGGTAGGAGAAGAGTAAATGAAACAAGATGGGATTGGGAGGGAGACAAACCATAAGTGACTCTTAATCTCACAAAACAAACTGAGGGTTGATGGGGGGGGGGGTGTTGGGAGGGGGGTGGGATTATGGACACTGGGGAGGGTATGTGCTATGGTGAGTGCTGTGAAGTGTGTAAACCTGGTGATTCACAGACCTGTACCCCTGGGATAAAAATATATTATATGTTTATAAAAAATAAAATTATTTAATAAAAAAATGAGATTTTAATATTTTTTTTAGAAATTGCCCCCTAGAATAATTTAAGCCTGGCATATGCAGGATAATGAAAGAATTTAAAGGTGTCTCATGGACCCAGAATTCCTCCCCATTTCTGCCATTCAAGATATCGTTATGAAAGGGAACAGTACCCCAGATAATGAGTGTAGCTTATTTTGGGGCTTCCCATGATGATAGTTCTTTCAGGAACACTTGTTTGTAATAAATTGTTACTTTTATAAAACAATGAAAAAAATTATGTATCTTTCTTATATTCTGTAGCCAGAGAGGGAAGGCCATATTATAGGATTCAAGTAACATGAAAATCCCAGATGAGGTATAGTACCAGAGACAGAGAGAAGTGCAGTGGTTGCAGGGACTGGGGCGTGGTAATAAGCAGTGAGTGATAAGTAGCCCAGGTTTCTCTGTGATAGAAATGCTCTACAAGTAATTAGTTGTGCAACACTATTAAAGTACTTAAAGGCCCCTCAATATACCATTGAAAAGGATCAGAGTAAACTTTTAAGGAAACTCTAATAATACTTTAATGAAAAAAATCTTTTCAGCCATTTTACAAGTGTGTACAAAACACAAAAATTACAAAGAGGACAAGGAACCCCATCCTTGGGGTTACAGACAGCATGAGCTGCTGCTTGGGGGCTGAGTCTGGTTATTTCACTGAGACAAGTGCTGACTCGAAGCCCTCAGGAACCAAAAAGGAGCATGGGCAGAACCCCGCTGGACCTTAGGGTCAGGTAAAAGGGATGATAGTTCTTCTATCTCAGGAGAGTGAATTAGAGCCCTGACTACCACCTGCACTGGCCCCAACAGGGGAGGTGGTGCCACTGCTCTTGTTGAGGGGTGAGCTCCAGCACCAGGGATGTTGTGGGTCAGCTTTGTGTCCAAAGATACAGCGGGCACCACAGTGGGAGCTGGGGCGAGTTCCTGAGGTGGTTCAGGATCTTTCTCTGGGCCTATGCTGTAGCTCCTTGAAACGAAATTATCATCAGCATAATTGACTTCCCATGTCCCTTCTAATAAAAAGAAACTTTTCCCAGCACTCAATGTCTTCTGTGTCCAGGAAGCAATACCTGGGAGATCTCCCTGACTAAGACCATGGGGACAGGAAGCTGAGACCTACTCACTCCTCTCAGCTCAAGTGTACTCTAGGCTTGGTCACTTGGCCCACTCAGCCCCCTTCACAGGATCACATCAGTCCGTCCAGCCCTTCTCACTCCCAGACTCTGTCTCCATGGGCTCAACCTGTTGCAGCTGGGAGAGCAGAACCTGGGTATGGTGCTCCAAATCTAAGCCTGGCATATTGAGCCCCATGCTGAATATGCCAGCAGCATATTCAGGCTGGGAAATTCTGGGGGCTGGGCAAAATCCTCAGGCTATTGTTCTAGCCATGTGTTCAAGATGGAGGAGATGGCCCTGGAAAGAGACTGTTAGTCAGAGGATCAGAAGACAGGGCACACTCCCAAACCAATATCCCAAGGAACCCTTGTGGAAACCTGGGTCCCTGGGCTTCCAGCTCCTGTCAGAGACCAGTTCTAGTCTTTGTCCACCTGTGATCTGGCAGTCCTGCCTGAGACAGGTCTCATCATAGATGACAGAGTGCAAAAAGGTGCTATGAGTGTGAGTCCTGATCAATGCTGTGAGCATTTCTGTCCTTCTTAGGGGAACTGGACATACTCCTCAGTCTGTCTCCTTGTCCACTTGCCACAGAATTCAACTGCATGTTCCCAGGGAGGGGTGGTGTCTGGCCTCTTAATTATCCTCGCTGCACATGCCACTGTGCTGTGAAGATCCAACCAAGTAGGGAACTAAGGGACTCTGTCTCTATCTAGGCTAGACAGGACCCTTTCCAGGACCCTGGGGGAATTAATGGACTCTGTCTCTAGCTAGGCTAGACAGGACCCTTTCCAGGACCCTCCCAGTATCTCAAATATTACCTCCTCTGCCCTTGTCCTGCCTCTTTCACTAGTTGCCACAAGTGGTTCTCCTTCCACTGACACTATTCTCCCACAGGGTGGGGAATGTCTGGACCCTGAGCTCTCACTGGGTCTTCTGAGCACCTTCTGGGCACCCAGTGTCCGGGTTCCAAAAGATGGCTACATGTGATGGTTCCTACACGCTCTGTTCTGTGTCCTGGGATTGGTGTTGAGTCAGGACATGGTGGGGGGGGGGGCTGGGTGGGGGAATGACTCCCTGAGGAGCTAAAGCTGTCCTCTAGCCCCCTCTGCTCTGCAAAGGTGCCCACATCCACAGTTCCCCCAGACACTTTCCTTTCTCCAGAAGGAACTCTCTGACCTTCACCCTTAAGGAGGAAACACAGATGTGTGGGATGAGGGTTCAAGAGTCCCTGGGGGTGAGATAAGGATCTCATGCATCAGCCAAAGCTCACTCACATATTATGCCATTCCTGGGCTCTGCCGACCTCATCATAGCTGGAGAAAATACACCCATATCTAGTGGAAGCAAGGGGTCATCACATAAAATGTCGTGTGGATGCTACCTCTCATCATGTCCACTGTCACTATTTGTCCCCTAACTAGTCTGGAGTCCAGGGGTGCTGTCTGCTCTGTGCAGCGTTCATAGTCAGCTCCTAGACGATCATGTGTGATGACTGGACTTCCTGAATGCTTCCTGAATGAAAGGGCCCCAACCTAGCCCATTACAGATACCTGAGTGGGCCTGGACTCCCTGCTCACCCCCAGGGGTCACCTGCTCTGGTTTCACCCAGGCACAGTCCTCATATAGAGACTCATATCTCCTTTAAAAAAATTTTAAATTACTTGAAGAATACCGGTGGAATTTTGATTGGAATGGCATTAAAAGTATAGATTGCTCTAGGCAGTATAGACATTTTAACAATGTTATTCTTCCGATCCAAGAACATGGAATGGTCTTCCATCTTTTTGTGTCTTCTTCAATTTCTTTCATGAGTGTTCTGTAGTTCATCGAGTACAGTTCCTTTACCTCTTTGGTTAGGTTGATTCCCAGGTACCTTATGGTTCTGGTGCTAGAGTAAATGAAATCAATTCTCTAATTTCCCTTTCTGTATTTTCACTGTTAGTGTATAAGAAAGCCACTGATTTCTGTACATTGACTTTGTATCCTGCCACGTTACTGAATTGCTGTATGAGTTCTAGTAGTTTGGGGATGGAGTCTTTAGGTTTTCCATATAAAGAATCATGTCATCTGCGAAGAGAGAGAGTTTGACTTCTTCATTGCGAATTTGGATACCTTTATTTCTCTTTGTTGTCTGATTGCTGTTGCTAGGACTTCTCATACTATGTTGAATAAGAGTGGTGAGAGTGGGCATCCTTGTTGTGTTCCTGATCTCAACGGGAAGGCTGCAAGCTTTTTCCCATTGAGGATGATATTTGCTGTGGGTTTTTCATAGATAGATTTGATGAAGCTCAGGAATGTTCCCTCTATCCCTATACTTTGAAGCGTTTTAATCATGACGGATGCTGAATTTTGTCAAATGCTTTTTCTGCATCAATGGAGAGGACCATGTGATTCTTCTCTTTTCTCTTATTGATTTGTTCTATCACATTGATTGATTTGCGAATGTTGAACCATCCTTGTAGCCCAGGAATGAATCCCACCTGGTCATGGTGGATAATCTTTTTAATGTGCTGTTGGATCCTGTTTGCCAGGATCTTGTTGAGAATCTTAGCATCCATATTCATCAGTGATATTGGTCTCTTCAATAAATGGTGCTGGGAAAACTGGGCAGCTATATGTAGAAGAATGAAACTCAACCATTCTCTTGCATCGTACACAAAGATAAACTCAAAATGGATAAAAGACCTCAACGTGAGACAGGAATCCATCAGAATCCTAGAGGAGAACATAGGCAGTAATCTCTTCGATATCAGCCACAGCAACTTCTTTTAAGATATGTCTCCAAAGGCAAAGGAAACAAAAACCAAAATAAACTTTTGGGACTTCATCAAAATCAAAAGCTTCTGCACAGCAAAGGAAACAGTCAAGAAAACAAAGAGGCAACCCACGGAATGGGAGAAGATATTTGCAAATGACAGTACAGACAAAAGATTGATATCCAGGATCTATAAAGAACTCCTCAAACTCAACACACACAAAACAGACAATCATATCAAAAACTGGGCAGAAGATATGAACAGACACTTCTCCAATGAAGACATACAAATGGCTATCAGACACATGAAAAAATGTTCATCCTCACTAGCCATCAGGGAGATTCAAATTAAAACCACATTGAGATATCACCTTACACCAGTTAGAATGGCCAAAATTAGCAAGACAGGAAACAACGTGTGTTGGAGGGGATGTGGAGAAAGGGGAACCCTCTTCCACTGTTGGTGGGAATGCACGTTGGTGCAGCCACTTTGGAGAACAGTGTGGAGATTCCTCTAGATATTAAAAATAGAACTTCCCTATGACCCTGCCATTTCACTACTGGGTATTTACCCGAAAGATACAGATGTAGTGAAAAGAAGGGCATCTGTACCCAATGTTTATAGCAGCAATGGCCACAGTTGCCAAATTGTGGAAAGAACCAAGATGCCCTTCAATGGATGAATGGATAAGGAAGATGTGGTCCATATACACTATGGAGTATTATGCCTCCATCAGAAAGGATGAATACCCAACTTTTGTAGCAACATGGATGGGACTGGAAGAGATTATGCTGAGTGAAATAAGTCAAGTAGAGAGAGGCAATTATCATATGGTTTTCACTTATTTGTGGAGCATAACAAATAGCAAGGAGGACATGGGGAGTTAGGGGAAGGGAGTTGGGGGAAATTGGAAGGGGAGGTGAACAATGAGAGACTATGGACTCTGAAAAACAATCTGAAGGGTCTGAAGAAGTGGGGGGGGGGGGGGGTTGGGGGATCCAGGTGGTGGGTATAGAGAGGGCACGGATTGCATGGAGCACTGGGTGTGGTACAAAAACAATGAATACTGTTATGCTGAAAATAAATAAAAAAATGATTAAAAAATAAAGAAAAAGTAAAAGAAAAAAAAATCTATGCTATGCAAAGAAATTTAGACATTCAATGCAATCTCTATCGAAATACCCTCAACATCTTTCAGAGAGCTGGAACAAACAATCCTAAAATTCGTGTAAAACCAAAAAAAACTATCCAAGAGTCCAACAGACTGTTGACAGGGAGAAAGAAAATGGGAGGCATCACTATTCCAGACTTCAAGCTGTATTTCACAGCTGTAATTACCAGGACAGTATGGTACTCGCACAAAACCAGACACCTATATCCATGGAGCATATTGGAAGACCCAGGAATGGACCCTCAACTCTATGGTCTCCCAGTCATTGACAAAGGGGAATGAATATCCAATGGGAAAAAAAAGACAGTCTCTTCAACAAATGATGTTATGAAAATTGGACAGTGACAGGCAGAAGCATGAACCTGGACCACTTTCTTACACCATAAATGAAAACAAACTCAAAATGGATAAAAGACCTAACTGTGAGGAAGTAATCCATCAAAATCCTAGAGCAAAACACAAGCAAAAACCTCTTTGACCTTGTCCAATTCAACTTCTTGCAGGAGGCAAGGGAAACAAAACCCAACGTGAACCACTGGGACTTCATCAGGAAAAAAAACTTTTGCACAGCAAAAGAAACAATCAACAAAACTGAAAAAGCAGAATTACAGAATGGAAGAAGACATTTGCAACTGACCTAAATAAAGGTCTAATCTCCAAAATCTAAGAAGAACTCATCAAACTCAATAACCAACCCCCAAAAGTCCAATCAAGAAATTGCCAGAAGAATGAACAGACAAATCTGCAAAGAACACATAAATGGTACAGACATATGAAAAAAATCCTCAACATCACTCTTCATCAGAGTAAGACAGATCAAAACCATCATGAGATACCACCTCACACCAATCTGATTGCTCAAATGAACAGCTCAGGAAAGAACCTATGTTAGCAAGGATGCAGAGAAAGGGGAACACTCTTACACTGCTGGTAGGAATGTAAACTGGTACAGCCACTCTGGGAATAGTACAGAGGTTCCTCAGAAAGATAAAAATAGAACTACCCTATGACCAACCAGTTCACTACTAGGTATTTATCCAGAGGGTATAAGTATAGTGATTAGAAGAGGCACATGCCCCCAGTATTACTCCAGCAATGTCCACAAAAGCCAAGCTATGGAAAGAGCCTTGATGTCCATTCACTGATAAATGAATCAAGAAGACTTGGTATACATACTCAGTGGAATATTACTCAGCCAACAACAACAACAACAAAAAGCAAAAACAAACAAACAAACAAAAAATGGAAATAGTTCCCCTTGCAACAGTGTGGATGGAATTGGAGGGTATCATGCTAAGTGAAACAAGTCACTTAGAGAAAGACAAATACCATAATATTTCACTCCTATGTGGAATTTAGTATACAAAACTGATGAATATAGGGGAAGGGAAAGAAAAATAAAACAGGCTAAAAACAGAGAGAAAAACAAACTGTGAGATACTCTTAACTAAATAAGGTATATACTGAGGGTTGCTGGAGGGGAAGTGGGTTGGGGGATGGAGTAATTGGCTGATCAGCATTAAGGAGGGACCTTGGTGTCATGAACACTGGGTGCTATATAGAACTCATGAATCACTAAATTCTACCCCCCCAACTAACAATACAGTGTATGTTAGCTAACTTGAATGTAAGTAAAACTAAACTATAAATGTAAAAAAGGGTGAAATGTAAAAAATAAAAACACTCTTTGCACTAGATCTTTAAAAATATATAACTAGACAATTCTAGGGGAGACAAGATGGCTGAGAAGTAGGAGGTGCCACATTTCAACCTGTCCCCTAAAGTGAGCTGATTATCTACCAAAGAACTCTGGTCACCCATGAAATCAGCCTGAGATTAGAATTATACACTTCTGGAACTCTACGGGGCAGAAGAAACCAGTGGGCAGGTAAAGTGGAGTGGGAACATCGGACTGATATCAGAAGATAAACAAAAGGGGAGGGAGCCACCAGAAGAGACCCATTAGAAAGTAATACCCCCATACGAGAATGCCCTGCAATTGGGGACCAGAATTAACTTGGAGTCTGGTTGAAAACACTCAAAAAGAGCAAAGATTCTAGGGGGAAATTGGGGGAATCAGGCAGATAGGGACAGGGGCTTAAGCCTGCCAACCCAAGATGCCACAGCTGGTGCTGAGCCAGAGAGAGTGCAGCGATGAAGCAGGTCTTAGTCCCTGGGTCACTGGGAGCCTGAGACCTCATAAATATATACAGAACATTCCACCCTCAAACAACAGAATACTCATTCTTCTCAAGTGCACATGGAACCTTCTCAAGAATAGACCAAATACTGGGTCACAAATAAGTTCTCAATCAATACCAAAAGATTGACATTATTCCCTCCATATCCTCAGATCACATTGCTTTGAAACTGAAGCTCACCCACAAGGAAAGTTTGGAAGGAATTCAAACACCTGGAAGCTGAAGACCACCTTGCTTAAGAATGTTTGGATCAACCAGGAATTCAAAGAAGAACTTAAAAAATTCATGGAAACCAATGAGAATGAAGACACTTCAGTCCAAAATCTATGGGATACAGCAAAGGCAGTCCTAAGGGGGAAATACATAGCCATCCAAGCCTCCCTCAAAAAAACGGAAAAATCCAGAACACACCAGCTGTCTCTACATCTTAAAGAACTGGAGAATCAACAACAAATTAATCCAACTCTGCACACAAGAAGGGAAATAATCAAGATTGGAGCAGAGACCAATGAGATAGAAACTAGAGATACAGTAGAATTCATCAATGAAACTAGAAGCTGTTCTTTCAAAGAACCAATAAGATCAATAAACCATCGGCCAAACTAATCCAAAAGAAAAGGAGAAGGCCTAAATTAATAAAATTATGAAAGAAAAGGGAGAGATCACAGCTAACACCAAGGAAATAGAAACAATCATCAGAAATTATTATCAACAGTTATATGCCAATAATTTAAGCAATCTAGATGAAATGGATGCATTCCTGGAAAACCATAAACTTCCAAAATTGAACCAGGAAGAAATTGACAACCTGAATCAATGGATATCTAGTAATGAGATTGAAGGAGTGATTAAAAACCTCCCAAAAAACAAGAGTCCAGGACCTGACAAATTCCCTGGGTGGTGCTAGAAATCCTTCACTGCAGTAACTTCCAGAGGACAGATGGTCCTGTCTACTCAGGAAAAGCCAAACAGATGTTCTCCCCTGCATTCAGAGGTTTCTGTAATTCACAACTCTTACACACATAGAGACCCCCAAATGACCAGTACTGACCCATAGGTAGGGACAGCTCTATGCCCCTATTCAGCAGGAAGAAGATACAGAAGATGAGACTCTCCTCCTTCACCAACTTTAATGACTGAAGGGTCTAAACTGTTGAGTAGGACATGAGGAGGGTGGAGAAGACTAGCTGAGGACAAAGCAGAAGTTGGCACGCCACACCATCCCTCCACAACATGTGATATGGGTGACATTCCTCAGTCACTCTGGCTGCCCTAAAGCCAAGGAAAGGGAAAAAAAAAAAAAACAGATTCTCCACAGATGGAGTTCAAAACCCTGCAAGACCGGAGTCTCCCTCAGTTTTATTATAAAAGTCCTCTTGATTCTCCAGGAAGAGGCTTGCTTAACAAGAGGCTAACTACCTTCCAGAGACCCGTAACTCTGTTTCCTGAAACCCTAACATCTCCTTCCCCTCCATGACACTGAGGGAGGATGAGGCCAAAGGAAATGTCAATAAGACAGAGTTTCTTTTCAAACCTGCAGTCGCTTGAGAAGGACCTGTGAGAAGAGGAAGCTAACATTCCTCCAGGCAGCTCCAAACCATCTTTCTATCAATGTCTTCCTAGAAGGAAAAAACCACCTTCACTTGACAAGAAGCAAAGCCTCCTGTATCCTGGGTATCCTCTGTCCTCCTGCAACGTTCTTGCAAAACCTCCTTTTTGCCTGACCTCCCCCAGTGCCATCCCAGAGAGTCAGCCTCCCGTCACAAACCCAGCAAGCAACCCTTTCTACCCACGGGTCATATCCCTGTGCTTTAATAAAAATCACCTTTTGCCAGCAAAGCCATCTCAAGACTTCTTTCTTGACTATCAGCCTTGAACTCTAACGTCTGTCCTACATCAGTCCTGTCTCTTGTAAGGCTCTGTGGAAACAACCCTGCAACACTGTCCCATTTTGGTCACTCTTCCGACTCCAACCACCTAACCCACTGCACATTCTGTGTCCTCTGAGGACAGGACCCTTCTGTGATTCTTGGGCTGAAACCATCACATGGCACCTCTTTAAGTCCTTGACGTGGTTGAGTTTGCCCATCTTAAACTCCCCAGCATCCCATCCTCACTTTCTTTTTCTCGCATGTTGTATCTGGTCAATAGGTTCTCATCACCAAAACCCTATAACAGGTTTCTGCTCCTGAGTAGAGGACTCCATTTCTTTCCTTTGTCATCAAGCTCAAATATTAAACTCTCACATGTTTGTCTCACAACTTTCAAAATTTTTCTTTCCCCTAATGCCTCTCTACTAGTTTCTCTTCTCCCTTTTTTCAAGCATGCCCACCCTTGCTTCCTTCCTTCCTTCCTTTCTTCCCCTAGTTATCTTTTTCTTCTTTGTATTCCTTCCTTCCTCCCCTCTTTCTTTCTTTTGTTCTGTTATCTTAGTCAACATAGAGTACTTCAGTAGTTTTTCATGTAGTGTCCATGACTCATTGATTGCATATAAGACCCAAGTGCTCATGGCAATACATTCCCTATTAAAAAGGATGGAGTGATACCCACACAGGTGCACCTCAAAGGTCTGCTTCTCTGCAAGTCACGGAAGCTTCATGGTAATGAGCCCTGCCTTCCACACTACAGCTGTACATGGGGTACACTAAGCGTGCACCACAATCTCCTATCTTCCAAGACCTGAGGAATCGGGTTTTTCCCACCAAATATCTGAATAGTTTCATTTCTTGGCTGAAATGGGCCTCAAGTCAAGCCATCACTATGTAGAAAGATCTATCTGAATTCAGAAGGAACATTGCACTCAAACATAAGTGGTGTGCAGAGTTTTACACAGAGGCCATACCTGAAGGAGGAGGCTGGAATTACTACGAGTCAGAAAGGGATGAACATGAGTGACCAATCCTTCCACAGCCCTTCCTGTTCTGGCCATTAGCAGAGGGTTCACACTGCACAGGAACCTGGCCAATGCTGGGGCACAGAAGGGAGATTTCTCACGTCCCTCACCTCACTCCATGTGTGTTGCATCCTGGGAAGACAAACCTTGTATTTACTGACAATGTAGAAGAGCCTTCAGCCATGTGTCCCTGGTACCAGTGACATCAGAGCTTGTTCATCCTGGATCACAACACACACATCTCCCCAGTGTGGGAGAGCCTTTAGTCGGGGCCTTAACCTTGGGAGACATGAGAGAACTCACCCTTCCGAGGAAAGTAGACATGGCACTCATGGGGGAAACAATTCCAGGGCAGTGCTCACCTCTGTACACAGCAAAACCACCGGAGTGGCACCTTAGGGATGGAACAAAGGTGGGAGACCCTTCATTCAGAGATCTCTGCTCTTATTCATGCCCAGGACCTCACACGGGGTAGAAGCCATGTGGTGGGATTGCTGTACAACATCTCACAGCAACATGCATCCCTTCGAGGCCATGGGCACATTCCCACAGACAGAAACTGGTTGAAGGCCATCTTCAAGGGAAAGCATTTAATCCAGCCACACCCTTAGCCAATATCTGAGGATCCACACCAGTGGGAACCCCGACAAATGCAGTCAAACATGGAAGAGCCGTTAGATACAGCTCTCACATTTGGAGACACCAGACAACTCAGAGCAGAAAAACCTGTGTCTGTCATCACCGGGGTCCCACCTTTATCCAGAGCACCCACCTTTCTCACCACCACAAAAATCAGACAGTACAAATCCCGTGTCTCCAATCTCTGAGGCAGAGCCTTCTGCCAGAAGTGGTCCCTTTCCCAACACCAGAGAACTCACATGGGGAGAACCACTAGCTCTGTATCTTGGTGGGAGAAGCTTCAACTAGGGCTCAGGCCTCAGCTCCCGCTACCATCTCAGAGTGTACATCATCCCTCACACAGGAGCGAAGGTGCAGGGACCTCCTGGGACACCCTGCATCATCGCTCCTGCTGAATGCCAATTAAATCCATGTGGGAATCCCATTCCTCACAGAGCCAACTCATAAAGGACATGGGAGGATTTGCACACAAGAAAATCCTCCCAGTGTGATGAGGAAAGGGATGTGCTCAAGTATCCCTTCTTCCTTAGCCAGCAACCATGCCCTCACAACAAGGAATCACTGATCCCAATGCAATAGGGGGAAATTCTTCCCCAGACACTCACATCAGAAAATCACTGGGCAAATACCTCCCAAGGAATTTCTTAGGGGGACATTGAGATACAATCTCAGACACTGACAATTTTCACTGCAAACACATACAACTGGGTCACGTTCTGAGTGATATTGAATGCATTATTCCAGTAACCAATAGCTAGAAATAAAGCACATCTACTCTGATCCATCAGTAGTTGCATGAAGGCCAGTCTCACCAAACAGGCGGGGTCTCACAACCGTGCACACTGTGCCAAGTAAGAATATGGGACTTTTCCTTTATTAGCTCTCACAACCTACCACAGGAAACTATCTCTTGGTAGGAAGTTTGATCACAGAAGTAACACTGCCTGGGATCCATGAGAACATCAATTGAGGGTTAACTCAGAATCTCAGAATACAAGGTGATTGATGTATGTTCACAAAAACATTAACCTATCCATGTATGTAGATAGCAAGGATGAATGGCAACAAGATTCAAACAAACACATGGTTTGTGATCTACCTCTCATGTGTCCTTAATTCTACTAATATTGTCCTCACAAATTGGAAAGGATTTACAAATTAATCACATGCTTAGAAATATTTCTATTTACTTCACTTATTTGAGGAGTGAGAGAGCTAGAGAGGGAGCAAGAATAGTCAGGGTCGATCAGCAGGGAAGAGGGAGAAGGGTGCACAATACAGGGCTTGATCCCCCATGACCCAGGGATCCTGACCTAAGCCAAGGGCAGATGCTTACCCAACTGCATCACCCAGGGCCTGGCAAATTAATTTCATCTTTTACAAAGGTGCTCTTCTGTAAGACCTGTTGGTACCAGGGCAGGAAAACCTCTACAGTTCAGCATCAGGCAGTGAGGGCTTCCTCCCTGTCTATGAGAACTTGGGAGCCAAGGTGCTTTCTCCACCACCAAGAACAGCTATGTATCTCTGGGCCTGAGAGGGTGTACAACCACTGCAGATGTGGAAATACTCCCCGATTTGGAAGATTTTAGAACAGAAGGGGGTTCTTACACTCCCTTCCATAAAGACAAAGCATGTCAAGGAATGCCCTTGTGGTTCTTTCAGTTAAAAGACCAACTTTTGTTTTTGGCTCCAGTTATGATGTCAGGGTTATGGGATTGAGCCCCGTGTCATGCTATGCAAGGCATGTGGAGCCTGCTTAGGTCTCTCTCATCCTCTGCAACTCCCACTCACGCCGGGCCAAAAGAGAGAGAGAGGAGAGAGAGAGAGAACGTGTGCGGAAGTCCACTCAGACATCCATTTGTAATGATGCCTGGTATTCTTTGCTCTAGATGAATGGCCCAATAAAGCAGTGTGGGCAGAAAGTTGATCATAGAGAGAAGGTCTATTTATAAGGTCAGCCTGCAATAACTCAGGATTCTGCTACCAGAGGCAACCTGGAGTTCAGAATTTTGGTGTGGGGCAGGCACTTGCAGAACCTTCTCCATATGTGCCACTAAGTAATGTTCCCCAAGCAGCAAACTCTAGATATTCTGGTTAAGGTTACATCCCAATTTATCGAAAAGAAGAGGGTATCTTTCCCTCCAGAAGAAAGACAGAGCCAGCAAAAAAGACACCCAAGTCAAGGCCTGAACCTCAACCCAGGCAGGAGGTTCAGAACCAGGACAACTTACTACTGTGATGTACCTCCACCAGGGGAGATGACAGGGGTCACACTCCTGTATGTGCTGCACTCCAATCTGCACTGAAGAGACAGAGGCCAGACGCTTTGGATGCTGCCTATGAGGCCACATCCTCTGAGCCTTGAAGCACCACCTGTAAAAACAAGGAGGTAATTTAGTTGAGGTCTCAAGACCCGCACATGGGGAGACACAGGGTCACCCATGATGGAAAGCAGGCCCCTTCCTCCTAGCAGGGAGTGTCGTCTCAAGGAGGCCAGAACCACAGGGCCCTGTGATCTGTGAAAGACTTAGCATTGCTGCTGGAAGACCTTCCCTTAATACATGCTTGGTGATTTGGCTGCCAAATGAGGCAGAAATATGCCTGAAATGTGGCTGAAATGTGCCTCTGGTCTTTCCTTGCTAAGACATGCCTCACATGGACCCTGGAACTCAAAAGGAAAAAAAAAAAAAAAACAAGAACAACTACCTTCCACTTCCACAATAAACTTCCACTTCAGGGTCGTGGCTACAGCAGACTTCACACTGTATGTATTTTGCCCTGATAAACACCAACCCTCCAATAAAGCACAGAGCATAGAGCCAGGCTTCAGCATCCCAGTGACCTGGCTGGCTGACGTGGCTGCCTGGGCCTGCCTGCCTCCTCCCTGGCTCCTTTCCTATGAGTATCTGCCTGGCCATGTGACTCTGGCTCTGCCCCAGGTGCCCCGGGTCCTGGGTGTAGGCTGTCAAAAGGCAGTTGAGGAAACACAAACTCCAGCTGGCTGACACTCTGCTCCCCTCAACCCAACCACCATGGTGACCAACGTGGGCCCAGGTGCCAGATCGGACTGCAGCCCCCACCTTCCTGCTCAAACACAGGGCGATCCTTGGAAGCAAGGCACATTGGCCCCCAAAAGCCTGCCCCTTAGCATGAATAACACCTGGGGACAGAAGCCTGAGATGCCAACACAATCTACACTCCAGGCAGTGCATTTCACTCGTCCTCACGTTTTGCAAAGGTTGTCTGATGGTTCCAGAAAAATCCGGCTAAGTTATGGCCCGAGTGCTGTTGTTGTTTAGAACCCTTAACCTCCCCAGATTTTTGAAAGGTCACCTGACCCATTTCAAAGGGCTGGCACAGCGACCACGCCCATTTCTCCTGCCAGCCTGGGAACTCTGCCTGCAGAGGGAATTCCCATCATTGTGGCCAGAGGCATGACACTCTAACTGCCCCAGCTGACCTGAGCAGGAGCCCCAGTAGAGGAGGGAAAAGGGACAGGGCCCTTGGGTCAAAGAAGAGCCTACATGGTGCTCAATGAGACATGACATCCCTCTGGGAGCCGCCAAAGAAGGGGCAGCTATGACAACAAACTCAGGGGTTTCATCTTATCACAAACGGGTATAAACAATGAGCCACGGGGCTGTCTCAGACCTGAGAAGGGGCTGTGACCAGCAGGTCAGGCTGATGTGGATACCGGGTTGCTGCAGGCCTACCTGGCACCATGGGCCACAGAGCACAGACTTCTCGGCAGAGGCCAAGGTCGGCACATGCCTGGATTCCTAAGGAGGCAGTGCCTCTCTCTGGCAGCAGGTCCTGGGAATAAGGAGGTTGCCTCCAGGTGTGAAATAATCCCTCAGTTCTGAGTGCAAGACTGGAAGCATCTCTCTGTCCATTGGGGTGGCCCAGCCCTCCACAGATCTCCTCTTTCCCAGCAGTGACCACCTGGAACTCATAGTTTCCCCTTTCCATGGTGCCCTGGAACCATGCTCTTCAACAGGGGGCACACTGCTAGGCCCCTGAGAGAGGCAGGCCAGGACTCCCAGAGGGCAGGGTCACCCGGAGCATACAGGCATCACTCACAAACGCCTCCACAGCACGCTAGATGGGCTCAGCCGATGCTCTTGGAGGCTGTCAGGATGACCCCAAAGTGCTGGTATTTCTTCACACCTACAGGTGGAAAGAGACAGGGATCAGAGGGTCCAGAACCACCTCCCTCTCTTGGAACTGCACTGAGCTTCTGCGGGGAAAGCCCCAGGCATCCCCAGAGGTTCTGTGTGGAGCGGCATCCTCCTCCTTCCTGGACCGGGGATTTTCATCCACCCAGCACAACAGCAGACCCACACAGCCCCTCTGCACTCAGGGTTAAGGGAACAGCAGCTCTCTTCCAGATGAAGAGCAGAGGAGACAGAACACAACATTATGGGTCTTGCCATTCCTCCAGAATCTCTTTGTGAGAACAGATGGGAAAGACCCCAGCATCTGAGCAAGAAATGCACTGTTTGGACTCTTGAGTATTTTAAATTTGTCATTTTCCAGTGGCTTCTACCTTGCATACTACTGAAAATGTCAAAATAAGTGTTCCTCCAAGAATACAAGTCAGCCATCAGGTCTACCCAGAAATGAGACCCTAAGTACCATCTAGATGGGATGTGCTCAAATCTTCTTCTTTGTGGGATGCAGTCTGAAGACTCAACTAGCTTGGATGATCCAGGAACTAGGAAACTTCCACCTTCCAGGGGCAGAAAGGACCCAAAGCAGGTTGCCAGCCACCCAGACCATGAAAAGAGATGGTAGGAAAACCCACTCAGGTCATTGCTGTTTTCCTGTTAGAAAGATGAGAGAAAAGAGATGGACGAGAATTCTCAAGGAAGATTCATGACGATGGAAGCTTTGCTAAGAGAGCTACTCTGAAACTAGAGTGTGAAGGCCAATCAGGAAGGAAACCATAGGCACTTCTCCTGTTTCAAGTGTCTAAGCACCGTGAAATTTGATTTCCGGCACATGGACCTGCTCAGTGGCAGATCCACCATCCCCTGGTACACATCCTTCTACTCTGGACTGAAAGAGAGACAACATAACACCTGTTAGCTGCCAGCACTCATCATCATCCTTTCAAAACAAGTGCCTGTGCTTTTCCCTCATGAACCTGCACTCCCTGCTCAAAATAGGGAGCACACCTGATTTCTCTCCACTCCATGTCTCCCAGAGGACTGGGTCTAATTCCCCAAACAGAAGTGTACCATTTTCTTTTTCTTTTCTTTCCCAGCACCCACTTCTTTACTGACACAAAGATGTACCAATGCAAAGGGCCATGGTTAGGCTATTTATACATCATCAGGTTATGGCAAACATCAGAGGAAATGTTAAAATGCCAAAGTCCACCTCACCTTAAATTCAGATTCCTGAAATCGATGGGTTTCCAATTCAGTCTTTTTGGGGAATTTCTTTCCAAAGAACCAGCCCCGGCTGTCAGAAATAAAATGTCTATTTTGGGGGTACCTGGGTGGCTCAGTGGGTTAAAGCCTCTGCCTTCGGCTCAGGACATGATCCCAGGGTCTTGGGATCGAGCCCCATGTTGGGCTCTCTTCTCCGTAGGGACCCTGCTTCCTCCTCTTTCTCTACCTGCCTCTGCCTACTTGTGATCTCTGTCTGTCAAATAAATAAGTAAAATCTTTTAAAAAAGAAACAAAATGTCTATTTTTTTATAATCATTTTTTTTTCAGCAGAACAGTATTCATTGTTTTTGTAACACACCCAGTGCTCCATGCAATCCGTGCCCTCTCTAATACCCACCACCTGTTCCCCCAACCTCCCACCCCCCCACCTCTTCAAACCATTCAGATTGTTTTTCAGAGTCCACAGTCTCTCATTGTTCACCTCCCCTTCCAATTTCCCTCAACTCCCTTCTCCTAACTCCCCATGTCCTCCATGCTATTTGTTATGCTCCACAAATAAGTCTATTTTGACAGAACGTCAGAAATCTATCCAATTTCCTCCATCGTAGTCTCTAAGGTACTCTAATACTATACTGTCTTCACACCAACACCACCAAGTAAAACCCTCACCAAGTCATAAACTCTAATTAATTGTTATCTGACATTTGCCAAGGTGACAGAGATTACTTGATATTAGTCAACTTAATTTCTTAAAAGTATATGTTTCATAACATCATTAAGAAAGTTTTCCAAAACTGTGCCAGAAAAATGATCTATTTAGATATCAGTTGGATAAATGATATAATTGTGTTACCTGAAGGAGCATGACGATTGTAGTTGTCATTGTGTAAATATATGCTGTTACTAGTTGGATTTTTCCCCCCTCCCATCGTATTATGTTGCAGAACTCATAAAATATCTTCATTTATGTCTCAATTTTATTAACTTGTTTATTTATTTTGTAACGATTTTACTCACTTCTTTGGCAGAGAGATAAAGCTCCCAAGCAGGCAGAGTGACAGGCTGAGGCAGAGGGAGAAGCAGACGCTCCTCCCTTGAGCAGGGAGCTCGACTCTGCCTCGATCCCAGTGCCTGAAACTGAGGTGAAGGCAACTGCTTAAGCAACTGAGAAACCCAAGTGCCCCAGGTAGAAACTACTTTAAAGAAATCACGTTATATTTGTTGCCTGCAAATGCCTATATCCCCTGGGTTTTTGCCAAGGAGTTCTGAATTTTCACTTTCCACGGGACCGCACGGCAGTGGCCAGTCCTGCAGGGACTTATAATGTATGTGGCCCCCCGCATGCCAAGCTCCAGGGAGTGCACGGACAAGGGGTGAAACCAGCAGAGAGGTTTTGGTTCCAAACACTCCAGAGTGCACAGACTGACCTCAGCAGCCAAGAGGGTCCTACCCAGCTATCACCTGCCTCATCCTCTGTGTCCATGCAAAGACACCACATATGCATGCCATGTATGTAGGCCCCGAGGCGCCACCCAGTGGTGGAAACTACCCACTGTCCACAAAGGCGACCCTCCCTGCAGACCAGAAATGGAGGGTGGGTGGCAGGGAAGAGGGAAGTCAATGCACTAAGCGACTTTGAAATCGGAAATGCAGGGGGAATCCAGTGTTTTCAAAGAGTATCTCTCTGTCCCCTGCAGAAAGGGCACCTTGGGATCCAAATTAATGCAACTCACTGAAAAATGACAGATATATGTTTGCATCCTTAGCACGTGGCTCAGGCAGTCCACCCCACAGACAATATTAGTAACTGTCACCCTTGGCTCAAAGGGGCTCCTGGAAAGAACACAGGGCCTTCCTGGGGAGGGGAGGCCCACAGGAAGCACTTTTTTTTTTTTTTTACATATTTTACTTATTTGACACAGGAGGCATGACTTGGGTGAGGGGGCAGAGGGAGAAGCACTCCCCCTGAGCAGGGAGCCTAATGCTAGGTTTGACCCTGGACTCCAAGAGCAGGACCTGAGCCAATGGCCAATACTTAACCCACTGAGCCACCCAAGAACTCCTGGAGAGACTTTGTGAAACAATCTCGTATAAATAGGAGTTTTCCAGAGTAGCAGATGACAAATGAACATTTAAGTCTCCTATGTGCCCTCAGGAATATCTTTTTTTTTTTTTAATGTCAAAAAATGTAGTGAGTTGGGGCACCTGGGTGGCTCAGTGGGTTAAAGCCTCTGCCTTCAGCTCGGGTCATGGTCCCGGGGTCCTGGGATCGAGCCCCACGTCGGGCTCTCTGCTCAGCAGGGAGCCTGCTTCCTCCTCTCTCTCTCTGCCTGCCTCTCTGCCTACTTGTGATCTCTGTCTGTAAAATGAATAAATAAAGTCTTAAAAAAAAAAGAAAAAATGTAGTTAGTTAACTTACTGTGCAGTATTGTGTTCTGCAGTAGAATTTAGGGATTCATCACATCTCCACCATTCAGAGCTGATCACAACAAGTGCCTTCTTCAATGCCCATCATCCATCTACCCCTCCCCAACCCACTTCCCTCAATGACCCCACAGTGTGCAGGATGTCTTCACTCTGAGAGTTCTGTTATGACCATTGCCATGGTGACCTGATGACACGCACCCATCCTTCTGTTTCAACTGCACTCTGTGAGCCGAGCCCCTTGCAGTTTGGGAACAGGTGTAAAAGTCCCATGATGGGAGATCTCAACTGCTGTTCTACAGGTATGTGCCTATCGATTTTCTCAATTCTCTTCTCTCAGGTTGGCTGCTTCACTTTTACAGAGACTGGCTTCTTCTCTTTGGCTTTTCCTTTCCACCCTCTGATTTCTCCTCCTGGTTCGATGCCTGTATTTGTTAGTTTTTCTGGGTTATTTCATTGGCATTTCTTGGGGAAGCTGCCTTCCTTAAATCGCTTCTAGGTTCAGAAAACCGTGCTATTTCTGAATGCCAATTTCAGACAGTCATACAGTGAACACACACAGGACACATGCCACACTGTTGTCCCTGGATCAGGAGCATCTTGGTGCTACCCAGGCAACACATTTGAGGGGAATGAACTGCCGGTCACCTCTTCTCAATGGAGATAACAAAATTGGGAGAGGAATGGTCAGTGGTCAAAAATGCAGCTGTTTTAGAAGGAGAGACACTGGAAGATATCGGGGAGTTTTCATGGGTTGGTGTGGAGGGTTTCATGGGCCATCTGCATGATGCCTGGGAGTGGAAGGGAATGGGCTGTGTCACCATGCATGTGGAAAGAACACATGGCAGCTGCACAGTGGTCTGTCTGTTGGTCTCAAAGATACTGCTGGGCTGGGTTCCAAGGTCCTGCCTATGTAGGGAGACAGGAGACTGTCCCCCAAACCTACAGCCTCCAGAGGGGATCAAGAAACCTGAGAGTAGACAGGGGAAGTTGGGGAAGAATGAGAGAGTAGGGAGGAATTCACTCCAGCCAAGGTAGCCTCACTTCCATCCAGCTCCTCAGAACAGTCCTCACATCAGAGCAGGGCATTCAGCATCATCCATCTCCTACCTGAAACCTACCATCCCCAGCCACATGGCCACCTCCATGTTAATTCGTACCATGAACTGCTCCTCGGGATTGGCCAGCTCAAGGCAAGCGAGTTCTTGGCAGGGTCAAGTGTGATGACCGTTGGGAGTGGAAGGCATGTGAATTCTCAGCGGGGTCCTATGTGACCATTGGGAGTTTGAATCAGCTTGGAGGCCAAGCAGAACCTCAGTAGCCGTGGGGTTCAACTGGACTTCAGGAAGGCCATGGGCAACCGTGCTGACCTTGCAGAGAGGTGTGGGAACATGGTCAATGCTACGTGTTCCTGGTCCTTCACTAGGGCTCCATTTGGAAGAAACCGCTGCATATTTTATGTCAGGGCCCCAACACAGAGGTGACTGAGGACTGAGTCTGGTCTTGTGGCACTTGCTCTCCCCTACAGAAACACTGGCACAGGGGGATTTGAGATTGTGAGGGCAGCTCTTGATTCAGGGGTTCAGGACGTTTTCTCAGGGGCCCTGGTTGGGTGTCAGGGGCTCAGGGATCCCCATCCACAGGGAAACAACGACATTCCTTTCCCAGATCCATCACTCATCAGGGTGGCAACTCTGTACAGTCCCTTCACCACCCTACATTTCAGTGCCCTCCACTGTCAAATGGGGCTTCCAGCCTGTTGCCACTCCCATTGGTGCTGCTGTGGGAGGACAGGAGAAAGGCACATGGATTGTCTGTTGGCTGTAATGTGTTGTTCTCATGTGAAGGATAAAGATGGGGCTTCCATCCTCCCATGCAGTGGAGCCATCCCAAGTCCCATGTCTGGATTCACCCACAGCCAGCTGTTTAGCTGATTCCATAGGCAGCCCATTCCTCAATACCTACTGAGCAACTGGGAAGCATCCCGTCCTTTCCTAGGTCCCAATCGCTCCTTGTACTCAATCACTTGGGAAACCGTGATGGCACACTAACGTCTAGCCCAGAGGGCAGGGAAACGGGGCACAGAGGGTTTTCGGGAGCACTCTCAGGTAGGTGTGGCTCCTCAATGGGATGTAAATCAAGGCCATCAAGCATGCTCACTGTGCTCCGCTGTGTTTCTGTAAGGTCTCTGCTAAATACAAGCCGTTGCCCACAGAACCTGTGGGCGTGGCAGGGGGCAGAATTCAGAGCACAGCACATGGCGACCTCTTCCTAAGTCCCACCTGGAGGGAGGAATGCCTGCTGGGCAGCTGGTGAGTAGGGGCAGGAGATGGTTGGACTAGAAGTAAAGAATGTCGAATCCCCCTATGGTCTTCTGACAACAAGATGCCGACACTGCTCTCTATTTCTATGCTTCTCCCAGCAATCTGTGTGGAGCTTACCCCTGAGGATGTGGAGGTGCCCACAACCACGCTGGCCCCTCCACGACCACCCAAGAAGAAAGTCCGGTTCTCCCTCCGGGATCGGGTCTACCCCATCAGGGACACTGAGGAAGGTATCTTGGATATTGACTCATTACATTGGTTGGAGATGCATTATTTCGTTCAGTAGCACAGACATAACTCAAGCTTTCAAAACTGCTGAGACACATTTTCCTATGATTTCACTGGTAGCCGTTTCCATCTATGCCATCCATCACCATTAAGTCCACAAGTCAAGTTGAAATTCTCATTCAAACTGCATCCAAGGGGCACAGGAAAGAAGTGTCTACTAGCTGAAGGGATGGATCTTAGGTCTTTTTGGAACACAGGTCCTTATAGGTCTCTCCAGGAAACATGGTTCTTAGATGTGTAGGAAGGGAGGGACTATGTTTTCCGCCAGTAACGCTGAACAGAAAAATGGAACAGAATATGACAGGAGGTTTCATGATATCCCCGCTCCACTTTCGTCCAATAGCCACATCTTACATGGGTGTGTTATGTACCTTCAAAGGAACAAAACGAAACAAAGGTTTCCAATATTTTAGGAAATAGATGGACCTTGGAAACCTAACACACATTTTGAGAGCAAGCACACAAGGAAAGAGGTACATTACACGATCCCAGGCTTTGAGGACACTAGAGTAGGGACATTTGTAGACCCAGAAAGTGGAAAGGACGGTTCAGGGAGGAAAGGGGGAGGGCCAGTCATGTCGTCACGGGTATACAGTTTCCATGAGATAGGATGGCAATGTTTTCCCCATAGATGGCTGTGCTGTCTACAAAGCATCAGGGACGTGAGCAGTGTCACTGAATGTACATGTACTAATGAATACAACCGTCCACATTACTTAAGATTCCATCACCGAAAAACCCACTACTCCAAGGCAATAGAGGATGATAGGGTCACAGCAGAGATGAGGGAAGACAGCTGAACAGTCCCCATGATGAGGTGAAGAAGTGGCAAGCTGGCTTGGATTCACAGTGGGCAGCAGGACTCAGGGGACTGCACCCTGTAACCCGTGTGCCTTGAGTGTTTCCCAGACGGACACTGATGAGTTCCCACTGATGACATACCCTCCATTTGAAAGCCAAGGCCCCGTTTCCCTTTTCCATTTTGCTCCCCTCCTCTGTGTTTGTATGTACACCAAGGACATTGGCCCAGCAGAACGTCAGGCCTTGCTTGGTCACTTCACATCCATTCACTCTGGCCCCACATCCACATCAAGCAGAGTTAACTTCCCAAGTCATTCCTGAGTAGTGCAGCCAATGTCGTGACAGCTCCTCTCTGCTCTCCTAGACCCTGTGGAGGGCCAGTCCAAGGACCTTCCTAGGGGCTGGACAGAGGAAGGCGCCCCAACTCTCCCTGAGGTAATAAGCTCGCCTCTCTTTCTCAGAGACAGAAATGTTCTTTCCTAGATTTCTTCCATCAGTGGAGAATGAAAATCTGGCACTTTACCTCCCAGGGGAAGGGGGTAGCAGTCTCCCCTCATGGAGGAATGCTGGGTCCAACCTCTTATGAACAGAAGACCCAAAAAGGGTGATGACACAGGACAGCCTCAGTTACAAACTCGATGGGATCAAACACCTTCTTCAGCAGAAAATGTTTCTCCTTGAAAAGGAATATTCTGTTGATCAGAACAGACTTCAGAGATCTGCCATGAACAGCTCCAGCATCATTCAAACTGTCCTCTTTAACTTGGGTGGGGGGACATGAACTCAACCACGGGACCTCATCCAATTAACTGCCTGAAGTCCTCCCCAAACCAAAGGGCTGGCCCAACAGCGGACAGGATGCTGGGATCCTCACTGTGTTTCCTTATCCCCAATCACAGGTAGACGTTGGGAGGAATGACAGCTGTATGTATTTAAGAGCATTGGGCTCTGGGAGGAAATCTAGAGTACAAAGAAGCCTGCCCCCTGATTCTGGGTTCCAACAAGGAATGGGGATTTGGGGATACTGACCGAGACGGTCCAGTGAGGCACACTAACTACGTTGTACAGGGCCTGGAAGAACTAGTACATATGGAAGGGGTGATTTGTGTGCATGTGGGATGAAGGCCCTGTGTGCATGGGTGCGTGGCGGTGTGTCTGTCTGTCTGTGTGTGTCTATGTGTTATGCTTGTGAACACGAATGTGTGCCTTTCTCAGGAGATATTTCTCACACTTCCATCACAATCAAATTGTCACCCTCCCAAAACACTCTCATCACCCTGGCACACTTTACATACTCCTTCCCCTGCTCACCACAGCTGTACATGGAGGACGTTTCCCTTTGCTTTCCTGAGACGGGCATGGTGCGGAGATGAATGATTCAAACCATTGACCTCCTACTTGGAAAGCCAAGATTTGAGCTCAGGTTTCAATTTGAAAGTTGCTCTGACCTACGTACCTGTGTTAGTCCCTCAGCCAGGGGTCATGATGTACCATAGTGCTAGCTAGCAAAGGGCTACCAGCATCTGTGCACACAGCCAAAAACCTAGATTCTACAAAGGTCCCTAACAGGACCCACCATGACACAGTGGACCCCAAGGTCACAGAAGCTGGGGCAAGGATAGAAGCCCATGTTAAAGATTATAGCCTGGCCTCTGGAGTCAAGTGCACAGAGAAAAGCCACATCCTCATGCTCAAGCTCACAATGCTGGAAAGGGTGTGGACCCGTGGAGGACAGAACAGGGCAACATTGGTCATAACCAGTCTCAATGTGTACACACGACCATGGCAGAAAAGCATCCCAGAGGGAATTTAGTGTACTTGATAAGATTTCCGTAAGCCACAGGAAGGTTCACATTCTCTAAGCACACACTCACACACCACTGGCAAATAGGAAATCAAGGTCAAGCTTGGTTGGAAGCTTTGGACCCAACATCCCCAGGGCAAATCTCCTGCAAAGCTGGCCTACAGAGTGTCAGTACACACTCCAAGACTCCTCTGTGTAAGGAACTTCCCACTGGTCAGAACACCTGGGAGGGTTTGGACAGCCACTGTCTTCATGGGAACACACACACACATGGGACAGCTCAAGAATAATGGAAGGAATCTATCAAACTCATCGATGGTGCCGGCTGTTTACATAAGCTATGATGTCAGTGTTCTCCAGCGTTGTACATGGGAGTTTCTGAAGACAAATAATGAGTGAAGGCAATCTACTAGGCTTCTTTTCTGAGGGTTGAATTCAGCCCGGCAAGCAAGGCTGCTCTTTATGTCGTGCAAAATCTTTCAGAGATGTGATGCATATAGTCACAGCATATGGGGATCTTGGGCCCAGAACTGATTTCCAAAGAAGAAGCATGTGACACCTTAGTGGCATGTCAGTCAGGAGAGGTTATGGGACTCAGTCCTCACACAGAAGCCAGGTTAGGGTTCACATGTATTGTACTGACTATTTGGCTTTGATTGGGCTCACTTTAGCTAGAAAGACAGAAACCCTCTTCTCATTTCCTTCCTGCTTCTCTCCCATCCCTTCCTCTCTGCAACAAGGAGAAGGCCAGGCAGCAGTGCGATCCGTACCTCCTACGCACCCACATGCACACACTTGCCTCCTGTCCTCATCCATCCAAACTCCCTGCCTACTTCCTGAGCAGCCACACCAGTGTCCTCACAGTGGCTCTGTATCCTCCTAGCTCCCCCCCCCCACCGAGGACCTGATGGAAGAGCTACCCATTTTGAGGGCAGAGGAAGAAACTCCGACTCTCCCTCAGGTAAACTCATTTTTCTTCAAGATTTTATTTATTTGGAAGACAGAAAGAGAAGGAGAAAGAGGGACACAGAGTGCACGAGAGCACAAACAGGGGGATTAGCAGAGGGAGAGGAAGAAGCAGGCTCCCCTTTTGAGAAGGGTGCCAATGTGGGGCTCCATCCCAGGACCCTAGGATCAGGTCCTAAGCTGAAGACAGAAGCTTCTAAGTTGGAGCCCCTCGGTCACCTCGGTAAAGTCATTTTGTGCTTCTGAGGGACAACCAGTGTTTGAATTCTCTTTCCATGAATATCTGAGCATGTACATGCCAGAGGGTAGAGACAATTTCCTTGTTGCCTAGAGCCTGCAGTGAGTTTATACCATTAATGGACACCATATTTAGATGGGCACTTAGAAAACATCACCACCATTCCTTCGCAATGGATGGTCATGAGCATTTTCCAGGAGGTCATTCTATCTATGGAAAATGGCTTTGTAATGAGTTGCTGAAGAAAATGGACTTGGGAGATTTGACATTCCAAGCTGGAGCCTTTTCTGGAGGTCACTTTCTCCATCTCTGGATCATAAACTCAATGACCACATCCCATCTAGCTTGCTTACAACACCAAGGGCACACAGATGTGTGCACATGGTGTGCACAGGCTGCTGGGATCCTCACTGGGTTTCCCATTCTCCAACTGCAGGAGGCGGCAACTGGAAATGGACCATGTATGTATTTTTCTCAACAGTCACTTTAGGGGGACAGATCTAGCTGAAGAACAAGGTAGGGCTTTCTCTCCTCCTTTGGTCTGGAGAGCTTCCCCCATTCTGAGTTCCTGCTGGGAATAGAGGCTGATGTGGACTGAACAAATGGAGTGTCCTATAGAAAACCAGGACCCTGTGCTACAGTCCCTGCAAACCAGTAGGTCATTTAGGCGGTGTGCTTGGTATGTCTGAGGGTTGGGACTTATTTTTGTGTGGGTCGATGCTACAGGACTGGGCATGTGGGTGTGTTGAGTGCATGCCTTTCATCAGAAGACATCTCCCATTTAATGGAGTTGAGGGCACGGGTCAAAATTTCAAAGCCAAACCTCCTTCATTCCTGCTGTGCACACCCCCCTAGGACACCACATTCCTCGCTGGCCACAGCTCCACCTGGAGGGTTGCTTAGGATTCCCTTTCCTCAGACAGGGATGGGGAGAAAGGAAGGGACCCACATCTCTCCTAGTGGGGACATTTCTCAGACATGGTCAAAACACAAAAGAATTAGAAGCTACTTTAGCCTACCAAAACATCATCACCAGCCTTACAAAATGCTCACATCTTGAATGCACAGAGGGAAGGTTCACTGGCAAATGGCAACTGACAGGAAAGCTTCATCATTAATTTGGTGCCCAATCAAACTTCCTGACAATCTGCTACATGGCCAGGTTAGAGAGTGCCCTTCTCTCTCCTGGCCTCCGCTCTCTAATGAACTTGCCGGTTCCTGATTAGGGAAGGGGGGTGGTTCCTGGGAAACTGGGTCCCACTGATCCGAAGGACACACCCACATGCCACAGAAAAGGAAGACTGGGAAGAATCAGCACTTTGTGGTTGGGGGCTCTGTTGGAATGCACAGATGTCAGTATGTAGAAATCCTGTGTCTTTGGTTTTCCTGACTATGTATGAATCAGGAACAAATATAAATCTCTAGGGTACTTGTGCTTGCATTGAATGCAACCCTACCACATAGTGTTCTGAAGAAATACAATCTCCTATAAGAGGTGAGAGATAGGTAGGAGTGGCATAGGTTGATCCTGGCAAAGAAACGGTCTTGACAATGACCATGACACAGTCTCTGGTTGGAGGAACTTGCCTGTCAGTAAAACGGAGTGTGCATATTAGTGTTTACCCTCTTTTGGATTAAAGAGGTCACCCTGATTCAATTCCCTGTAGCTAAAGTTCAGAGTCAATATTTCTCTCTCCATTCCTGCTCCTTCCCCTGACCTTTCTTGATGCAGCAGCAGCTTGCTCTGTCAATACCCATGTAACGCAACATTGCCATACACTCCCGTGCATGCCCACCCCAAGCTAAACTCCCTGAGCTCTTCCTACTGAACCCCACCAGTGGACTGGACATTCTGTGTATCTCTCCCCAGCTTCGCTGGATGGACAGGCGGGTGAAATTCCACAGGAAAGACAGAGGAAGACGCCCCATTTTTCACCAGGGTGGTATGTTGGCCTTTCTTTGTGGGAGACACAAAATTCTTCTGGCTTTTTTAATCAAGGTCACATACAAACATCTCAGCATGCACAATTTACAGGGTAAGGAGAAGTTTGAATGAGAATCTGTTACCAAGTGCTACCTAATCCCAAAGACATTGCAGGGGGCTGGGGACAACCACAGCAGGATCACCTACCATCTGGAGGGCAGGGAGTTTTGGTGGGGGTAGCAGCTATTCCTCCTTGATATCTATTTTGTCCAGTGGGACTTGGAACATCGGACCTGTAGGAAGACTGGGTGCATTTGTGGAGGACTCATTTTGCTCTCTTCATACTTTGGGGCTCATGTGCCACTAGCACACTTCCCCATCTGGTTTTCTCCCATACCCCAGGGAACAAAAGAGCCATGCAAACAGGACAAAGCCTGATTTGATGTTCATACTGTTTTCTTTTCTGAAATCACAGGTGTCCCTGCTGGAAGGGGATGGCGGTAAGTATTCTGTACTCTACAGTCACTCACTTGTTTGCAACAACCTGGAAAAGGGGAAACATGGGGCTTCCTCGCAGGCTCCATGATGAGAACCACCATGATTCCAGGTCCTGAGGGACTGAGAATAAGGTTCGGAGGAACAGAAAGATATTTTCTGGGCAAAGACCTGTGGCCTCATGGCCCTGTTCCCGGAAACTACTCCGCTGCTCTTAGTTGGTGCAGGTTTGGGTGCAGGGAGTAGGTGTACCTTGGAGATGGACTATTTCACAGCTACTCCAGGCCCTGTAGCTCTAATAGGAGGCACAGTTTCTATTCATGTCCCTGCTCCTCTCTAGGACATCTCATCCTCCATCCAGGAAGGGCCAACTGCAGCTCAGTCCAGACTGATTAGCTCCCCACCTCCACACACTTGTCCACACGTGCATGCCAAGCAAAGCTCCCTGAGTGATTCCCAAAGAGCCCCATCAGGGTCCTGACACTCTCTCTGTGTATCTACCTAGATCCACTAGCTAGCCTGTGTGATGGCCTTGATGTGGACAGCACAGAGGGAGAGGTCCCATTTTCACCAAGGTGGTAAGTTAGCCTTTCTTTATGTGAGGTACAGCATCCCTTGTTTCTCTTATGCTTGAAATCAGATCTGAACACCTCAGCACGTACAATGCCCTTGGTGGGGAGATTATTGAGTGAGAGTCTGTTACCCATGGGTACCCCATTCCAAAGACCCTGCAGGAAACAGCAGGTTCAGTTACAGTCCTCAGGATAGTGAGCTTTTTCATGGGTACTACTGACACTGCCTTGTCACCTGTTTTGTCCAATGGACCCAGGGCATGCAACCTCTAGGTAGATTCCATATCAGTGCCCATGACCCTGCCCATCACCAAGAGAACAAAAGAGCTGTGCATGCAGGACGAGGCATGACTTGATGTTCATCATGTTTTCTTTTCTGAAATAGCAGGTGGCCCTGCTGGAAAGGGAGAGTGGTAAGTATGCTGTACTCTAGAGTCACTCATTGGTTTGGAGCAACCTGGACAATGGGCAAGGTGAGGCTTCCTTGCAGACTCCATCTTGAGAGCCATCCAGAATCCAGATCCTGCTGCAAGGACACTTAAGGGTCATGTTCCGGACCAAGACCCGAGGCCTCACAACCTTGTCCCCAGAAGCTACCATGCTGTTCTTAGGTGCTGTAGGATTGGGAGCTGGAAGGAGGTGTGTTTACATGGAATCCATGTGCTGTGATTCTCAAGGTTGGTGTGTGCATCAGTTGGTGTGAATGGTATGTTCTCGAACGTGTCTGGTCCCCTCAACATGGTTATTACTGGTGTCCACGTTCTCAGGGAAGTTTCCCATCACCATCACGTCATGAATGTCCATGCATGTGAAAACTCCTCAACACCTACAATTGCAATAGGTGTTCTTTCCTTGAAAATACACATCAATTCTCCTGGAAAACAAATACTGTCACTAACTAGGGAGAGGGAAACTGTGCCCCAAAGATACAATCCGTGTTACTCAGTGGGTGTCCATGGATCTCTCACATCATGGTACATCTTGGACAGAAATGGTCATAGTACCTTCCTCTTGTCACTTCACTCATACATACATCTCTGCACCAGAGGCCCCATGATGCGTCTTCCCAACCTCATCAGAAGCACTGAGTGCTGGGACAGACTCCTTCCTTCTGCAGGCAGCTTCTGGGACAGCCTCGTGCAACAGCCCATTTGGAGAGGACCCTGACAAAGGAGCAGTAGCGAGGAATAGATGGGGCCAATTCACTCTATGTTTCTCCATGGAGATCTACCATTTCCCTGCAGATACAGTGTCTAAGAATTAAACTGGCCTTCTCCCAGGGGAAATCACACACCCATCACTGGTCCTAGCTGGGGCTCTCTGAGATGGGCCCAAAAGGTGTCCTATAAAAGGGGAAATGAGGTCTTCATCGTGGACTGAGCATCATTGGGGGGACCTGAGCCCCCTCCACGCAGAAACAAAGGGTGCTCTGGGCATTGCAAGGTGGTGAAAGAGAACCTCAAACCTCAAAAGGTGTGACAGGACAATCACCACACATTTCGCTGGCCATCTGTCTGTGCAAGAGGGGCTTGTTTTCTTCAGAAGGTTTGGGCCAACAGAAAAATCAAAGTAGTTCAGTTCCTGGGAATGGGAAGAGAGCCAAATTAGGGTTTCAGGGTTCTTTTGCAGCAACAAGACTTTCATTCATGAGAAACATGTACCTGAACAGAATCTGATTTTCTGACCTCTCTTTTCCTCACTTGCATGTGCGGGATCCACGGTAGTACCTTTCGCTGCTCTCTGAGGACACTCAACAGGCTTTTCCAGGGCAGTTGCATCATTCTGCATTCCACTAATTGTGTACGAAGTTTCAAATTTTCTGCATCCTTCCAACATGGGTTTTGGGCTTGAATTCCTGGTTTGGGTCCTCACTACCCTAGCAGACAATGACACAGCTCAGTGTCCTTTGGATTCATATTGCCCTCACGATGCCTTATGTTGAGCATCTTTTCATATGTCTGTTTGGCCAGTCATTCATTCCCTTTGCAGCACAGTCTATTCAAATCTTTTTCTCAATTCTTTCATTTGGTGAAATCCTGTTTTTTGTTTTTTGTTTTGTTTTGTTTTGTTTTGCTTTCTTTGGTTTGTTGTTTTTCCTTTTTGCCAGTGAACACACCTTTTCTGAAATAAGGATTGAAAATGGTGTCTCCAATCTGGGGTCTTCCTTTTCATTCTGTTCGCTGTTTCAGAAGAGAATGCTTTTTCTAGGCGGTCCTCTTGTCAAGCATCATGATGCCAACATGAGCACACTTCTTTGGGCATTTCTATTTTGCTCCCACATGCCCCTGCCTATTTGTATGCCAGCACCATCCTGTTGGCTCAGGGGAATGATCCAAGGTATTGGAGGGTCAGCTTCTAGGGACCCACAACCTACTTCTTCATATTCAGAAACGTTTTGGCTTGTTGTGTTCCGCTGTGGTTCCATATCTATTCTAGCAGTTTCTCTGTTTTGAGAACAACACATTGTGCTTTTGTTCAGTGCTGCACTGAATCTGTTCCCAATTTATTCTAGGAACTGGGGGTTCTCCTTAATCTCTTAGGGTCCAGAGGCCTCCAACAGTGCCTGGTGGGTGCATGAGCCCAAGAATCGCTTACCTATCAATGGCCCTGTCAGGACAGCCACTAATGCCCGAGAAATATGTGGGAGAGCAGGCCTTGTCTCTCGCTCCTGGTTGGTTTCTAGTGTTGAGCTAACCAGGAAAGAGTCTGCCTAGTATCCATTTTACACAGTCATTTATTATCTCAATGAAGTATACGGAAATCATCAAGGAAAAGAAAACGTCCAGTTGGTCACACCCACTAGCTACACGTCAAGAGTCCCATAACTACTGGAGTTTTAGATGGTTGCATTGGGAGGGGACAGAGGTCATGGGCATGCAGAACTGACACTGGGGTGACTGCTTCAGCATCCTTGTCTCATTAGAAGGGATAAAACTCCAATCCCTGTCTCCTCGAAGGGCTCCGGCTCCACCAGCCCCATGAACCTCTGACAATGGAGCAAAAGGGTCAGGCAGATGCTGCATGGCCCATAGACATCTCAGCGCACCTGGGATGAAGGGGTGAGGCAGTTTCTCTCCTAACAGCATTGCTCCTGTCTCTGTTCCTACAGATCTGCATGTGGAGAGCACCGATGACTCCAAGAGTGAGGACGAAGTCTCTTCAGGTTGGGAAAGGCATAGAGGAAGGGAACAGTGGACAAGGCTCCTGGGAACATGGGGTTGCCCCTGCCACTCTGGAGAATGAAGAAGGTGGGTAAAAAACCACCAAGGAAAGGGATGCTTTGGCAACAGGCATGATTTGCTCATTTCACAGCTTCTGAATGAAAAGAACAGACATTGTGTCCACGGGCCTTTGGGGCAGGCTGGGTTTGTCATCACCACTCGACTCCTCAGGCAGCTATTTTAAGGACCTTTTTTATCAAACCTGCTCTTGCCTCCCTTTGCCACTGCCACATGTCAATGCCTGGTCATTTTGCTCATGGCCTCTTGGGAATGGTACACAAGAGATTCTGGATCTTTCTTGGCATGGGCCCAGACTTGGTCATGGTCATGACTTGGTGGACCCAACCACCCTCTCCTCTGTAAGAGAACCAGGACACTACGTTCTGGTGTGAGCCAGGAGGTGGAAGACAGGTCTAAACTCTCTCCCTCATAACATCCACTACCAAACCTTCCTGGTTCTGTCCAAGCTTTTGTACCTTCATGGGGACTCCCAGAGCTGGAAAAGGTAAAGCGTACTTCCCCTGGGTTCACTACACAGGCTTACGTGTCCCTTACCGTCTGCCAGACTTCACAAAGCAGCTGAGTCTGACCTGTGGATGTGCTCCCAAGGGACTGATGCCCCCATGCAGCTGCCCTGTAGACCCCCTGTCATGGGCCAGGGTCCCCCAGGCCTGTGTGAGGGGGCTACTGGACCTGTTTCACACACTGTGCCAGGTCCAATCTACCTCTCACCAGCTGTCATCTAGGCATAGCACAGAGCCTTTTGGGAGCAGGGCCAGGCAGTCACGGCTCCTCTCACGAACCCACCTCTCCCACACAGAGCCCTGGCCCTGCCCGCCATTCCCCAGTCATGCCCAAACTGCAAACATTCCTCAGGCCTGCCCAGGGCCCTACACAAACCCCTGCCCCATCTATTCCCTCCAAACCTCAGCAGGAGCACAGGCAGGAATCCTGTGTCTCAATGACAACACTGTTGGACATTTTCCTGGGCTGCCCTGAACAGCTGAGGGTACCTGGAGAATTTCCTGTGCTCCCGTCTCCATTCAACCTCTGTAACACTTATGGAAACAGGGAGCGTTTTTATGAGACTGAAACATGTCCCTGGGAAGGTCATCTCAGTAACTGGGCAGACATGGGCTATGGGGAGGTGGCTGGCCATCTCTCCCAGCAGTTCCCCAGCAATCCCAGACCCATGACAGCTGCTCCCAGCACAGGGGGATCGGGGGTTGATTCCGTGGGAGCCAGGATATCTCCTCTCTTTCCTTGTTTGCCCCCTCTTGGATAACAATATGACTGGTGGAGCTTGACAGGGGGAAAGACTTGGAGCATCTCTAGGGGAGGAGGAGGAAGGGGAGCAGGGAAAGAGAGGAACAAGGACGGAGGAAGGCAAAGTACTACAGAGGCAGTCTTAGGGACAGTGACGGCCTCCAGGAGGGAAAGGATCACACAGATGGGCTTTCCGGGTCTTGGAGAGAATCGGAGGTGGGAAGAGCAGGTGGGCCATCAGAGTCCCACCTGCACCCTGCGGAGATCAAGCAACCAAGGCCAGGACTGACTCAGAGCTGGGGACCCACCCCACTGAGGGCAAAGCCCATTATCCCCAGAGCAGCAGGCCATAGGTCCTCAGCTCAACTAACTCCCATTTGTCCTCTCTCACGGCCACCCAGCATCCTTGCTGCTCTCTGACCTGGAGGATGATTCCATGGAAGATGACGATTCCGATGGAAGGAGCCACACTGCGCCTGTAATTCATTTCCACCTCCCTCTCTTGGGCTTCCTCTCTCATCTATCTATAAGCCCCTCCTCCGAGCTCTTCCCCTTTCCCTGCTTTGAGGACACCCACCCTGGAGGCCCTAGTTTCAGGCAGGCACTAAGGCTTTGCATCTGAACTGCTGCATGAAATCCCTGCACAGCCCTCATCAACCCTTTCCTAGCATCACCCTAACCCCTCACCACTGAGTCTGGGAAGCAGCCCTGGACAGCAGAGCAGGGAGTAGGGCTGGGAGTCCACAGGGCATGGCTCACCCTGCTGGAAGGGCCTCAGGATGGGAGGCTGGGCCTGGGTGTCCCCACTTGGTTCTCTGCTGCCTGGGAGTCTGTGCTCATGCCCCGTTCTGCTCTTGCTTTTGGCTCCCAAGAAGCTTCCTTTCTGTGGACTTGACAGAAACAACAAGGGAAGCAGAAGAAGAGAAGGACTTGGGAATGGGGTGAGTTAGGCAGGAAAAGGGCAGGCAAACATGGACACATTTTATCCCTTGCTGCCCTGACTTTGTTGTGGGCACCTCGGGAAACTACACAAAACCCGGGGTGCTGCCCTAGCCTCTGACCATAAGAGGAGATGAGAGGAAGGTCCAGTCCCTGCAGGCACTAGGAAGCCCTGAGAACATCCCATGGGAAACCTCCACCTGATCCGTGAAACTCCCTGTGGTGGTTGGGCGGTGTCATCCAGGAGCCGCTGAACTTGGAGGGCACTGGCTGCCTGGAGGGGCTGGACACCAGGCAGCCCATGCACTGTGCTCTTCTGGAAAAGGGCCCCATGCCACATTGACCCCTTATGCTGCATGACCCAAGCCTTGCCCTCCCACCCTGCAAAAGTCAGCAGACGGCTTGCTCCCAAACAACACTAGTCAGGAAGAGATAGTGGTGGGGTGGCCTCACCTCCCATTTCAGGCACCTGAGAAATGAGCAAAAAGGCTCTCGGGCTCATAGGAGAAGGACAGCTCACCCCTCCCAGTGCTGCATCCCTGTGGGCACAGAGTAGGCCCCGGTCTCCAGCTGAGTCATGTACGCCAGCCACTCCCATAGGATCTGACCAACACCACCAGTCCCCCAGCCTCCAAGATGCCTCGTGGGAGGTAGTGGGTTCCCTCATGGCACCATTTCGCTATGTGAGTTTGATATTCTAGAGACTCTCCTCAATCCCTCAGTCTTCAGGTAAGACCCGTCAGGGAAAGGCCACCCTGCCTGCTTCCACCTCGCCCACCACCTGCCCACAGCCTGTGGACTGTACAAACTCCCTTCCCATGGGAGTCGGGAGCATGCTGTCTCTGCCATGCCACCTGCAACACTCGTGTGGGCAAAGGCTCGCCCCACAGAGAAGGGCATGTCGAGGGCTCTCAGAGAGGCTGGGGAAGGGACAGCCTAGCAGGAGGAGAACCCAGCAATCATGGAGGAGGATGGTCAGGGAAGGGGCCTCAGTGACCCTGGCAGTGTATCCTTCATTCAGCCCCAGGGGCAATGGAAGAAGTCAATGGAACCCCAAGGATGAGACAACAGGACCCTCTGAGTTGGCCACCACACCCAGAGTTGGCTCCCCAAGCCCTGCTGATGACTGACACTTGGAGCATGAGGCAATGATCTGGGCCTACAACAGTCCGTTGTCTGGTGAGACTGGGTCCACCTGGGACTGGGTGGGACAGCAGCCTTCCAGTCTTTTCCCGTCTGCTGCAGGGGCTGCTCCTCCTCCTGCTGTCCCCTCCAGTCCCCAGCAACCATGCAGAGCATGGCAGATGCAGGAAGTAGCGGGACTGCCAGGGCCCCTTGACCACCCTGGAATCAACTTGAGGAGCAGCAGCCACACCAGCTGTATGCCCCTAGGGGGCCGACCCTGAACTGCCCCTGTCACTTCCACACACAGTACCATGACCAATGCTGGGCTCACACTGGCAGTGGCCCCACAAACAGGCCTCTGTCAGCCTGTGTGTTTTGCAGCAGCAACAGATATAGGGAGGAGAGGCTGTCCCTCAACTGAGTTTGACCTCTGCAGCACCCAGACACCATGGCAGAGGAACTGGGGCCCCAAGAACCATGCTGCACCTCGGGGAAGCTTGGGCCTCAAGGATGGCAATGCTAGACACCTAGGGTGTATAGAAATGGGATCCAACATTCCTTTGGTGGGAATGCAAGTTGGTGCAGCCAATTTGGAGAACAGTGTGGAGATTTCTTAAGAAATTAAAACAGAGCTTCCCTATGACCCTACATTGCACTACTGGGCATTTACCCCAAAGATACAGATGTAGTGAAAAGAAGGGCCATCTGTACCCCAATGTTCAGAGCAGCAATGGCCAACATTCCTTTGGAAGAACCTTAAAGCATTGCATTGTTTTGCTCTACCTGAGCCCTCTAAGGTCCAAAGTTCTCAGGAAGCATTTTCTTCTCCCAAGGCAACCCTCATCATCTCCCTATGTTCAATAGAATCTCTTCTCCTTATAACAGGGCATCATTGGAAACATGGGTGATTTGACCAAGGCTTGGACGGGACTGTTCTATGGAGAGAGCTATGCAGAGACTCAGATGGGATCAAAGGACTTTAAGGAACTAAGACTGACTTTCAGGAAACCTGCAGCTTTATGCCCCCTTGGGAATGTTGGCCTGACCGCTTGGTTTCCAGACTTCCCCCACCGCCTCACCAGGAGCATAAAGAATGTTACTCTCTGGCAGGTGTAGGAAACTCAGGATATACCAGTCACCTCAGGAAGAGGAATCTGCCCAAATCCACATGGATTGCAGGCACTCTGATGGCAAGCCTTTCCCTTGGCTTCTGACCTAGAGAGACAATGATTAGAGATTCCTCGGAAAGTCCAGGGATGCAGATTCTAAGCAATCACCATGATCGATCACTAGGCTTGCTGAGCTTGAGTGGATGATTGGGCCACGTGGGTTAAAGTGGGACTTGCTTTCCAAGGACATGAGCCCTGAGTTGGCTGTCTCTTCGCAAAGGAGCATTCTTTTGAAGAGGAAAAGTAGGCTTCAAGAACCCACCTTTGTGGATGCTGAAGTCTAACTCTGGTGGCCTTTCCGTATGTGTTGCTTACCTAAGCTAGACAACTTGAGGTCATCTTCAGAAACATTTCCACATTAGCTCGTGGACAGGCAATCCCTTGCTTCTTATTCTGTGGGGATAATACCAGGACCCCATGGGCTCAGGGTTAATTCAACAACTGGAACATGCGACTGATTCCCCCATGACTGTAGAACTCAATTAGCACCTTGACCAATTGGATGGGGCTGAGATGAGGAACTCATTCCCTCAAAGCCAGACCACATATACCACTCCACAGGGTTCTCTGGGGACTTATGGAGACAATGAAGGACCCCGCTCTCTCTGTAACTGGAGTGGAGGGTGCACTTGGGAGGCCCTTATCTTCCGGGCAAGTTTTCTTCCACTTACCAGCGACTCCTACTAACGAGGATATTCAGGTGAGACCTCAAAATAAAAAGGGCTTCTTGGAATGTTTTTTCCCTCCCAGTCCTACTGATCCAAGAAGCCACCCCATTCAGGTATAATGGCAACAAAGGCTTAGCTAAGCATCCAATTGCCTCCTGGGAAAAGGAACCTCCCAATTCATATGGGGATGGCCCCTGACTCTAACGACTTGGCATCAGCTCCAGAGCATTACAGAGAACAAAGGGCCACCAACCATGATAGGAGGCCGATTATCAAGTACCAGCTTACGCTTCCAGATATGACTGAACACCTGAAACCAGACCAACTTTTTTTTTGCATTTACTTACATAACTTTATTTTTTTATTAAGTTTTTTTTTGAAATTTTTTATAAACATATAATGTATTTTTATCCCCAGGGTACAGGTCTGTAAGTCGCCAGGTTACACACTTCACAGAACTCACCATTGTACATACCCTCCCCAATGTCCATAACCCCACACCCCTCTCCAGAGCCCCCTCCCCTCAGCAACCCTCAGTTTGTTTTGTGAGATTAAGAGTCACTTATGGTTTATCTCCCTCTCAATCCCATCTTGTTTCATTTTTTCTTTTCCTACCCCCCAAACCCCCCACATTGCATCTCTCTTCCTCATATCAGGGAGATCATATGATAGTTGTCTTTCTCCGATTGACTTATTTCACTAAGCATAATACCCTCTAGTTCCATCCACGTTGTCACAAAATGGCAAGATTTCATTTCTTTTGTTGGCTGCATAGTATTCCATTGTATATATATATAATATACCACTTCTTCTTTATCCATTCATCTGTTTTTGGACATCTAGGTTCCTTACATAGTTTGGCTATTGTGGACATTCCTGCTATAAACAGTCGGGTGCACGTGCCCCTTTGGATCACTACGTTTGTACCTTTAGGGTAAATACCCAGTAGTGCAATTGCTGGGTCATAGGGTAGTTCTATTTTCAACATTTTGAGGAACCTCCATGCTGTTTTCCAGAGTGGTTGCACCAGCTAGCATTCCCACCAACAGTGCAGGAGGGTTCCCCTTTCTCCGCATCCTCGCCAGCATCTGTCATTTCCTGACTTGTTAATTTTCAGCTATTCTGACTGGTGTGAGGTGGTATCTCACTGTGGTTTTGATTTGGATTTCTCTGATGCCAAGTGATGTGGTGCACTTTTTCATGTGTCTGTTGGCCATCTGGATGTCTTCTTTGCAGAAATGTCTGCTCGTGTCCTCTGCCCATTTCTTGATTGGATCACTTGTTCTTTGGGTGTTGAGTTTGCTAAGCTCTTTATAGATTTTGGATCCTATCCCTTTATCTGATTATGTCGTTTGCAAAGATCTTTTCCCCTTCTGTCAGTTGTCTTTTGGTTTTGTTCACTGTTTCCTTTGCTGTGCAAAAGCTTTTGATCTTGATGAAGTCAAAATAGTTAATTTTTGCCCTTGCTTCCCTTGCCTTTGGCGATATTTCTAGGAAGGAGTTGTTGCAGCTGAGGTCAAAGAGGTTGCTGCCTGTGTTCTCCTCAAGGATTTTGATGGATTCCTTTCTCACATTGAGACCCTCCATCCATTTTGAGTCTATTTTCGTGTGTGGTGTAAGGAAATGGTCCAATTTCATTTTTCTGCATGTAGCTGTCCAATTTTCCCAACACCATTTGTTGAAGAGGCTGTCTTTTTTCCATTGGACATTCTTTCCTGCTTTGTCAAAGATTAGTTGACCATAGAGTTGAGAGTCTATTTCTGGGCTTTCTATTCTGTTCCATTGATCTATGTGTCTGTTTTTGTGCCAGTACCATACTGTCTTGATGATGACAGCTTTGTAATAGAGCTTGAAGTTCGGAATTTTGATGCCACCAACTTTAGCTTTTTTTTTTTTCTTCAATATTCCTTTGGTTATTTGAGGTATTTTCTGGTTCCATATAAATTTTAGGATTATTTGTTACATTTATTTTTTTAAAAGTTGATGGTATTTTGATAGGGATTGCATTAAATATGTAGATTGCTTCAGGTAGCATAGACATTTTCACAAAATTTATTCTTCCAACCCAGGATCATGGAACATTTTCTCATTTCTTTGTGTCTTTCTTAATTTCTTTCATGAGTACATTATAGTTTTCTGAGTATAGATTCTTAGTCTCTTTGGTTAGGTTTATTCCTAGGCATCTTACGGCTTTGGGTGCAACTGTAAATGGGATTGACTCCTTAATTTCTCTTTCTTCTGTCTTGTTGTTGGTGTAGAGAAATGCAACTGATTTCTGTGCATTGATTTTATATCCTGACACTTTATTGAATTCCTGTACAAGTTCTAGCAGTTTTGGAGTGGAGTCTTTTGGGTTTTCCACATATAGTATCATATCATCTGCAAAGAGTGATAGTTTGACTTCTTCTTTGCTGATTTGGATGCCTTTAATTTCCTTTTGTTGTCTGATTGCTGAGGCCAGGACTTCTAGTACTATGTTGAATAGCAGTGGTGATAACGGACATCCCTGCCGTGTTCCTGACCTTAGCGGAACAGCTTTCAGTTTTTCTCCATTGAGAATGATATTTGCCGTGGGTTTTTCATAGATGGCTTTGATAATATTGAAACCAGCCCAAATTTAAACCCAGCAACCCTTAGGCCTGGACCCTACCACTCTACGCCCATGGCTCGTAACTCTTGAAAGGTTCTTAAGTCGACCAGACTTAAGATGCCCCTAAGAAAATGCAGAGGAAAGGTACTTTAGCAATGGCAACAGTTTCATGGAAAGGGGCTAAGAAAAGCCAGGTATGCTGTCATCAGTCGAACTGAGACTGCTGAGGCCAAATCCTGTCATCAAACATGTCTGCCCCAAAAGCAGAGATCCTAGTGCCCAACTGTTGGTTGTAATTGGCAAAAATCTTGCAAGTATTTATCCTGACGCCAACAGGCCTTCCTTATCCTCTACATCTATGAAGCAATTTACAGAAAAGGCTCTTCTTCCTAAGATGTAACCCGCCAACCCAACATGGGCCTGAAATGATTGCACGTTCTCAGAATGGCCCTCAAAACCTGACGAGGTTTGAAAGCCTGACTGCAGTTCAAGGAGACTCAGGATTGGGCCCCTAGCTGAGGCCCAATGGCCATGAAGCTCTAACTTGTGCCCATGGCATCCCCAAGCTCCAGAGGCCACTGGACACTTGGGGTGGGCCTAGTTGCATGGGCACATTATGAAAACCATCACCGACCCAGCCGACCTTCCCCACTTCAAGCAACAGTGCACGTGTGCTCTGTTCCATTGACGTGGCCACCTAGCATCCATCTTTGCCCCTATTGGGGAATGGAGGATGTTGTGTGGCATGGGGATGTCCTTACTGAGTACACAGTCAAGGCCCTACATGTCACCCCAAACAGGATTTCTCAATGAAATACAGGAATGATCCCAACGCATAAAGCAGTTCTACAAAACACAAAGGCTTCAGATGTTGTAACTGCTGCACAAGGTGGGGACTGTGCCAATCGAAAGACACAATGCTGTGCGCATAATCCCCACGATCACTAAGAGATTTCTGGGTTCCTAACAGATACCACTGCTCAAAACCGCACTTCCAAGTATCCCTCTTTTTAAGGATTGGCTCATCTCTTGGCCTGGGGGAGGGATCTCACCCACTATCAAAGGACTCTTCATGGGGATTCTCCTATTTCTTCTTTTAACCCTGTTGTGTTGTTTCTCTCCCCCTGCCCCATCTCTGCAGATGGTGCCAGGAACCTTTCACTGCAGTAACTTCCAGAGGACAGATGGTCCTTTCCACTCAGGAAGATCCAGTCACTAGTCCTCCCCTGCACTCAGCAGCCTCTTCATTTCACAACTCAGACACAGAGAGGCCCCACTGGTGACCAGGAATGACCCACAAGTAGGGACAGCTCTACAGCCCTAATCAGCAGGAAGAAGTTACAGTGATGAGACCATCCTCTTTCAACAACCTTAACCACGGAAGGGTCTAAAACTATTCAGGGGCACACGAGGAGGAGGAGAAGGCTAGCTGAGCACCAAGCAGGAGCTGGCACGCCACACCACCCCCCAACCTGTGATATGGGTGACATTCCTCAGGTGCTCTGACTGCCCTAAATCTAAGGAAAGGAAAAAACAGATTCTCCACAAATAGAGATCAAAACCCTGCAAGACCTGAGTCTCCCTCAGTTTACAAATGTCCTTGTGATTCTCCTGGAAGAGGCTTGCTTAACAAGAGGCTAGCTACCATCCAGAGACCTGTAACTACGTTTCCTGAAGCCCTATCATCTCCCTCCCCTCCATAACACTGAGGGAGGCTGAGGCAGAAGGAAATGTCAATAAAATGGAATTTCTATTCAAACCTGCAGTTCCTTGAGAAGGACTTGTGAGAGGAGGAAAGTAACATTCCCCCAGGAAGCTCCCAACGATCTTTCTATTAATGCCTTCCTAGAAGGAAAAACCACCTTGAGAAGAGCAAAGCCTCCAGTTTCCTGTGTGTCCTCTGTCCTACTGCAATGTTCTTGCAAAACCTCCCTTTTGCCTGACCTCTACCAATGCCATCCTAGAGAGTCAGCCTCCCGTCACAAACCCAGCATAGCAACCCATTCTACACACAGGTCATGTACCTTTACTTTAATAAAAATCACCTTTTGCCAGCAAAGCCATCTCAAGACTTCTTTCTTGACCATCAGCCTCGAACTCTAACGTCTTTCCTACATCAGTCCTGTCTCTTCTAAGGCTCCTGTGGAAACAACCCTGCAACACTGTCCCATTTCTGTCAACTCTTCCATCTCCATCCACCTAACCCACTGCACATTCTGTGTCCTCTGAGGACAGGACACTTCTGTGATTCTTGGGCTGAAACCATCACATGGCACCTCTTTAAGTCCTTGACGTGGTTGAGTTTGCCCATCTTAAACTCCCCAGCATCCCATCCTCACTTTCTTTTTCTCGCATGTTTATCTGGTCAATAGGTTCTAATCATCAATACCCTATAACATGTTTCTGCTCCTAAGTAGAAGAATCCATTTCTTTCCTTTGTCATCAAGCTCAAATCTTAACTCTCACATGTTTGTCTCACAACTTTCAAAATTTTTCATTCCCCTAATGCCTTTCTACCAGTTTCTCTTCTCCCTTTTTTCAAACCTTCCCTCCCCTCCCTTGCTTCCTTCCTTCCTTCCCTTCATTATCTTTTTGTTCTTTGTATTCCTCCCTCCCTCCCCATCTTTCTTTCTTTTGTTCTGTTCTGTTAGTCCCCATACAGTACTTCAGTCCTTTTCATGTAGTGTTCTGTGACTCATTCTTTGTGTAGAAGACCCAAGAGCTCACAGCAATATGCTCCCTATTATAAAGTGATATCCACACAGGTGCACCTCAAAGGTCTGCTTCTCTGCAAGTCAGTGGTAAGTTCACAGTAATGAACCTTGGCCTTCCACACTACAGCTGGACATGGGGTATGCTATGCATTCACCACAATCTCCTGTCTTACAAGACACTGAGAATATGCGTTGTTCCACCAGAAATCTGAGGAGTTTCATTTCTCAGCTGAAAGGGGCCTCGAGTCAAGCCATCACCTGAGTGTCTGTAAAGGTCACTGGCTTCAACACAACTCACTGATATAGTCAATGAAACTTAAACATCTAAAATTTAATCAGAAGTTGACATGTGTGTGAGGCTACCATGTAGAATGATCTATCTGAATTCAGGAAAGTAACCCTCTCCTGACTACAAGTGGCATGCAGAGACTATTCCTGAAGGAAGGGACTGGAATTCATACCTTGGGTCAGAAAGGGAGGAACATGAGTGAGCAATCCTTCCACAGCCCCTCCTGTTCTGGCCATTAGCAGAGGGTTCACACTGCACAGGAACCCGGCCAATGCTGGGGCACAGGAGGGAGATTTCTCATGTCCCTCACCTCACTCCATGGGTGTTGTGTCCTGGGAAGACAAGTATTGTATTTACTGACAATGTGGAAGCCTTCAGCCATGTGTCCCTCGTGCCAGGGACATCAGAGCTCGTTCATCCTGGATCACGCCACACATATCTCCCCAGTGTGGGAGAACTTTTGGTCGGGGCACTAACCTCGGGAGACATGACAGAACTCACCCTTCCGAGGAAAGTAGACATGATACGCATGGGGGAAAAAATTCCAGGGCAATGCTCACCTCTGTACACAGCAAAACCACCGGAGTGACACCTTAGGGATGTAACGAAGGTTGGAGATGCTTTCATTCAGAGAGCTCTGCTCTTATTCATGCCCAGGACCTCACACGGGGTAGAAGCCATGTGGTAGGATTGTTGCACAAGTGCTCGCAGCAACATGCATCCCTTCGAGGCTATGGGCACATTCCCACAGACAAGAAACTGGTTGAATGCCATCTTCAAGGGAAAGCATTTAGTCCAGCCACACCCTTAGCCAACATCTGAGGATTCACACTGGCGGGAACCCCGACAAATGTGGTCAACGTGGAAGAGCCGTTAGATACAGCTCTCACATTTGGATACACCAGACAACTCAGAGCAGAGAAACCTGTCTGTCATCACTGGGGTCCCACCTTTACCCAGAGCACCCACCTTCTCACCACCACAAAAATCACACCGTACAAACCCCGTGCCTGTGAACACTGATGCAGAGCCTTCTGGCAGAAGTGGTCCCTTTCCCAACACCAGAGAACTCACATGGGGGAACCACTAGCTCTGTATCTTGGTGGCAGAAGCTTCAGCTGGTGCTCTGGCCTGAGCTCCCGCTACAATCTCAGAGTGCGTGTCATCCCTCACACAGGAGCGAAGGTGCAGGGACCTCCTGGGACACCCTGCATCATCGCTGCTGCTGAATGCTGATGAAATCCATGTGGGAATCCCATTCCTCATGGAGCCAACACATGAAGGACCTGGGAGGATTTGGACACAAGAAAATCCTCCCAGTGTGACGAGGAAAGGAATGTTCTCAGGTATCCCATCTTCCTTAGCCAGCAACGACACCCTCACACTTAGGAAACACTGATCCCAATGCAACAGGGGGGAATTCTTCCCCAGACACTCACATCAGAAAATCACTGGGCAAATACTTCCCAAGGAATTTCTTAGGGTGACACTGAGATACAAACTCAGACACTGACAATTTTTCTCTGCAAACACATACAAATGGGTCATGTTCTGAGGGATGTTGAATGCACTATTCCAGTAGCCAATAGCTAGAAATAAAGCACATCTTCTTTGATTCATCAGTACTTGCATAAAGGCCAGTATGACGGAACAGGTGGGGTCTCACAATGGTGAGCACTGTGCCAAGTAAGAATGGGAGACTTTCCTTTACTAGCTCTCACAACTGACACTGTACTGTCTCTCAGTAGGAAGTTTGATCACTGCCTGTGATCCATGAGAACATCAATTGGAGGGTTAACTCAGAATCTTAGAACACAAGGTGATTGACGTATGTTCACAAAAACATTAACCTACCGATGTATGTAGATCTCAAGGATGAATGACAATAAGATTCAACAAACACATGGTTTGTGATCTACCTCTCATATGTCCGTAATTCTACTAATATTGTCCTCATAAATTGTAAAGGATTTACAAATTAATTACATGCTTAGAAATATTTCTATTTTCTTTACTTATTTGAGAGTGAGAGAGCTAGAGAGGGAGCAAGAAGAATCTGGGTTGGGCAGCAGGGAAAAGGGAGAGGAAGCAGTCTTCACATTGAGAAGGGTGCCCAACGCAGGGCCTGATCCCCCAGGATCCAGGGATCCTGACCTCAGCCAAAGGCAGATGCTTAACCAACTGTGCAACCCAGGGGTTTGCAAATTTATTTAATCTTTTCCAAACTTGCTGTTTTGGAAGAACTGTGTGTATCAGAACAGGAATAAAACTCTTGTTCAGAGTCAGGCAGTGAGAGCTACCTCCCCCTCTATGAGAATTTGGTAGCCAACTGCTTTTCTCCACCACCAAAAATAGCTACTTATCTCTTGGCCTGAGAAGGTGTAAGACCACTGCTGATATGGAAATAGCACCCAATTTAGAAGATGATAGAACAGAAGGGAGTACGTATGCTGCCTTCCATAAACACAAAGCACATCCAGGAATGCCTGTACGGTTCTTTTAGTTAAGGGACCAACTCTTGAATTTGGCTCAGGTCCTGATATAAGGGTTGTCAGATCAAGCTCCTGCCATGTGTAATGCTCTGCACAGCATGTAGAGCCTGCTTAAGGGTCTCTCTTTCCCTCCATACCTCCCCTTCCAAACTTGGCTACCAGGAGTTCCATGATGTCTATACCAGACTAAAGGAGGCACGTGTAGGACAAGAGATGAGCCAGCGGTCAATCACCATTTGCAACCAGTGACAAGAGACTAAATAAACTTCCTGCTACTCCCAGAACCAAACAGAAGACTTGCAGAAATCCTATTAAAACTGCATTTCACATGACCATCATAGCGATGCTTATGTCTCCTAGAATCTTCATATGAGAAATGTGTTCTCATTCATCTACCCTGAATCTTCAGTGATACGGAATTCCTACAGGAGATGTGCATACACTCTACCTCCTCATGTCTTCTCTACTCTATGTGAGTGACCTTCTTATTGACCCTCTTGATTTTGGCTGAGGTGATTATCTTAGGGTTGTGAGATTGAGCCCTGTGTCATGTTCTGCAAAGCGTGTGGAGCCTGCCCAGTGTCTCGTCTCTCTCTCCCACCTCCCCCTCTTAAAAAAAAAAAAAAAAAAAACACGTCCACTAGAGATCCATTTGTAAAGATGCCCGATATTCTTTACTCTAGTTTACTGGCCCTAAAAAGAATGTGTTGGCAGAAAACACTATTTTGGACTGAATGTCTATTTATAAGATAACCCTGCAATAACTCAGGATTCTGCTAACAGAAGCAACCTGTAGCTCAGATGTTTTGCTTGGGGCAGAGACTTGCAGAACCTTCTCCATATGTGCCACTAAGTAAATTCCCCCAAGGAACAAACTCTAGATATTCTGGTTAAGGGTGCATCTTTAATTTAATCGACAAAAAGAGGGTATCTTTCCCTCCAGAAGAAAGACAGAAACCGGCGAAAGAAGACACCCAAGTCAAGGCCTGAATCTCAACCCAGGTGGAAGGTTCAGAACCAAGACAACTTACCACTGTGATGCACATCCACCAGGGAGAAGACAGGGCTCACACTCCTGTACATGTTGCACTTGAATCTGCACTGAAGAGACAGAGGCCAGACGCACTGGATGCTGCCAATGAGGCCAATGAGGCCTACGAGGCCTGAGCCTCAAAGCACCACCTGTAAAAACAGGGAGAGCATTTAGTTGAGGTTCCAGGACCCACACTCAGGAAGACACAATGTCACACAAAACTGAAAGCATGCTCCTTCCTTCCAGCAGAGAGCACCAGCTCAAAACCAAAACCAAAGGATCCCGAAATTTGTGAAATACTTAGCACTGCTGCTGGCAGACCTTCAAATAATACACGCATGGTCAATTGACTACCAGGATTTCCATGATATCTATGCCAGACCCAAGCAGGAGGATGTGGGCCAGGAGATGGCCCAGAGGTCAATCACCAACTAGTGAAATAAAGTTCCTGCTGCTCCCAGAACCAAAATAGAAAATCTGCAGAAACTCTATTTCAACTGCATTTTGCATGACCATCCTAGGGATGCTTACTTCTCCTTGAATCCTCTTCCACCTTGGACATGGTTCTCATTCATCTACCCTGTCACTTCAATGACATGGAACTCCCATAGGAGATATGCATATACTCTACCTCCTCAATGTCTTTTCTACTGTACGTGAGTGACTCTGTTAGTCTTGCTTCCTTTCTTTTTTCACAACTCTATTTGGCTGAAATGAGCCTCCAGTCTTTTCTTTCTAAGACATGCCTCTCATGGACCCTGGAACTAAAAAAAAAAAAAAGAAACTAAAAAAACCAACAACTAATCACCACCCAATATGAACGTAACTTATACCCTGGAGATTGAAGTTGTTTCACTTGTAACCAGAGACTATGCTACTGACCCAAAGGGCAAACCCTCCAACAACCAGCTTCTAGAGGATTCTGGGACGATTTGGAGTAAGTTCTGATAGGATTTTCCCAATCAGAAAACACTGCCAGCCTCCAAAGTGAGGTCCCTAAACCTGATTGCGAACTAAATAGACTCAGAGCTTCACGAGCTCCATTGTGAGGCACAGAAATGCCTGGCGGGGGGTGCCTGGGTGGCTCATTGGGTTAAGCCTCTGTCTTCGGCTCAGGTCATGATCTCAGGGTCCTGGGATCGAGCCCCGCATTGGGCTCTCTGCTCAGCGGGGAGCCTTCTTCCTCTCTCTCTGCCTGCCTTTCTGCCTACTTGTGGTCTCTCTCTTGCTTTGTCAAATAAATAAATAAAATCTAAAAAAAAAAAAGATTCACCCCCCCTTCCAATAGGTGAACCATGATAGACTATGGACTCTGAAAAACAATCTGAGGGTTTTGAAGGGGCGGCGGGTGGGAGGTTGGGGGAACCAGGTGGTGGGTATTAGAGAGGGCACGGATTGCATGGAGCACTGGGTGTGGTGCAAAAATAATGAATACTGTTATGCTGAAAATTTAAAAAAATGTTATCAAAAAATGATTAAAAATTAAAAAGCTACTGAAAAAACAATACTAAGCACTACATAATAAATATGCAAATAATGTTATATACTGTCCCCCCCCAAATAAATAAATAAATAAATAACAATAATAACAATAATAAAAAAAAAGAAAAGAAATGCCTGGCAGTGGTGGCAGCGGGTGCCAGTCCACATGGGTGATGGATTTCACTCCAGTGGATTTAGGATGGTTTCTTAGATTCAAGAAAGCACCCGCAAGCACACTTGGTTTCTTAGCATCTATTCTAACTAAGCCTGGCATGCATAGTGATGGACTGTTCCATACAGATCTTGAAACCTGCTGTGCTGGAACTTTTCATGAGGAAACTCTAGAGTGAACATTCAGTAGTGTGTCCAGGCCAAAGCCAAGTGCAATACTCCCATCAGACTTGACTTCAATACCTGTCGATTTGGGTGGATTCCTCTTCTTGAGGTCCCCCTAATATCCTGAGGTTCCTATACCTGCCAACAAGTAACATTTCCTACTCATCTGGCAAGGCTCCTGGGCACTGTGTCATTGAGGCGTCAAGCCGCTATTGCCAAGGGGCTCCACAAAGTCACTCTTAATTCCTGCAAATTGTCTGGTCATTATCTGAGTCTATACACGTTACTCTCAAATAGGACATTTCAATCAATCCCTTGGTAAAATAACCAATGTTTCCAGCGGTGTCCTGTTACTAGAAAAAGGCACTTGCGTGGAACTTATGCCAATAATCCTAAGTACCTTGGAAGAAAGAATTCTCCCTGAGAGTTTCTGAATGATGGAGGGTTCAGGGAGGGAGAGAATTTAAATGCTTCCATTTGTTCACACAGAAATATTTCATCACATTTCTGTAGATCATGGATATTTTCAGATACAGTTTCCCGCAATCTGGAAGAAGAAACATTAAAGAACCAGCAATGTTTCAAACAAGAGTCACAAAGGTAGACTCATGTTACTCAACTCACTCAGTCCCCCCTTATTAATTCTTGTTCAGCTTGAATGCAGCTTTTCCATGAGTTCTGCAAATCCATACCCAGTTGAGTTTGAGGATTTTCATGATTGGACACTAAGACCCCACGAGACACATCACCGGGTACAGTCACAGGCATTTAATGGCAGAGTAGGGATGAAAGGCCTGTGGACACATGCTTAATGAGATATATTTTCACCAAACACAGAAGGCAAGACATCAACATGGAAGCAGAGAGGTCACAGGACCTGCATCCTGGTCCCCAGGGCATGGCATGTCCATGAGTTTCTGTATCTCCAAGCCAAACACGCTCATGTCTTCCGAGCTAAGTGTTCTGCTTCTAGAATTTTCTCCCAAAGATAAAACCAGAGGGGTTGTAAAGGATTTGCAACAGTGTTCACAGAGGCTTCCTGGATGATGGCAAAGCCCTGCAGCCCACCGCCTTGCCCGAGGCCCACAGAACTCTTCAGTGCCCCCTTTGTATCCACCATGGTCAGGCAGGTCTAGCCCTTTCTACCCCAGTTGCACAGCGCACACTCTCCTGGTGTCCACCAGGCCATTTGGCCTCTGTGTTCCATGTCCTCGATGAATCTCTTTAGAAGAAGGTAACCCACATCGGGTGGAGGGAGCAAATATACTCCTTCCCACCCTTTCTCCCTCCTTGCACCCATCCAAGGTTTGTGCAGGGGGAGCAGAGCTGCAGGGACATGCAGATGGGGTTCTTCTTCTGTGGCACTTCCAAGAATCCCCTTGCACAGAGCCTCAGCCTTAGCACTTAGCTAGCTATTTTGGTCTCCACCCCCACTGTCCACCCCAGCCACGGGGCAGCATTCCACCTGCCAGCATCCTCAGAAAGAACTCCCACACCCTAGCTAGCTGCCCTCCGTCCAAAGTCCAGGTGCTGACCTAGGCATTCGAAAGGAGACTGGATGAGGAGACACACCCACCACACCCAGGTGCCTGAGTGCACTCCACACCACAACATCTACTTCAGGGGTGTGGTGATGGCAGACTTCCCACTGTGTGCTTTTTGCCCTGAGACATGCCAGTCATCCAATGTGGCACAGAGCACAGAGCCAGGCTTCAGCCCCCCCAGCGACCTGGCTGGCTGATGCGGCTGCCTGGGCCTGCCTGCCTCCCTCCCTGGCTCAGGTCCTTTCCTATGAGCATCTGCCTGGGCCCTGTGACTCTGGCTCTGCTCTGGTGTCCCGAGCCCTGGGTGCAGGTAGTCAACAGGCAGTTGAGGAGCCGCAGACTCCAGACTGCTGGCCCTGAGTTCCCCTCAACCCAACCACCATGGTGACCAATGTGGATCCAGGTGCCAAATAGGACTGCAGTCCATGCCTTCCTGCTCAACCGCAGGGGGCACCTCTGAAAAAAGGCACAAATACCTGTCAGCCCCAAATACCTCCCCCCAAGACCCTCCCCACCATCCAAATAACCCCTAGGGACAGATGTATAGAGAAACCAACACAATCTACACTCCAGGCACTGCATTTCACTCAGCTTCTCATGGTACGCAGGTGGGTCAGAGGAGGATTCAGCACAACAGGACAAATTACACTTGAGTAGTGAGCAAATGTGTTTCTCCCAGGGCAGCAACATTTCCAGATACCCTGCAGCAGGCCTGGTTGTCAGCCTACCTTTGCTCCAGTAGGAGCCCTGCTCTGACATTGATGAGCAAGCCACAGACCATGAGTACCTCTGCAGGTAAATGGGCCCAAATATATCCTGGATCCTTTCATTTTGTTGTTTTGATTTTGCTCCAAAGTCCAGAGAGTTACCTCTGGGGCATGGATGGAGCTCTCTGTTCAAGAGCATAGGAGGTAAATGAGCCATATGTTCCCCACAACACCACTCCTGGGATAGGCCAAGTCAAGCTACTACCCGTGTGCTACCCCGTGACCTGAGCAGGGCCAAAGCACAGCCTGCTCCCTGGATGTGGAGAGAACAGGGATGCAGTCCCTGAGCCACACATTCTGAAGCCAGAACTCTAAGGAACTATGCATGTGGGCTGGTTGTAGCACAGAAACTGGCAGGCAACATGCTGCCCTGAAAGCCACCCAGGCTCCTTGCAGCCTCAGAGTGGGTGTTCAGTGCCTGCTCTGCATTCCAGATCGCCCCTGCTCTGTTCTGACTCAGACTAAGCTGGAATTCCTGTGGTCCCTCCAAGGTCAGGTGGCATAAAAAGGGCCTAGAGTAGTTGGGGTGTCCCTGGGAAGGGAACCCCCTGAGGCAGATCCCAGGATGAGGCTGGAGGGCACATCAGGGGCTCACTGAGATGGGAACCCACAGCAGATTGCTGTGGGAACAGGGAGCCCAGTGTCTGTGGAGGGTGTCCACATTACTGCCTCAATAGCTGTGTCCCTGGTGAATGACTGAATCTATCTGTGCCCCACGTTTTCTGTAGAACTGGGCCTCACAACACTATGTCTCCCAGGATTTGGTAAGGAGAAACCAAGACAATGAACATAAGCACCTCACCAGTGATTGGAATAGAAGTGGCATCCATGAAGACTCATCTCCCTAGGACTGTTTGGTAGGAAACATGTTTTGGAACACCCGGATCAGCTAGTCATGTGGTTTTGAACATCAGAGGAAAAGCACCTGGCTTTAGGGAGCCTCCCTCCAACATGATGACTCAGAGCCACCCTGATCCAGTTACACAACCTCTTCTCCAAGGACATTCCTGGCTGTCTGGTAAATATTGGGCTGTGTAGACACACTACCCTGCAAGCCCGCCCCAGGAAGCCATCAACCCAGCAAGTTTGTGGCTACCGATTGGGCCCAGCTGTCCTCCCTGTGTCACCAGGACAGTGGACCTTGCTTTCTGGCCTTACCTTGCTTCTCAGTGGTGATGACGGTGGCCCTAGGGGCTCCCCCAGCCCTGCATCATCTTGGTCATCAGCCTGAAGATGTATGCTGACTCTGGGGCCAGCTCAGTGGCCATGAATTGCCTCACCATGGCACCCATCTCCATTGTGGTGAACGTGCTGGAGTTGCTGTTGACCAGGCAGTAGGCGATCTGATACCCTGTGGGTGAGACAGGAGGGCCACGCATCATTCTCATCTCCCCCTTGGACCCCACATTCCTGCCACCCCACCACCACCACTCTGCCATGTTTCCACCATGTCCTTCATCCTCTGCCAGCATCTGAGAGGAATGGCACAGCCACAGTAGCAGATGGAGCCTCTGAGTGCTGGGCCCCTATGACTCTCATTCCCCTTCATCCATCCCACCACCAAGATGTGGAAATAGTTTCATCTTTAGTGATTCAGTACTTACATAAAACACCAGTACTCATCATATCAGCAATTTAAAACCTCCCAAAAAACCAAGTTCCAGAAGCAGATGCCTTTCGTGGTAAATTCTACCATTCAGGGAAGGATTCATACCAGTCCTTTGCCCACTTTTCCAAAAAAACAGAAGAGAAAGCTTCTAAAATCACTTGCTGAGGCAACATTACCCTAATACAAAAATAAACGAGGACACCCCAAGAAAAGAATCTTACAGTCCAATATCCCTGATGACCATAGATGCAAAAATGTTCAACAAAATACTAGCAACCCAAGTTCACCAATATGCTGAGAGGATCACATATTATGATCAAGTGGGATTTTGCAGGAATGCAATGATGGTTTACAGGTGCACATCGGTCAAAGTGATACAGCACATTAACAAAATAAAGAATAAAAATGATGTGATCATCTTGCAATGCAGGGAAACATTTGACAAACTTTAATATCCATTTTCAATCAAAATTCTCAAAAGACTGCATAGACCAGGAACATACCTCAACACCAAAAAAGCCATAGATGGGTCGCCTGGGTGGCTCAGTGGGTTAAAGCCTCTGCCTTAAGCTCAGGTCATTATCCCAGGGTCCTGGGATTGAGCCCCGCATCAGGCTCTCTGCCCAGCAGGGAGCCTGTTTCCTCCTCTCTCTGCCTACTTGTGATCTCTCTCTCTGTCAAATAAAAAAATAAAATCTTAAAAAAAATGCCATATATGACAACCACACAGATTACGTCACATCCCATACTGAAAAGTTTTAGCTGTTTCTATTTCCTCTAAGATCGCCTAAGTTAGAAACATTGCCAATCTTTCCTTGCCACTTTTGTTGAACACAATATTGAAAATCCAAGGCAAGACAATTATGCAAGAAGATAATCAGAAGGCATCAAAACTGGAAAGAAAGAAGTAAAATGGTCACTATTTGCAGATGATATAGAATATAAGGAAAACCTCAAAGAAGCCAGTTTAAAATTGTTCAAACTATGACTAAATTCAGTAAAGGGACAGGATACAATATCACTACCCCAAAACCTGCTGTGTTTCTATACGCTAATAACGAATCATCAGAAAATAAATTAGGAAGATCATCCCACCTGAAGTTGCATCAAAAAGAATAAAATACCCAGGAATACACTTCACCAAGAGGTAGAATCTTGTATGATGAAAAGGACAAGATGGTAAAGAAAGAAACTGAAGGCAACACACATAAACTGAAAGACACCGCATATTCATGGGTGAGAAGAATTAATAATGGTAAAATATCCATACTTCCCTAAAACATCTACAGTTTCATTGCAATTCCTGTCAAAATTCTAAGGACATTTTTCACAGAAAGAGAACAAAGGATCTAAAAATTTGTATGATGCCACAAAAGACTCTGAATACCAGAGTAATCTAGAGAAAGAAAAACCACACTAAAGGCATCACGCTTCCTCATTTCAGACTAATGACAAAGCTAGAGTAATCAAAACAATCTAGCATTGTCATAACAACAGACACACACATCACCAGAATACAGGAGAGAGCCCAGAATTAAACACACACATCTATGGTCCAGGACCTTATAACAAAGGAGCCAAGAATAAACAAGGGGGAAAAACCGTCTCCTTCATCAATGGTGCTGGGAACACTGGAGAACCACATGCAAAAGAAAAAAACTGCACCATCTCTTAAACCACACACAAAAATTAACTCAAAATGGGCCTAACAATGGAATATAAGTCCTGGAACTATAAAACTTGTAGCAGAAAACACAGGGTTTGGAAAGGTCCTTGACCAAAGGTCTTGGTAGTGGTGCTTTTAACCTGATACCAAAGTAAAAACAAACAAAGAAGCAAAGTGTGGGCCTATATCTAACTATAAAACGTCCAAACAACAAAGGAAACCATCAACAAAATAAAATGGTAACCTAAGGTAAAACATTTGTAAATTATTTATCCTGTAAGTGGTTAATATTCAAAATATAAAGAACTCATGGAACTCAACAGCAAAACAAAACAAAACAAAACACACAAAAGCACCAAAAACAACAAAAAAACCACCACAAGTAATCTAGTGTATCAGGAGCAGATCCAAACAGACATTTTCCTAAAGAAGACAAACAGATGGTCTACACGAACATGAAAAGATGCTCAACATCATTAATCATCAGGGAAATGCAAATCAAACCAGAATGAGGCACCACTTCACATCTGTCAGAAGGGCCATTATCAAAAACACAAGAAATAGCAAGTTTTGGTGAAGATGTGGAGTAGAGGAAAACTCTAGTGCACCATATGGAAAACAGTACAGAAGTTCCTAAAAAAAAAAAAAAAATGAGAAATAGAACAACCAAAGGAGCCAGCAATTTCCTTTCTGAGTATTTATTGGAAGGAAATGAAAACACTAACTCACAAAGGTATATTCACCCCTGTGTACACTGCAGGATTATTTACAACAGTGAAAATAAAGAAACAACCTAAATGCCATCAGTGGGTGAATGAATAAAGAAACTGTGGTCAATAAACACACTGGAATCCTACTCAGCCATAATAAAGGATGAAATCTTTCTTTTTACAACACGGCCCTTGAAGGCATTATGCTAAGTAAAACAGGCCAGACAGAAAGAAAATATACTAAAAATCACTTACATGTAGAACCTTAAAACAAACAAAACAAAAACAAAAATGTGAGCTCACAGACAGAACAGATGAGGGGTGGCAGAAGTTTGGGGTTGGAGGTGGGAGAAATGGATGAAGGGGTCAAAAGCAAAAAAGAAAACAAACCCAAATATAGCATCATTTTTTTCCCAATTAACTAATCTGTACCCCAACATGGCTCAAACTCATAACCCGGAGATCAAAGAGTCTCACACTCCACCAACCCAGCCAGCCAGGGTCCTGGAATTGTAGCATCTTCTGATACTCAATATATGGACAAAGGGGAAAGTAATCTATGGTATTTTGAGGGCTAGGTATTTTTTGGTAAATATAAAAATGAAAGAACACATTCTTCAGGGTCACACATTCAGGACTGTATCTAGTTCTACTATTTATCATGACACTGAGCAAGGAACTTGCCTTTTTGATTTAATTATTTATTTGAGAGATAGAGAAGGGGGGAAATTAGCAGGGGGAGGGACAGAGGAAGAGGGAAAAGAAGACTCCCCACTGAGCAGGGAGCCTGACCTGGGGTTCGATCCCAGGAACCTGGGATTATGTCCCGAGTCAAAGGCAGAAGCTTCAATGACTAAACGACCCCGGTGCCCCTACTTAACCTCTTTTCTGCCTGTTTCCCCACCTCTGAGGATATTATGAATATTTGCTTTTAGAATAGCTTCTATTTTCAAGAATAGTTTTTAGAATTCAATGAGATAGAGGTCACTTAGAATAATAACTATGAGAGTAATCCCTCAAAAAAAAAGTTTTAAAAAATCTTATTCTGGGGGTAACTGGGTGGCACAGTCAGTTAAGCAGCTGACTCTTGATTTTGGGTCAAATCAAGATCCTAACTCCTGGGAGAGAGCCCCGCACCAGGCTCCAAACTCAGTGGGGACACTGCTGGAGGATTCCCTCTCTTCTTCTGACCCTCCGCTCTCTAGCATATGCTAGTGCATTCATTCTCTTTGTCTCTTCAATAAATAAATGTCTTAAAAAATCTTATCCTGAACATTTGGTGGTTGCATAATCATTTTCATAATTGGGCAGTATCTCCTAGTTTACAAAGCACTTTTATACACACTCTCTTATTGGAGTTAGGATATGGTCCTGGGAGAAGAATTTATTTTGTTTATTTATAGAGGGAAAAAAAAATGAAAACCAGACTTAGAGCAGGGGTGTGCTTTGTTCATGGCTACAGAGCTAACAGATGATCTTCTGATTTTCAGTCCAATGGAGGAGAAAAAGAAAAAATCCAAACACTGTAACAAGGGCCAATGAAGGGCCTTACAAATTGATAATGGAATCAATGCAGTAAGATGCTGCAACATTTATAAACATTTACCCACCCAGCAGTGGAACAACTAAATATGTAGAGCATATATGAACAAACCTAAGAGAAGCATTCAGCACCAATACCATAGGGAAATTTAATACCGCACACTTCTCTCAATGATACACCATCCAGACAGAAGATCACAAAGGAAACATTGGCCTCAGACAACCCGTTACTTAGATGGACTGGACAGATACACACAGAACCCTCCATCCAAAAGCAGCACATGGAATACTCTCTTCTCAAGGGTACCTAGAACATTCTCCACCATAGGTCATATGTGAGGCCACAAGACAAGTCAATAAACTCCAGAAGCCTAGAATTTTCCCAAGTGATGAGTGAAATCAAATCGACCATCTTTTCCAAACACAGTGGTATAGAAGTAGAAATCAATTACAAGAAGAAAACTGGAAATTCATAAACAAAGAGACTAAACAACATGCTATTGAACAACCAATTGAGTTCATGGGAAAACTGAAATAGGAACACAGAAATACTTTGAGGCAAATGAAAAAATAATACAATCAAACAAAAGTTATGGGATGCAGTAAAAAGGGTTCTAAAATGGGGCACCCAATTAGTTGGTGGAGCGCTGTGACTCCTGATCTTGTGGTTTTGAGTTTCAAGCCCATGATGCGCATGGAGCTCACTTTATTTTTTTAAAGGTGTCATTTATTTATTTTACAGAGAAAGGGAGAGAGAGAGACTGAGCAAAGTGGAAGGAGCAGCAGGCAGTAGAAGAGGGAGAAAGTGGCTCCCCGTGCTGACCAGAGAGCTGATGCAGGGGTCAATTCCAGTACCCTAAATTCATGACTTGAGCCAAAGGCTGATGCCTAAAAGAATGAGCCACACAGGCACCCCTTAGTGCTAACTAAAAAAAAAAAAAAAAGTGGTTCTAAGAAGGAATTTTAGAGTGATACAGGCCTAATTCAAGAAACAAGAAACATCTCAAATAAACAACCTAACTTGATACCTAAAGGAAACAGAGAAAGAACAAAAAAAGTCCAAAGTTAGTAGAAGAAAGGAAGGAACACATCAGAACTGAAATAATTGAAATACAGACTAAAAAGACAACAGAAAGATTAAAAAAAAAAAGAAGAACAACAGATCAAAAAGAACTGGTTCTTTGAAAAGAACAAAGCTGACAGAGTCTCAGCCAGACTGAAGCTAACAAAAAAGAAAGAGGACTCATCATCAGAAATGAAAAAGATGTTTCCTGATAGCAGAGATATGCAAAGGCTCATAAGAAAGTACTATGAACAATTACACCCCAACAAGTTGGATAATCGAAAAGAAAAGGAGACATTCCGCCCTCCTCCTCCCTCTGGGATGCCGGACGGGCGCCCGGGCGACCCCGCTGTCCCTTCCCGCAGATGCAGATGCGCTTTGATGGGCGCCTCGGCTTCCCCGGCGGCTTCGTCAACATGCAGGATGGCGGTCTGGAGGCCAGGCTGAACCACGAGCTGATCGAGGAGCTGGGCAAGGCCGTGGCGGGCTTCCGCGTGGAGCGCGCCGACTACTGCAGCTCGCACGCGGGGCCCGGGGCGCGCATCGTGGCCCACTTCTACGCCAAGCGCCTGACGCTCCAGCAGCTGGTCGCTGTGGAGATGGGCGCCCCTCGCGCCAAGGACCACGGGCTGGAGGTGCTAGGCCTGGTGCAAGTGCCCCTGTATACCCTACGGGATGGTGTGGGAGGCCTGCCTGCCTTCCTGGAGAACACCTTCATTGGAGCTGCAAAGGAGCAGCTGCTGGAGGCCCTCCAGGATTTAGAACTGGTGGAACCTGGTTCTCTTACAGCACGGAAGATCTCCCTACCTCGCTAGAAGCAGCCCTCTGTGGACCCACGGAACCTGAGATGAGGATCTTGGTACAAAGGAAGGGAGGAGGGAATGGGGGAGGTTTTCTCTTCCAGGCCTGGGCCTGATAGATGATAACAGATTAAAAGAAGTATGTGCAGTATGTTTGAGCAGAGGGCCCCCCCAGCAACTCTCAGCATCCAGAGCAAAAATCTGCAGCTCATCCTGGGGCCCTGGCAAATTCCCAGAGCTGGCCTCCTCTCTGTCCGTTTGCACACACACAGCATAGCAGTCCCCGGACCTGTGAATGTACAGTCTGTGCCCACATACAAGCTGACGCCTCCCCACAACCCCCATGTGCAGTTTAACTGGAAAGTGGCATGTGTGGGGTCTAGCTTGTCATTGGAACCATCTCCTTGACGGGGAGGAGCCTCTGATCCAGGGGAGCATCTCTGCCCACACTCGTACATGGCTGTTCTTGGGGGTCTAGCCCAGCATATGTTTGCTGCAGAGGGGAGAGAAGCAGAGGACCTTTTCTCCCTGAAAATCGTCACATCCTTGCTTGGGTGTTGGCAAAAGAAATATACTCCTGAAAGGTGGCAGAGGATCCTAACCAGCTTCCTGCCCTCTTCTGAAATTGAGCAGAAGGCTGAGAAAAAATGGCCTGGTCTCCTTGGACTTGAACTTCTGAGTCCTGGTGCATCTCCTCCAAAGCTGTCATCTAGGACTCCTTAGACCAGGGACCTCAGAAGGGAAGAGACCCAGCCCTGGTCTAGCTCTGTCCTGACCAAAAGAGCCTGCCATTAAAGATTGGCTTATAGCTGAGCCTCAGAGCCCTTCTGGTTTTTGGACAAATTATCTCTCCACGGGGTTAAAGGGCTAAATGGCAAATATCTCAGGCTTCGTGGGCCACATGGTCTTTGTAGCATCTGCTCAGCTCTTTAGTTTCAGAAGCAGCAATGAACAACAGATAATGGGCATGGCTGTGTTCCAGTAAAACTTACAGGTGGCCAGCCACCTGTAACCAATTTAATTATGATGCCTATTTACATGTTTCGTTTATGTCATGTTAAGAAGGAAATAAAAGATTGACAAAGGTCTCAAAAAAAAAAAAAAAAAAAGAAAAGAAAAAAAAAGAAAAGGAGACATTCCCAGAAACATACAACCTGCCAATACTGAATCCTGAAGAAACAGAAATTCTGAACAGACCAATGACCAGTAGGGAGATTAACAAGAAATCAAAAACTTCCAACAAGCAAAAGTCCAGGACCCCATAATTTCACCGGTGAATTCTACAAATCATCCACAGAAAAAAATGAATACAAATCCTTCTCCAACTCTGCCAGAAAAACAAGAGGAAGGAAAGCTACCCACCTCATTTTATGAGGCCAGTGTGGCCCTTATCAAAACCTCCCAGGGTGCCCCAAGAAAATGACAGACTAGTATCTGTGATGAACATAGACATAAAAATCCTCACCCAAATATCAGCAAACCGAATTCTAAATACAGGAAGAGGTATGATCCAGTAAGATTTATTTCAGGGATGCAATGGCTGTTCAACATCCACAAATCAAACTAATGTCCCACATTCACAAAATGAAGGATCAACATCATAGGATCATCTCAACAGATGTAGAAAAAGCATTTGATAGCACTGCTACCAAATCACTGCCCCCCCCCACCTGTGCTTCTGCCACCTGGCTGGTCCCCACACCCTGTACCACTGCTACCCCACTGTGCCATCCCCCCACTGTCACCCTGCTGTGCCCCACACACCCGCTGCTGTCCCTTCCAACCCCCATTCCTGACAGGCTGCTGCCACCAGCACTGCCACCCTCCACCCTGCTACTCCACAGCAGTGCCCCTTTGTCCCACAATGGCTAACCCTCATCATAGCTGCCCTGCTGCCCTGCTCCTTGCAACTGATGCCCTGCTGTGCTACCCCCAGTGCCCCTACCACTCCCTTGTGCACCCCAGGACTCTGCCACCCTGCTACGCCACCCTCCAGTGCTTCTACTGCCCTGGTCCTGTGTTTCTAACAGCACCACCACTGCTACCATGGTCACACTGATGCTCCTGCCCATCTCCACTGCCCCGCCCTGTCCCCAAGACATGTTGCACCATTGCCCTGCAGCTGCTGCCCTGCTGGTCCCTCCCAACCACATCCAGGCCAATCCTTCCCCGCTTTGCCTCCCTGCTTTGCCCCCAGGTCTGCTGCCATCCCACTGCGCTTCCTCCAGTCACTGCCTTCCTCAAGTCACTGCCGCCTCACTGCCCCCTCCCCAACTGCCATTTCTTAACTGCATACTGTCCCCTAGCCGGCTGTGCAGAGCCACTGCCCTGTCCACACAGCTATTAACCTGATGTTCCTGCCCTGCTGGTCCCACCAAACATCCCTGAACTGCTACCGCCTGTTGGCCCCCCTACCCCTGCTCCAGTGCCTCCAGCCAGATTCCCTCCCTGTTGACCTGCTGCTGCCGCCCCACTCATCCCAGCCTTCTCCCAATGCTGCTATTGCCTGGGTGGTCCCACCTCGTGACCCTGCCGTCCACAGCACACCCCTCATACTGTCCACCTTACCACCGCTGCTGCAGCTAAGCTTCTGCCCTGTGCCCCAGGCCACTGCTGACCATCACTGTCCAGCCCCACTGACATGCATTAAGACCCTACCCCGCCCTTCATGCTCTTCCTGTGCAGTTGCTGTGCCACTGCCTCCCAGCTGATTCCGTCCCCCCCTCTCCGCACGCCACCACCCACCTGCCACCCCACATGCATTCGTGCAGCCGCGCTGTCCCACCCCGCCCACCACCATGCTCATTACTGTCCTGCTGCCCCACCGAATTGCTGCTACCATCCCTCTATGCTCTCCCCACACCTCTACCCTGCCGGGTGCCCCACACCCCACTACCACTACCAATCCCCTGCCCCTCGCTGTCACTGCCCCTTTACCACCACCCTGCTTCTTATCTGCTGCCGCCCTGTGTCCCACTCTTGCCCTGTGTCCCGCTGCTGCTGGTCTTTGTAGCCCTGCCCTGTTGACTTGCACGATGCCCCACCTGCCACACTGCCCCCCTGCTGTTCCTGACCCCCCTCCCTGCAGCTACCACCTACCTGCTACCCCTGCCCCCCACTCTGGAGCCTTCCTGATTCCCTACCCCTATTGCCGTGCTGCTGCCGCCCCACGAGTCCTACTCCACCTTCCCCGCACTGGGACCACCAGGCTGCCCCCACAACAGGAGCCACTCCCACCGCGCTGCAGGCCTGCCCACAGCGCCCCCACTTACAACCACCATTGCCTCTCCGCTGCTACCCTGGGTCCCTGCTGCTGCTGCTATCAGTGGTTCTGCCCTGTAGACATGCACCAAGCCCAGCAAAGCCAGGCCCTTGCTTCGCTGCCTGACCCACCACGCCATGACATTGACATCCCGCTTATACCCAGCTAGTCCTGCCCATCCCAAGGGACACTACCGCCTAGCGACGCCCCCCACCACACTCTGATGCCTACTGGCTGCCAAGCCTGTGGCTGCCCAGCACGTCCACCACCCCCCAGGCTTCTATCAGCTTGCTGCTTTCCAGAAATGCACCCCTGCCACCCTGCTGTGCCCCGCACACAGGCCCCCTTACTGCCACACCCCTCTGTCCTGTGCCCCCAGCCTCTGCTGTGCTTCGCTGCCCCACCTCATTGGCATGCACTATGAGCAGGCCCAGCAAGCCAGCCAAGCTGTCACTGTGCTGCTGCTTCAGGGCTGGTACCACCCTCTCTATGCTGCCCTGCTGCCTATATTTCACCCACCCCCCACAGGTGCCATACAGCTGCCCAACTGGGGTGTCACGCAGCTTCCCCTTACCACAGGAAGCTCCCCCTCCCTGTACCAATGCTGCCTGGTGACACCCCCACTTCTTCCCCCGCTGGCCCCGCCCCTGAGTGTTCTAACCTCTCTGCCACCTTGTCCCGCCCATGGAGCCAGGCAGCTTTGCCCACCACACCATGACACTGACACCCTGCTGATGCCAGGCTGGTCCCTCCCCTCCACCCGCCACGACCACCTAGCTGCTTCCTCCTCCCCCTGCTCCATCGCCTCCCCGCTGCCTCGTGCGTTCCTGCTATGCACGCTGGCCCCCTGCCCCCCTCACGCTGCCACCACATTGCTGTCCCCCCACGTGTACCCCTGCCACCCTGCTGTGTACCCCCACACGACCCCCTTTACCACCCCTGCCACCGCTCCACTGTTGCCCTGTGTCCCCAGCCTCTGCTGTGCTTCAGTGCCCCGCCCCCTTGACCTGCACTATAGGCCCGCCAACCAAGCCTGCCCCACTGACGCTGCCCCACCCGCTTGACGTGCCCAATGGGCCCGCCCACCATGCCCTCCTAACTGTTGCTGCCCCGCCCCCTTGACATGCATCATGGGCCCACCCACCATGCCCACCTGTTGATGCCCTGCACCCTTCACCTGCACAATGGCCCCGCCCACCAAAGCCCTCCTAACTGCTGCTGCCCTGTCCCCTTGACCTGCACCATGGGTCCGCCCACCACGCCCACCCTGCCGCTGCTGCCCCACCCCCTTGATGTGTACGATGGGCCCACCCACCCTGCCCTCCTAACTGTTGCTGCCCCGCCCCCCTGACGTGTAGCATGGACCCGCCCACCAACGCCCTCCTTACTGCTGCTGCCCCGCCCCCTTGACCTGCACTGTGGGCCCGCCCACCTCGCCCTCCTAACTGCTGCTGCACTGCTGCCTGGGGCTGTTACCACCCCCTCACCCCTCTGCTGCCACCTCAATTCCACCCATTCCCCACAGGTGCCGAACGGCTGCCCCACTCAGGAGCCACGCAGCTCCCACCCCTCTCTGTGCCACTACTGCCTGCCCCCTTCCCCGCCTCTGGTGACCCCTGCTCCCTCCCCCGTGATCCTGTCCCCCTACCTCAGTGTTGTCTCCCGGCTGCCAACTCCTCAAGCCCATGTAGCCCCGCCTACCTCGCCGTGACGTTGACGTCTCGGTGATGCCCGCATGGTCCCGCCTACCCCCACACCTCACCACCGCCTAACGGATTCCCCCTCCCCTTGCTGCATTGCCTCCCTGCTGCCAGGCGCATTACTGCGCTATTTCCACCCTGAATATCCGACCCCTCCCTGCACTTCAACTACATTGCTACCACCACATGCACCCCTGCCACCCTGCTGTGCCCCTCACCCTGCCCCCCCTACCTCAGTTGCCACCGCTCCTTGTAGCGGCCCTGTGCCCCAGGACTCTGCTGGGCTTAGCTGTCCCGCCCCCTTTACTTGAACGATGGGCCCGCCCCCTTGACGTGCATGTTGGGCCTACCTCGCTGTTACTGCTGCTGAGCGGCTGCCTCCCAGCTGGTCCAACCTCCACTTCCGGTTGCTGCTGTCTAGATTCCACACCGCCCCCCCCCCCCCCCCCCCCGCACAGTCGCCACATGGCTGCCCCACTTGGCTGTCACACACCTCCCCCACCAAGGGCCTGACACCGCTCCCTGTGTCACTACCTCCTGACTGTCCCCTCACCTGACTCTGGTGACCCCTGCTCCCTCCCCCACGGCCCGTCCCCTACCATAGGGTCATCACCTGGCTGCCACATCCTCCCGCCTGGGCAGCCCCACAGCCCCACCTACCACCCCATGCCATGATTGCCCCATTGCCCCATTGAGTGGCCCTTGATTCCCGCTGCCACGCCCAGTCCCCCACAGCTACTGCACCCCAGGGACCTGCTGTCCCGCTGCACATCGCCCCAGAGCCATTGCAGCACTCCCCAAGCTGCTCCCCACCCTGCCCCTTCTTGCCGCCCTCACCCCACCCCCCTCCCTGCCCCGCCCCACGCTGGCCTGGTGCTGCTGCCAGGGTTTCCAACACCACTGCAACTTCCTTGGTTGCCCTTCCACTGCCTTGCCCCACTACCATGAGACCGCTGCCCCACTGGTCCTGCCCATCCCCACCATTAACCCCCATTCCAGTACCATCCTGCTTCACCCCCTCACTGTGCTGCTGACCCACTGTGCCCCGCCAACCCCACTGCCATACCGCTGCACCTCCCCAACACCGCTATGACTGCGACCCACTGACATTGCTTCCCTGCTGTGCTGCCCTGTCCCTCTACTGCCTCACTGCAACCCCTCTGGTTTCTGCCACCCCTCCCCACTGCTGCTTCCCACCCTGCCACTGTCGCGTCCCCATGCGGGCGCTCCTTACCACCCTACCGCTGCCCAGGGGCTGCCTGGCTGCTCCGACGTCACTGGTGCGCTCTGGACATCATCAGTGGGGAGGCCCTAAGAGAATTTCTGCATAGGGGCTGGCGGCAGGTGTGTTCTGGAAGTGGGTTGGAGGTATAGGCACAGGGGTAAATCCCAAGAAGGAAATAGTTAGCATAATTATATTGTGTTAATAAAAGGGTCTGTAGACAAGCATCAAGCATCAAGAATCAAACTGACCGGCCAGGGCCGTCTCATGCAAAGAGGCGACCCCCCTCCCCCCAGCCTCACAGACTAACTTTTATAGAGTAAAGGTCATGTGGTTGAGCCTGGCTACACACAGGTGGCCAATTGAATTACATTTTACCCCATGATAGTCATCTAATTCAGCCTATGACCTTGGCTAGAATTGGCACCTTTGTCTGGTGCCCAAAAGGCAGGGGCTCACACTCCCTGGTGGGTAATATGTGCGCTTTTACTTGATTGGACGTCTCCACCTGGCTGAACACGTCCTTGAATCTGGACTCCATTATCGGGGGCTATTTGGCCCTATTTCACCAATTCTGTTTCTAAGTGCTTTCCTTTTGGGGGAAGGGGCAGGGTCAATCTAAGTTTACTGCATAAACAACAAAATGGCTCGCTCTGGCTAAGTAGGCCCTTACAGTTAAAATAGCCTAAAAAGCTAAATTTAAAGAGCTTTCAATGTCTCCTTTTCCATACAGTGACTTTATTCATCATATTGTGCACCTGAAAATAATATAATCTCAAGTTAATTAACTGGAATGAAAATAAAAACTGCAAAAAAGATAAATAAAAATCTTTTAATATCATGCATCGGTTGACATACAGACATCAAGGAAACAGTTTGCATAATAAAGCGTGTATATCCATCTAGGTGCTCTTTCTCAACCAAGGCTGATCAAAATCATGGAAAAGATGAGTTTTGTTTCTCTTCGGAATCACTCACTGTTCTGGGCTTTCATGAATAGTGTACATACATATGAACAAGCTTTTCTCAAAGTCTAAAAGAAAAAAAAAAGCTCCCAAGAACCAGCACTAGATGTCCACTGTAGAATTGCATGAACAGAAATGCCCTCATTAGCTTTGTTGTATGAGAAGACCTTGGGAGATACTCATTGAGAAATAAGTGCCAAGTGAAATACATCATAGACAAGAACTTCTCCCTTACTGTAATGCTCACTGGGGAACTTAACGCTCCATTTTATTTTTCTCTGATCACCAGAAAAATCAAAACTTAACAGCACATGTGGCCCAGTGGTTATATTAAATTTATGCTTTGCTCTCTGTTAGCGGTAGAACTGAAACCTTGGGGCTGACTCTGTGTTACTTTTAGGATAAGATGTACGTTAATATAAATATATGAATAAATTAACTCTCGTTATATTTTCCACAGCAAGCATTTTCACTAACATAATTTTATGGGATCTTCATCACAGTCCAGGTGAAAGCAAAGGTAAATGTTTTGGTATATAAAAGTTAAGCAAAGGTAAATGCACAAAATAAGAATCTGTGAATTAAGACAAATCCAGCTCCATAAGATTTAAGATGTAATGGGCTGTATTAATTGATCTACTAATGACTTGGATAGTATCCTATCCAGTAGATAGAGGGGCCCTCCAAATGGCCACAAAAAGAAAAGACTTCCAGATAGCCTGTGAGATGGAGTGAAGGGGTGGTACAGTCAGTTAAGTACCACACTCTTGGCTTTGGCTCAGGTCCTGATCTCAGGGTTTTGGAATCCAGCCCTCCATAGGGATCTGTGCTCAGCACAGAGCCTGTTTGTATTTCACTCTCCATCCCCCTCTGAACCCCCCACCAATAAATAAATCTTAAAAATAAGACAGCAAGGGAGAAAATAAAACATAATAAGCTAAGAATCCATTGTTTTAGGCAAGATCACCCTCCTAAGGAAACAGAGGGGGCCAATCAGTAGACTTCCTAGCGCTGACCAGGAAATTCCCACCTGGGCTGACTAAAGGTTATATAGTTTTTTTTTTTTTTTTTTTTTTTAATTTTTTATTTTTTTCAGCATAACAGTATTCATTATTTTTGCACCACACCCAGTGCTCCATGCAATCCGTGCCCTCTACAATACCCACCACCTGGTGCCCCCAACCTCCCACCCCCCACCCCTTCAAAATTCTCAGATCGTTTTTCAGAGTCCATAGTCTCTCATGGTTCACCTACCCTTCCAATTTCCCTCAACTCCCTTCTCCTCTCCATCTCCCCTTGTCCTCCATGCTATTTGTTATGATCCACAAATAAGTGAAACCATATGATAATTGACTCTCTCTGCTTGACTTATTTCACTCAGCATAATCTCTTCCAGTCCCGTCCATGTTGCTACAAAACTTGGGGATTCATCCTTTCTTTCTTTCTTTTTCTTTTTTTTTTTTTTACAGCTTTATAAACATATATTTTTATCCCCAGGGGTACAAGTCTGCGAATCTCCAGGTTTACACACTTCACAACACTCACCATAGCACATACCCTCCCCAATATCCATAACCCCACCCCCTCTCCCAACCCCCTCCCCCCATCAACCCTCCGTTTGTTTTGTGAGATTAAGAGTCACTTATGGTTTGTCTCCCTCCCAAACCCATCTTGTTTCATTTACTCTTCTCCTACCCCCTCAACCCCCCATGTTGCATCTCCTCTCCCTCATATCAGGGAGATCATATGATAGTTGTCTTTCTCCGATTGACTTATTTCGCTAAGCATGATACCCTCTAGTTCCATCCACGTCATCGCAAATGGCAAGATTTCATTTCTTTTGATGGCTGCATAGTATTCCATTGTGTATATATACCACATCTTCTTTATCCATTCATCTGTAGATGGACATCTAGGTTCTTTCCATAGTTTGGCTATTGTAGACATTGCTGCTATAAACATTCGGGTGCATCTGCCCCTTCGGATCACTATGTTTGTTTCTTTAGGGTAAATACCCAGCAGTGCAATTGCAGGGTCATAGGGTAGTTCTATTTTCAACATTTTGAGGAACCTCCATGCTGTTTTCCAGAGTGGTTGCACCAGCTTGCATTCCCACCAACAGTGTAGGAGGGTTCCCCTTTCTCCGCATCCTCGCCAGCATCTGTCATTTCCTGACTTGTTAATTTTAGCCATTCTGACTGGTGTGAGGTGATATCTCATTGTGGTTTTGATTTGTATTTCCCTGATGCCGAGTGATGTGGAACACTTTTTCATGTGTCTGTTGGCCATCTGGATGTCTTCTTTGCAGAAATGTCTGTTCATGTCCTCTGCCCATTTCTTGATTGGATTATTTGTTCTTTGGGTGTTGAGTTTGCTAAGTTCTTTATAGATTTTGGACACTAGCCCTTTATCTGATATGTCATTTGCAAATATCTTCTCCCATTCTGTCAGTTGTCTTTTGGTTTTGTTCACTGTTTCCTTTGCTGTGCAAAAGCTTTTGATCTTGATAAAATCCCAAAAGTTCATTTTTGCCCTTGTTTCCCTTGCCTTTGGTGATGTTCCTAGGAAGATGTTGCTGCGGCTGACGTCGAAGAGGTTGCTGCCTGTGTTCTCCTCGAGGATTTTGATGGATTCCTTTCTCACATTGAGATCCTTCATCCATTTTGAGTCTATTTTCGTGTGTGGTGTAAGGAAATGATCCAATTTCATTTTTCTGCATGTGGCTGTCCAATTTTCCCAACACCATTTATTGAAGAGGCTGTCTTTTTTCCAGTGGACATTCTTTCCTGCTTTGTCAAAGATGAGTTGACCATAGAGTTGAGGGTCTATTTCTGGGCTCTCTATTCTGTTCCATTGATCTATGTGTCTGTTTTTGTGCCAGTACCATGCTGTCTTGATGATGACAGCTTTGTAATAGAGCTTGAAGTCCGGAATTGTGATGCCACCAACTTTGGCTTTCTTTGTCAATATTCCTTTGGCTATTCGAGGTCTTTTCTGGTTCCATATAAATTTTAGGATTATTTGTTCCATTTCTTTGAAAAAAAAAATGGATGTTACTTTGATAGGAATTGCATTAAATGTGTAGATTGCTTTAGGTAGCATAGACATTTTCACAATATTTATTCTTCCAATCCAGGAGCATGGAACATTTTCCATTTCTTTGTGTCTTCCTCAATTTCTTTCATGAGTACTTTATAGTTTTCTGAGTATAGATTCTTAGTCTCTTTGGTTAGGTTTATTCCTAGGTATCTTATAGTTTTGGGTGCGATTGTAAATGGGATGGACTCCTTAATTTCTCTTTCTTCTGTCTTGTTGTTGGTGTAGAGAAATGCAACTGATTTCTGTGCATTGATTTTGTATCCTGACACTTTACTGAATTCCTGTACAAGTTCTAGCAGTTTTGGAGTGGAGTCTTTTGGGTTTTCCACATAGAGTATCATATCATCTGCGAAGAGCGATAGTTTGACTTCTTCTTTGCCGATTTGGATGCCTTTAATTTCCTTTTGTTGTCTGATTGCTGAGGCTAGGACTTCTAGTACTATGTTGAATAGCAGTGGTGATAACGGACATCCCTGCCGTGTTCCTGACCTTAGCGGAAAAGCTTTCAGTTTTTCTCCATTGAGAATGATATTTGCGGTGGGTTTTTCATATATGGCTTTGATAATATTGAGGTATGTGCCGTCTATCCCTACACTTTGAAGAGTTTTGATCAGGAAGGGATGCTGTAATTTGTGAAATGCTTTTTCAGCATCTATGGAGAGTATCATATGGTTCTTGTGCTTTCTTTTATTAATGTGTTGTATCACATTGATTGATTTGCGGATGTTGAACCAACCTTGCAGCCCTGGAATAAATCCCACTTGGTCGTGGTGAATAATCCTTTTAATGTACTGTTGAATCCTATTGCCTAGTATTTGGCGAGAATTTTTGCATTGTGTTCATCAAGGATATTGGTCTGTAGTACTCTTTTTTGTTGGGATCCTTGTCTGGTTTTGGGATCAAGGTGATGCTGGCCTCATAAAATGAGTTTGGAAGTTTTCCTTCTATTTCTATTTTTTGGAACAGTTTCAGGAGAATAGGAATTAGTTCTTCTTTAAATGTTTGGTAGAATTCCCCCGGGAAGCCGTCTGGCCCTGGGCTTTTGTTTGTTTGGAGATTTTTGATGACTGTTTCAATCTCCTTACTGGTTATGGGTCTGTTCAGGCTTTCTATTTCTTCCTGGTTCAGTTGTGGTAGTTTATATGTCTCTAGGAATGCATCCATTTATTCCAGATTGTCAAATTTGTTGGCGTAGAGTTGCTCATAGTATGTTCTTATAATTGTCTGTATATCTTTGGTGTTAGTTGTGATCTCTCCTCTTTCATTCATGATTTTACTTATTTGGGTCCTCTCTCTCTTTTCTTTTTGATAAGTCTGGCCAGGGGTTTATCAATCTTATTAATTCTTTCAAAGAACCAGCTCCTAGTTTCGTTGATTTGTTCTATTGTCTTTTTGGTTTCTATTTCATTGATTTCTGCTCTGATCTTTATGATTTCTCTTCTCCTGCTGGGTTTAGGGTTTCTTTCTTGTTCTTTCTCCAGCTCCTTTAGGTGTAGGGTTAGGTTGTGTACCTGAGATCTTTCTTGTTTCTTGAGAAAGGCTTGTACTGCTATATATTTTCCTCTCAGGACTGCCTTTGTTGTGTCCCACAGATTCTGAACCGTTGTGTTTTCATTATCATTTGTTTCCATAAATTTTTTCAATTCTTCTTTAATTTCCTGGTTGACCCATTCATTCTTTAGAAGGATGCTGTTTAGTCTCCATGTATTTGGGTTCTTTTCAAATTTCCTCTTGTGATTGAGTTCTAGCTTTAGAGCATTGTGGTCTGAAAATATGCAGGGAATGATCCCAATCTTTTGATACCAGTTGAGACTTGATTTAGGACCAAGAATATGATCTATTCTGGAGAATGTTCCATGTGCACTAGAGAAGAATGTGTATTCTGTTGCTTTGGGATGAAATGTTCTGAATATATCTGTGATGTCCATCTGGTCCAGTGTGTCATTTAAGGCCTTGATTTCCTTGTTGATCTTTTGCTTGGATGATCTGTCCATTTCAGTGAGGGGAGTGTTAAAATCCCCTACTATTATTGTATTCTTGTCAATGTGTTTCTTTGATTTTGTTATTAATTGGTTTATATAGTTGGCTGCTCCCACGTTAGGGGCATAGATATCTAAAATTGTTAGATCTTCTTGTTGGACAGTTCCTTTGAGTATGATAGAGTGTCCTTCCTCATCTCTTATTATAGTCTTTGGCTTAAAATCTAATTGATCTGATATAAGGATTGCCACTCCTGCTTTCTTCTGATGTCCATTAGCATGGTAAATTCTTTTCCATCCCCTCACTTTAAACCTGGAGGTGTCTTCGGGTTTAAGATGAGTTTCTTGTAGGCAACATATAGATGGTTTTTGTTTTTTTATCCATTCTGATACCCTGTGTCTTTTGATTGGGGCATTTAGCCCATTAACATTCAGGGTAAGTATTGAGAGATATGAATTTAGTGCCATTGTATTGCCTGCAAGTTGACTGTTATTGTATATTGTTTCTGTTCCTTTCTGATCTACTAGTTTTAGGGTTTCTCTTTGCTTAGAGGACCCCTTTCAATATTTCCTGTAGAGCTGGTTTGGTATTTGCAAATTCTTTCAGTTTTTGATTGTCCTGGAAGCTTTTAATCTCTCCTTCTATTTTCAATGATAGCCTAGCTGGATATAGTATTCTTGGCTGCATGTTTTTCTCATTTAGTACTCTGAATATATCATGCCAGCTCTTTCTGGCCTGCCAGGTCTGTGTAGATAAGTCTGCTGCCAATCTAATATTTTTACCATTGTACGTTAGACTTCTTTTCCCGGGCTGCTTTCAGAATCTTTTCTTTGTCACTAAGACTTGTCAATTTTACTATTAGGTGACGGGGTGTGGACCTATTCTTATTGATTTTGAGGGGGGTTCTCTGAACCTCCTGGATTTTGATGCTTGTTCCCTTTGCCATATTGGGGAAATTCTCTCCAATAATTCTCTCCAATATACCTTCTGCTCCCCTCTCTGTTTCCTCTTCTTCTGGAATCCCAATTATTCTAATGTTGTTTCGTCTTATGGTGTCACTTATCTCTCGAATTCTCCCCTCATGGTCCAGTAGCTGTTTGTCCCTCTTTTGCTCAGCTTCTTTATTCTCTGTCATTTGGTCTTCTATATCGCTAATTCTTTCTTCTGCCTCATTTATCCTAGCAGTGAGAGCCTCCATTTTTGATTGCACCTCATTAATAGCTTTTTTGATTTCAACTTGGTTCGATTTTAGTTCTTTATTTCTCCAGAAAGGGCTTTTGTATCTCCCGAGAGGGTTTCTCTAATATCTTCCATGCCTTTTTCGAGCCCAGCTAGACCCTTGAGAATTGTCATTCTGAACTCTAGATCTGACTTATTACCAATGTCTGTATTGATTAGGTCCCTAGCCTTTGGTACTGCCTCTTGTTCTTTTTTTTGTGGTGAATTTTTCCGCCTTGTCATTTTGTCCAGATAAGAGTATATGAAGGAGCAAGTAAAATACTAAACGGGTGGCAACAACCCCAGGAAAATATGCTTTAGCCAAATCAGAAGAGATCCCGAATTGTGAGGGGGGAGAAAGGGGATAAAAAGGGGTTCAGAAAGAAAGAAAGAAAAAAAAATGAAACTATTAAAAAAAAGAAAGCCGATAAAGAATAAATATAAAAAGAGGAAAAAAAATATATATATTAGATAAACTATTTAAAAAACGTTAAAAAAAGAAAACGGTAAAAGTTAAAAAAAATTCAGCAGAAGAAGAGAAAAAGAAAAAAAAATTGAAAAAGAAAAAAAAATTAAATTAACTGCAAGGCTAAAGAATCATGGGGAGATAGCCATGAGTTCCGTGCTTTGCTTTCTTCTCCTCTGGAATTCCGCCGCTCTCCTTGGTAGGTGAACTTGGTCCTGGCTGGGTTTCCCGTTGATCTTCTGGGGGAGGGGCCTGTTGTAGTGATTCTCAAGCGTCTTTGCCCCAGGCGGAGTTGCACCGCCCTTACCCGGGGCCGCGCTGAGTAATCCGCTCGGGTTCGCTTTCGGGAGCTTTTGTTCCCTGAGCGCTTTCCGTAGAGTTCCAGAGGTCGGAAATGAAGATGGCGGCCTCCCGGTCTCCGGCCCGGAGGAGCCGAGAGCCTGGGGCCCCACTCCTCAGTGCGCCCTCAGAGAACAGCGCCCAATGACTCCCGTCACCCTGGCCTCCAGCCACGCTCCGAGCTGACCAAGCCTGCGACCGGTTCAAGGCAACCCCGAGCTGAGAGTCACTCCTCGGCTCTGTCTCTGCAGCCGGCTTCCCCGTTCTAATACCGGTAAGCTCTGTGACACTCAGACACCCCTGATCCTTCTGCGACCCTGCGGGACCTGAGGCCGCGCTGACCCCGCCTGGGCTTCCAGTTAAGTCTCTGGAGCGATGTCCCTCAGCGGAACAGACTTTTAAAAGTCCTGATTTTGCTCCGTTGCTCCGCCGCTCGCCGGGAGCTGGCCCCTCCCCCCGCGGTCTATCTTCCCGTCGCTTTGGATTCACTTCTCCGCCAGTCCTACCTTGCAGAAAGTGGTTGATTTTCTGTTTCTGGAATTGCTGTTCTTCTTCTCTTCAATCTCCCGTTGGATTTGTAGGTGTTTGCAATCTTTAGATAAGCTATTTAGCTGATCTCCCGCTACCCGAAGTAGTCTCAGCCTGCTACTTCTCCGCCATCTTGACTCCTCCTGATTCCAATCTTTTGATAACGGTTGAGACCTGATTTAGGACCGAGAATGTGATCTATTCTGGAGAATGTTCCATCTGCACTAGAGAAGAATGTGTATTCTGTTGCTTTGGGATGAAATGTTCTGAATATATCTGTGATGTCCATCTGGTCCAGTGTGTCCTTTAAGGCCTTCATTTCCTTGTTGATCTTTTGCTTGGATGATCTGTCCATTTCAGTGAGGGGAGTGTTAAAGTCCCCTACGATTATTGTATTATTGTCGATGTGTTTCTTTGATTGTGTTATTAATTGGTTTATATAGTTGGCTGCTCCCACGTTAGGGGCATAGATATTTAAAATTGTTAGATCTTCTTGTTGGACAGTTCCTTTGAGTATGATAGAGTGTCCTTCCTCATCTCTTATTATAGTCTTTGGCTTAAAATCTAATTGATCTGATATAAGGATTGCCACTCCTGCTTTCTTCTGATGTCCATTAGCATGGTAAATTCTTTTCCACCCCCTCACTTTAAACCTGGAGGTGTCTTCGGGTTTAAGATGACTTTCTTGTAGGCAACATATAGATGGGTTTTGTTTTTTTATCCATTCTGATACCCTGTGTCTTTTGATTGGGGCTTTTAGCCCATTAACATTCAGGGTAACTATTGAGAGATATGAATGTAGTGCCATTGTATTGCCTGCAAGGTGACTGTTTCTGTATATTGTCTCTGTTCCTTTCTGATCTACTTCTTTTAGGCTCTCTCTTTGCTTAGAGGACACTTTCAATATTTCCTGTAGAGCTGGTTTGGTGTTTGCAAATTCTTTCAGTTTTTGTTTGTCCTGGAAGCTTTTAATCTCTCCTTCTATTTTCAATGATAGCCTAGCTGGATATAGTATTCTTGGCTGCATGTTTTTCTCGTTTAATACTCTGAATATATCATGCCAGCTCTTTCTGGCCTGCCAGGTCTTTGTGGATAAGTCTGCTGCCAATTGAATATTTTTACCATTGTATGTTACAGACTTCTTTTCCCGGGCTGCTTTCAGGATCTTTTCTTTGTCACTAAGACTTGTAAATTTTACTATTAGGTGACGGGGTGTGGACCTATTCTTATTGATTTTGAGGGGGGTACTCTGAACCTCCTGGATTTTGATGCTTGTTCCCTTTGCCATATTGGGGAAATTCTCTCCAATAATTCTCTCCAATATACCTTCTGCTCCCCTCTCTGTTTCCTCTTCTTCTGGAATCCCAATTATTCTAATGTTGTTTCGTCTTATGGTGTCACTTATCTCTCGAATTCTCCCCTCATGGTCCAGTAGCTGTTTGTCCCTCTTTTGCTCAGCTTCTTTATTCTCTGTCATTTGGTCTTCTATATCGCTAATTCTTTCTTCTGCCTCATTTATCCTAGCAGTGAGAGCCTCCATTTTTGATTGCACCTCATTAATAGCTTTTTGATTTCAACTTGGTTCGATTTTAGTTCTTTTATTTCTCCAGAAAGGGCTTTTGTATCTCCCGAGAGGGTTTCTCTAATATCTTCCATGCCTTTTTCGAGCCCAGCTAGACCCTTGAGAATTGTCATTCTGAACTCTAGATCTGACTTATTACCAATGTCTGTATTGATTAGGTCCCTAGCCTTTGGTACTGCCTCTTGTTCTTTTTTTGTGGTGAATTTTTCCGCCTTGTCATTTTGTCCAGATAAGAGTATATGAAGGAGCAAGTAAAATACTAAACGGGTGGCAACAACCCCAGGAAAATATGCTTTAGCCAAATCAGAAGAGATCCCGAATTGTGAGGGGGGAGAAAGGGGATAAAAAGGGGTTCAGAAAGAAAGAAAGAAAAAAAAATGAAACTATTAAAAAAAAGAAAGCCGATAAAGAATAAATATAAAAAGAGGAAAAAAATATATATATTAGATAAACTATTTAAAAAACGTTAAAAAAAGAAAACGGTAAAAGTTAAAAAAATTCAGCAGAAGAAGAGAAAAAGAAAAAAAAATTGAAAAAGAAAAAAAATTAAATTAACTGCAAGGCTAAAGAATCATGGGGAGATAGCCATGAGTTCCGTGCTTTGCTTTCTTCTCCTCTGGAATTCCGCCGCTCTCCTTGGTAGGTGAACTTGGTCCTGGCTGGGTTTCCCGTTGATCTTCTGGGGGAGGGGCCTGTTGTAGTGATTCTCAAGCGTCTTTGCCCCAGGCGGAGTTGCACCGCCCTTACCTGGGGCCGCGCTGAGTAATCCGCTCGGGTTCGCTTTCGGGAGCTTTTGTTCCCTGAGCGCTTTCCGTAGAGTTCCAGAGGTCGGAAATGAAGATGGCGGCCTCCCGGTCTCCGGCCCGGAGGAGCCGAGAGCCTGGGGCCCCACTCCTCAGTGCGCCCTCAGAGAACAGCGCCCAATGACTCCCGTCACCCTGGCCTCCAGCCACGCTCCGAGCTGACCAAGCCTGCGACCGGTTCAAGGCAACCCCGAGCTGAGAGTCACTCCTCGGCTCTGTCTCTGCAGCCGGCTTCCCCGTTCTAATACCGGTAAGCTCTGTGACACTCAGACACCCCTGATCCTTCTGCGACCCTGCGGGACCTGAGGCCGCGCTGACCCCGCCTGGGCTTCCAGTTAAGTCTCTGGAGCGATGTCCCTCAGCGGAACAGACTTTTAAAAGTCCTGATTTTGCTCCGTTGCTCCGCCGCTCGCCGGGAGCTGGCCCCTCCCCCCGCGGTCTATCTTCCCGTCGCTTTGGATTCACTTCTCCGCCAGTCCTACCTTGCAGAAAGTGGTTGATTTTCTGTTTCTGGAATTGCTGTTCTTCTTCTCTTCAATCTCCCGTTGGATTTGTAGGTGTTTGCAATCTTTAGATAAGCTATTTAGCTGATCTCCCGCTACCCGAAGTAGTCTCAGCCTGCTACTTCTCCGCCATCTTGACTCCTCCTGATTCCAATCTTTTGATAACGGTTGAGACCTGATTTAGGACCGAGAATGTGATCTATTCTGGAGAATGTTCCATCTGCACTAGAGAAGAATGTGTATTCTGTTGCTTTGGGATGAAATGTTCTGAATATATCTGTGATGTCCATCTGGTCCAGTGTGTCCTTTAAGGCCTTCATTTCCTTGTTGATCTTTTGCTTGGATGATCTGTCCATTTCAGTGAGGGGAGTGTTAAAATCCCCTACGATTATTGTATTATTGTCGATGTGTTTCTTTGATTGTGTTATTAATTGGTTTATATAGTTGGCTGCTCCCACGTTAGGGGCATAGATATTTAAAATTGTTAGATCTTCTTGTTGGACAGTTCCTTTGAGTATGATAGAGTGTCCTTCCTCATCTCTTATTATAGTCTTTGGCTTAAAATCTAATTGATCTGATATAAGGATTGCCACTCCTGCTTTCTTCTGATGTCCATTAGCATGGTAAATTCTTTTCCACCCCCTCACTTTAAACCTGGAGGTGTCTTCGGGTTTAAGATGACTTTCTTGTAGGCAACATATAGATGGGTTTTGTTTTTTTATCCATTCTGATACCCTGTGTCTTTTGATTGGGGCTTTTAGCCCATTAACATTCAGGGTAACTATTGAGAGATATGAATGTAGTGCCATTGTATTGCCTGCAAGGTGACTGTTTCTGTATATTGTCTCTGTTCCTTTCTGATCTACTTCTTTTAGGCTCTCTCTTTGCTTAGAGGACACTTTCAATATTTCCTGTAGAGCTGGTTTGGTGTTTGCAAATTCTTTCAGTTTTTGTTTGTCCTGGAAGCTTTTAATCTCTCCTTCTATTTTCAATGATAGCCTAGCTGGATATAGTATTCTTGGCTGCATGTTTTTCTCGTTTAATACTCTGAATATATCATGCCAGCTCTTTCTGGCCTGCCAGGTCTTTGTGGATAAGTCTGCTGCCAATTGAATATTTTTACCATTGTATGTTACAGACTTCTTTTCCCGGGCTGCTTTCAGGATCTTTTCTTTGTCACTAAGACTTGTAAATTTTACTATTAGGTGACGGGGTGTGGACCTATTCTTATTGATTTTGAGGGGGGTACTCTGAACCTCCTGGATTTTGATGCTTGTTCCCTTTGCCATATTGGGGAAATTCTCTCCAATAATTCTCTCCAATATACCTTCTGCTCCCCTCTCTGTTTCCTCTTCTTCTGGAATCCCAATTATTCTAATGTTGTTTCGTCTTATGGTGTCACTTATCTCTCGAATTCTCCCCTCATGGTCCAGTAGCTGTTTGTCCCTCTTTTGCTCAGCTTCTTTATTCTCTGTCATTTGGTCTTCTATATCGCTAATTCTTTCTTCTGCCTCATTTATCCTAGCAGTGAGAGCCTCCATTTTTGATTGCACCTCATTAATAGCTTTTTTGATTTCAACTTGGTTCGATTTTAGTTCTTTTATTTCTCCAGAAAGGGCTTTTGTATCTCCCGAGAGGGTTTCTCTAATATCTTCCATGCCTTTTTCGAGCCCAGCTAGACCCTTGAGAATTGTCATTCTGAACTCTAGATCTGACTTATTACCAATGTCTGTATTGATTAGGTCCCTAGCCTTTGGTACTGCCTCTTGTTCTTTTTTTTGTGGTGAATTTTTCCGCCTTGTCATTTTGTCCAGATAAGAGTATATGAAGGAGCAAGTAAAATACTAAACGGGTGGCAACAACCCCAGGAAAATATGCTTTAGCCAAATCAGAAGAGATCCCGAATTGTGAGGGGGGAGAAAGGGGATAAAAAGGGGTTCAGAAAGAAAGAAAGAAAAAAAAAATGAAACTATTAAAAAAAAGAAAGCCGATAAAGAATAAATATAAAAAGAGGAAAAAAATATATATATTAGATAAACTATTTAAAAAACGTTAAAAAAAGAAAACGGTAAAAGTTAAAAAAAATTCAGCAGAAGAAGAGAAAAAGAAAAAAAAATTGAAAAAGAAAAAAAAATTAAATTAACTGCAAGGCTAAAGAATCATGGGGAGATAGCCATGAGTTCCGTGCTTTGCTTTCTTCTCCTCTGGAATTCCGCCGCTCTCCTTGGTAGGTGAACTTGGTCCTGGCTGGGTTTCCCGTTGATCTTCTGGGGGAGGGGCCTGTTGTAGTGATTCTCAAGCGTCTTTGCCCCAGGCGGAGTTGCACCGCCCTTACCCGGGGCCGCGCTGAGTAATCCGCTCGGGTTCGCTTTCGGGAGCTTTTGTTCCCTGAGCGCTTTCCGTAGAGTTCCAGAGGTCGGAAATGAAGATGGCGGCCTCCCGGTCTCCGGCCCGGAGGAGCCGAGAGCCTGGGGCCCCACTCCTCAGTGCGCCCTCAGAGAACAGCGCCCAATGACTCCCGTCACCCTGGCCTCCAGCCACGCTCCGAGCTGACCAAGCCTGCGACCGGTTCAAGGCAACCCCGAGCTGAGAGTCACTCCTCGGCTCTGTCTCTGCAGCCGGCTTCCCCGTTCTAATACCGGTAAGCTCTGTGACACTCAGACACCCCTGATCCTTCTGCGACCCTGCGGGACCTGAGGCCGCGCTGACCCCGCCTGGGCTTCCAGTTAAGTCTCTGGAGCGATGTCCCTCAGCGGAACAGACTTTTAAAAGTCCTGATTTTGCTCCGTTGCTCCGCCGCTCGCCGGGAGCTGGCCCCTCCCCCCGCGGTCTATCTTCCCGTCGCTTTGGATTCACTTCTCCGCCAGTCCTACCTTGCAGAAAGTGGTTGATTTTCTGTTTCTGGAATTGCTGTTCTTCTTCTCTTCAATCTCCCGTTGGATTTGTAGGTGTTTGCAATCTTTAGATAAGCTATTTAGCTGATCTCCCGCTACCCGAAGTAGTCTCAGCCTGCTACTTCTCCGCCATCTTGACTCCTCCTGATTCCAATCTTTTGATAACGGTTGAGACCTGATTTAGGACCGAGAATGTGATCTATTCTGGAGAATGTTCCATCTGCACTAGAGAAGAATGTGTATTCTGTTGCTTTGGGATGAAATGTTCTGAATATATCTGTGATGTCCATCTGGTCCAGTGTGTCCTTTAAGGCCTTCATTTCCTTGTTGATCTTTTGCTTGGATGATCTGTCCATTTCAGTGAGGGGAGTGTTAAAGTCCCCTACTATTATTGTATTATTGTCGATGTGTTTCTTTGATTGTGTTATTAATTGGTTTATATAGTTGGCTGCTCCCACGTTAGGGGCATAGATATTTAAAATTGTTAGATCTTCTTGTTGGACAGTTCCTTTGAGTATGATAGAGTGTCCTTCCTCATCTCTTATTATAGTCTTTGGCTTAAAATCTAATTGATCTGATATAAGGATTGCCACTCCTGCTTTCTTCTGATGTCCATTAGCATGGTAAATTCTTTTCCACCCCCTCACTTTAAACCTGGAGGTGTCTTCGGGTTTAAGATGACTTTCTTGTAGGCAACATATAGATGGTTTTTGTTTTTTTATCCATTCTGATACCCTGTGTCTTTTGATTGGGGCTTTTAGCCCATTAACATTCAGGGTAACTATTGAGAGATATGAATGTAGTGCCATTGTATTGCCTGCAAGGTGACTGTTTCTGTATATTGTCTCTGTTCCTTTCTGATCTACTTCTTTTAGGCTCTCTCTTTGCTTAGAGGACACTTTCAATATTTCCTGTAGAGCTGGTTTGGTGTTTGCAAATTCTTTCAGTTTTTGTTTGTCCTGGAAGCTTTTAATCTCTCCTTCTATTTTCAATGATAGCCTAGCTGGATATAGTATTCTTGGCTGCATGTTTTTCTCGTTTAGTACTCTGAATATATCATGCCAGCTCTTTCTGGCCTGCCAGGTCTTGTGGATAAGTCTGCTGCCAATTGAATATTTTTACCATTGTATGTTACAGACTTCTTTTCCCGGGCTGCTTTCAGGATCTTTTCTTTGTCACTAAGACTTGTAAATTTTACTATTAGGTGACGGGGTGTGGACCTATTCTTATTGATTTTGAGGGGGGTACTCTGAACCTCCTGGATTTTGATGCTTGTTCCCTTTGCCATATTGGGGAAATTCTCTCCAATAATTCTCTCCAATATACCTTCTGCTCCCCTCTCTGTTTCCTCTTCTTCTGGAATCCCAATTATTCTAATGTTGTTTCGTCTTATGGTGTCACTTATCTCTCGAATTCTCCCCTCATGGTCCAGTAGCTGTTTGTCCCTCTTTTGCTCAGCTTCTTTATTCTCTGTCATTTGGTCTTCTATATCGCTAATTCTTTCTTCTGCCTCATTTATCCTAGCAGTGAGAGCCTCCATTTTTGATTGCACCTCATTAATAGCTTTTTTGATTTCAACTTGGTTCGATTTTAGTTCTTTTATTTCTCCAGAAAGGGCTTTTGTATCTCCCGAGAGGGTTTCTCTAATATCTTCCATGCCTTTTTCGAGCCCAGCTAGACCCTTGAGAATTGTCATTCTGAACTCTAGATCTGACTTATTACCAATGTCTGTATTGATTAGGTCCCTAGCCTTTGGTACTGCCTCTTGTTCTTTTTTTTGTGGTGAATTTTTCCGCCTTGTCATTTTGTCCAGATAAGAGTATATGAAGGAGCAAGTAAAATACTAAACGGGTGGCAACAACCCCAGGAAAATATGCTTTAGCCAAATCAGAAGAGATCCCGAATTGTGAGGGGGGAGAAAGGGGATAAAAAGGGGTTCAGAAAGAAAGAAAGAAAAAAAAAATGAAACTATTAAAAAAAAGAAAGCCGATAAAGAATAAATATAAAAAGAGGAAAAAAATATATATATTAGATAAACTATTTAAAAAACGTTAAAAAAAGAAAACGGTAAAAGTTAAAAAAAATTCAGCAGAAGAAGAGAAAAAGAAAAAAAAATTGAAAAAGAAAAAAAAATTAAATTAACTGCAAGGCTAAAGAATCATGGGGAGATAGCCATGAGTTCCGTGCTTTGCTTTCTTCTCCTCTGGAATTCCGCCGCTCTCCTTGGTAGGTGAACTTGGTCCTGGCTGGGTTTCCCGTTGATCTTCTGGGGGAGGGGCCTGTTGTAGTGATTCTCAAGCGTCTTTGCCCCAGGCGGAGTTGCACCGCCCTTACCCGGGGCCGCGCTGAGTAATCCGCTCGGGTTCGCTTTCGGGAGCTTTTGTTCCCTGAGCGCTTTCCGTAGAGTTCCAGAGGTCGGAAATGAAGATGGCGGCCTCCCGGTCTCCGGCCCGGAGGAGCCGAGAGCCTGGGGCCCCACTCCTCAGTGCGCCCTCAGAGAACAGCGCCCAATGACTCCCGTCACCCTGGCCTCCAGCCACGCTCCGAGCTGACCAAGCCTGCGACCGGTTCAAGGCAACCCCGAGCTGAGAGTCACTCCTCGGCTCTGTCTCTGCAGCCGGCTTCCCCGTTCTAATACCGGTAAGCTCTGTGACACTCAGACACCCCTGATCCTTCTGCGACCCTGCGGGACCTGAGGCCGCGCTGACCCCGCCTGGGCTTCCAGTTAAGTCTCTGGAGCGATGTCCCTCAGCGGAACAGACTTTTAAAAGTCCTGATTTTGCTCCGTTGCTCCGCCGCTCGCCGGGAGCTGTCCCCTCCCCCCGCGGTCTATCTTCCCGTCGCTTTGGATTCACTTCTCCGCCAGTCCTACCTTGCAGAAAGTGGTTGATTTTCTGTTTCTGGAATTGCTGTTCTTCTTCTCTTCAATCTCCCGTTGGATTTGTAGGTGTTTGCAATCTTTAGATAAGCTATTTAGCTGATCTCCCGCTACCCGAAGTAGTCTCAGCCTGCTACTTCTCCGCCATCTTGACTCCTCCTGATTCCAATCTTTTGATAACGGTTGAGACCTGATTTAGGACCGAGAATGTGATCTATTCTGGAGAATGTTCCATCTGCACTAGAGAAGAATGTGTATTCTGTTGCTTTGGGATGAAATGTTCTGAATATATCTGTGATGTCCATCTGGTCCAGTGTGTCCTTTAAGGCCTTCATTTCCTTGTTGATCTTTTGCTTGGATGATCTGTCCATTTCAGTGAGGGGAGTGTTAAAGTCCCCTACGATTATTGTATTATTGTCGATGTGTTTCTTTGATTGTGTTATTAATTGGTTTATATAGTTGGCTGCTCCCACGTTAGGGGCATAGATATTTAAAATTGTTAGATCTTCTTGTTGGACAGTTCCTTTGAGTATGATAGAGTGTCCTTCCTCATCTCTTATTATAGTCTTTGGCTTAAAATCTAATTGATCTGATATAAGGATTGCCACTCCTGCTTTCTTCTGATGTCCATTAGCATGGTAAATTCTTTTCCACCCCCTCACTTTAAACCTGGAGGTGTCTTCGGGTTTAAGATGACTTTCTTGTAGGCAACATATAGATGGGTTTTGTTTTTTTATCCATTCTGATACCCTGTGTCTTTTGATTGGGGCTTTTAGCCCATTAACATTCAGGGTAACTATTGAGAGATATGAATGTAGTGCCATTGTATTGCCTGCAAGGTGACTGTTTCTGTATATTGTCTCTGTTCCTTTCTGATCTACTTCTTTTAGGCTCTCTCTTTGCTTAGAGGACACTTTCAATATTTCCTGTAGAGCTGGTTTGGTGTTTGCAAATTCTTTCAGTTTTTGTTTGTCCTGGAAGCTTTTAATCTCTCCTTCTATTTTCAATGATAGCCTAGCTGGATATAGTATTCTTGGCTGCATGTTTTTCTCGTTTAATACTCTGAATATATCATGCCAGCTCTTTCTGGCCTGCCAGGTCTTTGTGGATAAGTCTGCTGCCAATTGAATATTTTTACCATTGTATGTTACAGACTTCTTTTCCCGGGCTGCTTTCAGGATCTTTTCTTTGTCACTAAGACTTGTAAATTTTACTATTAGGTGACGGGGTGTGGACCTATTCTTATTGATTTTGAGGGGGGTACTCTGAACCTCCTGGATTTTGATGCTTGTTCCCTTTGCCATATTGGGGAAATTCTCTCCAATAATTCTCTCCAATATACCTTCTGCTCCCCTCTCTGTTTCCTCTTCTTCTGGAATCCCAATTATTCTAATGTTGTTTCGTCTTATGGTGTCACTTATCTCTCGAATTCTCCCCTCATGGTCCAGTAGCTGTTTGTCCCTCTTTTGCTCAGCTTCTTTATTCTCTGTCATTTGGTCTTCTATATCGCTAATTCTTTCTTCTGCCTCATTTATCCTAGCAGTGAGAGCCTCCATTTTTGATTGCACCTCATTAATAGCTTTTTTGATTTCAACTTGGTTCGATTTTAGTTCTTTTATTTCTCCAGAAAGGGCTTTTGTATCTCCCGAGAGGGTTTCTCTAATATCTTCCATGCCTTTTTCGAGCCCAGCTAGACCCTTGAGAATTGTCATTCTGAACTCTAGATCTGACTTATTACCAATGTCTGTATTGATTAGGTCCCTAGCCTTTGGTACTGCCTCTTGTTCTTTTTTTTGTGGTGAATTTTTCCGCCTTGTCATTTTGTCCAGATAAGAGTATATGAAGGAGCAAGTAAAATACTAAACGAGTGGCAACAACCCCAGGAAAATATGCTTTAGCCAAATCAGAAGAGATCCCGAATCGTGAGGGGAGAGAAAGGGGATAAAAAGAGAATCAGAAAGAAAAAAAAAAAGAAAAAAAAAAGAAAGAAAAAAAAGAAACAATTAAAAAAAACCAATAAAGAAAAATATAAAAAGGAAACATATATATATATATATATATATATATATATATATATTAGATAAACTAGTTAGAAACCTAGTTATAAAACGTTAAAAAAGAAAGGGTAAAAGTTAAAAAAAAGTTAGAAGAAGAAAAAAAAATTTAAAAAGAAAAGAAAAAAATAAAAAATAAAAAAATAAAAAATTAACTGCAAGGCTAAAGAATCATGGGGAGATAGCCATGAGTTCCGTGCTTTGCTTTCTCCTTCTCTGGAATTCTGATGCTCTCCTTGGTATTGAAACTGTACTCCTTGATAGGTGAACTTGGTCCTGGCTGGGTTTCTTGTTGCTCTTCTGGGGGAGGGGCCTGTTGTAGTGATTCTCAAGTGTCTTTGCCCCAGGTGGAGTTGCACCGCCCTTACCCGGGGCTGGTCTCAGTAATCCGCTCGGGTTTGCTTTCGGGAGCTTTTGTTCCTTGAGCGCTTTCCGTAGAGTTCCGGAGGACGGGAATGAAGATGGCGGCCTCCCGGTCTCCGGCCCGGAGGAGCCGAGAACCCGGGGCCCCACTCCTCAGTGCGCCCTCAGAGAATAGCACCCAATGTCTCCCGTCACCCTGGCCTCCTGCCACGCTCCGAGCTGACCGAGCCTGCGACCGGTTCAAGGTAACCCCAAGCTTAGAACTTACTCCTCGGCTCTGTCTCTGTAGCCGGCTCCCTGTTCTAATACCTGTAAGCTCTGCAGCACTCAGACACCCCCGATCCTTCTGTGACCCTGCGGGACCTGAGGCCACGCTGACCCTGCGTGGGCTTCACCCCGGTTAAGCCTCTGGAGCGATGTCCCTCAGCGGAACAGACTTTTAAAAGTCCTGATTTTGCTCCGTTGCTCCGTCGCTTGCCGGGAGCTGGCCCCTCCCCCCGCAGTCTATCTTCCCGTCGCTTTGGATTCACTTCTCCGCCAGTCCTACCTTTCAGAGAGTGGTTGATTTTCTGTTTTTAGAGTTGCTGTTCTTCTTCTCTTCGATCTCCCGTTGGATTTGTAGGTGTTTGCAATCTTTAGATGAGCTATCTAGCTGATCTTCCGCTACCTGAAGTAGTCTCAGCCTGCTACTTCTCCGCCATCTTGACTCCTCCTCCTCATTTATAGATTTTAAGACTATAAGACTTTTCTTATATTCAGCCATCTCAATGACTAATTTCTGCACCATCAGTTTTATTAGTATGCTAGAGCTGGATTCTACAGCTTACTGAAAGTCTCAAATCTGTGTTGTGATGTCACATCGGTAGCCTGAAAAAACCATGGTACGAGTATTTGCACCATGGAAACAATGTTACAAATTATGTAACAAACAAATATTACAAATTATGGCTTCTTTTTTTTTTCTTGTTCTGAAGAGTCAACAGATAAACATTTTTTACCACACCACTCTTCATAATATTGAATTCTATACAATTCCATTATTAAAATGGCTAAAAGTATAAAATTATGTTTTTAATGTCACATAAGTGGACTTCAGAATAAGATATGGATAGGTCAAAGAAATAACAATCCTTGAAAGAAAGTGATGAAAATGGAATAATTATTATTTTCTACCAGAGGATTTTCTCATAAGAAGAGGAAGAATTTTGATATATAAGGCATATGGAATGAACTGTTGTAGTAAATTTTGTATTGTATGTACGTAAATTTACACAAAATAATTGGAAGTAACATACCATGAATAGAAAAATTCTATCCCAGGAACATAAGGATATTCCTGTTCCAAAAATGTATACAAATCTACTCTTATTCATCAGTTGGTGAAATATGAAAATAATAAATTACTTTAATAGATGAAGATAAAGCATTTGATTAAAAGTGTTAGTAATTAGATACAATGGATAATGACATATCCAAGCTAAATATAGAAAAATTCAATAATTTCATTTACATAAGTAAGCAATAGTTATAAAATGTAATCATTACATATGACCAAAAAAATGCTTGATATTATAATTATAAACATAAACCTGAAATATGCTGCAAATATTAACCAGATAACATATTGTGGGCAATTTTTATTTACTCCTTAAAATTTACTCTATGTTTAAAATTTCTCTACAGTGAAGCATTAAGACTATGTAGATTATGAAAATAATGAAATGGAAATATAGAGACCAGACCTCATTCACAACAGCAACAAAAACCTAAAATATCCAAGAGTAGTTTTATTTTTTTAAAGATTTGTTTATTTTAGGGAGAAAGAAAGTGTGTGTGTGTGGGGGGGGGGTTGGTCAGAGGCAGAGAGTCTTCAAGAAGACTCCCTGCTGAGCATAGAACCCAGTTCTGGGCTGAATCCCAGGAATGAAAAGATCATGACCTGAGCTGAACCTCAACAACTGAGCCCATATGCCCCTCCAAGATTAGCTTTAAATGAGAAGAAATTAAAATGAGATCAATCCTAAATATATAAGAATAAAAAGGAAGAGTAGGAGAAAGAAGAAAAAGAAGAAAGACAGGAGCAGAGGAAGAGTAGTCAAGGAGTAATATGAATTTTAGTAAAGCTGGCATGGGACAAAACTAGAAGGAAAGAAAGAACTTTATTAGTAGTATCTTTGTGGTACGACCAAATGTGTTTTGTTTTTATTCTACATGCTTGAAAAAATATCTTCCTATTTTTATTTCATTTTTCTTTTTTTTTTTAAAGATTTTATTTATTTATTTGACAGAGAGAGAAATCACAAGTAGGCAGAGAGGCAGGCAGAGAGAGAGGAGGAAGCAGGCTCCCCGCTGAGCAGAAAGCCCGATGTGGGGCTTGAACCCAGGACCTGGGATCATGACCTGAGCCAAAGGCAGCGGCTTAACCCACTGAGCCACCCAGGCGCCCCATTTCATTTTTCACTTTAATATTTAATATTCAAAGAAATGTTTTGGGACTTCAGGCAAGAATTCTCCTCAACAAAACTGCATCCCCCCAATTTTTGCTATACCCCACCATATCTTAGGTCTTGGAGATGATTATTGTTTTCTCTAATATGAACCAATAATAATAGACATTCCTGCATTGTGTTTGTTTCTTTTATTGTCCTTACCATAATGATAAATCCTTGTTAACTTAGTTATGTACATGTTAAATGTCTCTTGCTCTCTCACTTATCATTAACTCCAAAAGGGCAGTCGGCTTTTCTGTTACTTCACCAATATATAGTCAATTGCCTAACACATGACACATTAGGTAGGAACTCAATAAACACATTTACGTGAATAAATAATGTAAATGAGGAAAGTGAAATTGTAACAGATTTGGAAGTATAACTGAAATCTATAAATACAAAATAAAAATTGATTTGCTGGACAAATGGTTGCAAATTTGTCATGACAAAATTGGCCATTAGTGTCCAGATTTCTTTTTTTTTCTTTTTAATACTCCTTAATTACTATTTTTCACTGAGATTTGCTATTCCCCAAACTGAAATATAGCCATATCATCTGAGAAAAGAATAAATAATTGTTTTTGACATAGTGTAAGCACTGGAACCAGCACAACCAGTTGATGCCTCCAGGGCACATGATGTCAGATGTTCATGCCTAGCTTTGTGTAAGCCTCATCCATGAACCTTCATGACTCTGCAAGTGAGTGACTCTCTAAATTTTGCACCCTAGGGGCCTAAGTGTGTCTCATTCTGATATCTCTGTTAATTTATCTACTATTTATTATTTCTATACTTATCTTTAAAAGAGAAAAGAGGGCATTTCCAGGCTATTTCAGCTTCCCAACTACAGGTTCCTGAATGCCTTCTGTTCAGACAAAGAATATTATCTGTGTTCGGATTTTGTTCTTCTCCTTTAATATGATGTTGGCTATTCTTGATCTTCAGCCCTTTCAAGTAAATTTATAATCAGTTTGCTGATATCCGTAAATTAACTTCATGAGATTTTGACTGGGATTGTTTTGAATCTACAGACCAATTTGTGAAAAACTGCATCTTGACCATACTGAATCTTTTTATGCATGAATAAGGAGTCTCTCCAATTCTCTTGTTCATTGATACTTTCTGTTGGTGATTTGAGTTGTTCTTATATAGATAAAAGGGCATTCTCAAAACGGTTATGTTTCCCTTTCTCCTGTTAGTGGCATGAGGAAATTTTTCTCCACAATTAGCTATGAGGACCAGGTAGAGCCCCTGGAGGTAAAACTCACAAATATATAGAGGCTCCCTATGGCTGGATCCCCTTGGAGCTTGTTTTTGTTTTGCAGGGCTTTTCCCCCATTAGAGTTCTTATCAGAGTCATATCCACACAAAACCATCAAGCAATTCACAAATTACAGCTCAGGTTTCCCAAGCCCAAGACTGGTTTCTGTGGAAGTTTCTGCTCTGGAAATTTGCAATTCTCTGTATCTGCCTGTCTGCAAGGAGGAAAGCACCTACATCTTTCCAGAAATACAATGTTACCTTGTTTTACTTACTTTCCAAGTTAAACACATCCCATAGTTCTTTTTTTTTAATTTTTAATTTTTTCAGCATAACAGTAGTCATTATTTTTGCACCACACCCAGTGCTCCATGCAATCCGTGCCCTCTCCAATACCCACCACCTGGATCCCCCAACCTCCCACCCCTCACCCCTTCAAAACCCTCAGATTGTTTTTCAGAGTCTCTCATGGTTCACCTCCCCTTCCAATTTCCCTCAACTCCCTTCTCCTCTCCATCTCCCCTTGTCCTCCATGCTATTTGTTATGCTCCACAAATAAGTGAAGCCATATGATAATTGTCTTTCTCTGCTTGACTTATTTCACTCAACATAATCTCTTCCAGTCCTGTCCATGTTGCTACAAAAGTTGGGTATTCATCCTTTCTGATGGAGGCATAATACTCCATAGTGTATATGGACCACATCATCCCATAGTTCTTTAGGAATATTGTAAATGTGTTCTAACAAAAACCTAGGTGGTAAGAATATTCATCATGTGCATGTAAATAAATATTGCTCTTAGTCTATGTAACAGATTGTTCCCAAGTTTGTTTTTTTCCCCTACATGAATGTTTGGTTCCATGTGTTTCCATCTTCTTATGTCAAGGCTTCACCACTTTTGTGTCCATTCAGAATTGAAGTAAAACATTTTAACATTGGTTATTATGAAATTAGAAATTAATTGTCATATTTAATGGAAATGAATAAGACAATACTGCTTGTAGGCTTGAGAACACATTGGTAGATCAAATTAATAAACAGTATACTATGGAAACTCAAGGAAGCACAAGATTCATCTATGACTTCCAGCTTCCTCAAATGTATATGTGGCCCTCTGCAAATAAAAGAGTCTCCCTTATTTATTCTTTCCAAATGTAAACAAGATATCATCATTTATTAACTTCACACTTAACATGTACTCCATATTTTCAGGTCCTGGGATTCCAACAGCAAGTTAACAAATTAGACCCTAGCCCTTTCTCTTTTGAGGCTTTGAAATTGTAATCCCCACCTAAGAGGATGGCAGCTCTTCTGGTTATCATTCATCTGCATACTCTTCATTCAGTTCCTAGTAAAATACATCTCTTTAGGCCCTCTGTGATCATCCTGCTGAATGGTCTACTATGCTTTCCCCATCATCTTCTATCACAAAACGGGCTGGTTCGCTTAATTCATTTTTGAAATTCATATATTCACATTTTGTTTATTTTTTCATGCTTTTCTACCACAGTATAATGAAAATCCCATACAGTAGACTTTTGAAGCATCTCCAGCCAAGTGACCAATGACTTCTATATAGATTTGTCAATAACTGTTACATGAATTAATTAACTCATTCATCCGTGAGAAGAAATCAGAGAGGGAGACAAACCATGAGAGACCCTGGAGTCCAGAAAACAAACTGAGGGTTACAGAAGGGAGTGGCATGGAAAGATGGGGTAATTGGGTAATGGGCTTTAAAGAGGGCACGTGTTGTGAAGAGCACTGGGTATTACATGAAACTAATGAGTTGTTGAACACTACATCAAAAACCAGTGAGGTACTCTATAGACAACCCATTAGTCTCCTCCAACTCTTATTCTTCTGAGGTTGTTTCTGCTCTCCCATAGGCTCTTTACTCATTTCCTTCCTAACATTGACATGACTTGTGTTTTGGAACAGTTTTAGTGTTTCTGAACTGGCACAGTGAGTACTATAGCAGGATCTGTGTATTCGTCACACTCTGTGAGACCATATTATACTATAAGATTACTTTGTTTGACAGCTGTAAACAACATTTGTATGAACATGTGAGGATATTTGAAGACTTTTATATATTTTCAAGTTATTTGTAAGGTCATTTCCATTTTTAATAAAGATTTTATTTATTTATTTGACAGACAGAGATCACAAGTAGGCAGAGAGGCAGGCAGTGAGAGAGGAAGGGAAGCAGGTTACATGCTGAGCAGAGAGGAAGATACAGGGCTCAATCCCAGGACCCAGGAATCATGACCTGAGCTGAAGGCAGAGCCTTTAAACCACTGAGCCACCCAGGAGCCCCTGTCATTTTCATTTTTAATAAAGCCTTGTCTATAATTTACAGCTCAATATTATTAGTTAAGCCAGGAAATACAAATCTCTATTATTTATGTTTAACCCTAACTTAATTATGATGGTTCAAGTAAGCTTCACTGGACACTTTTGTCAGAAAGAGGTAAATCTTTTTAAAATAAAGGAAAGGTATTGAATTAAAAAGTTGATGGAAGTAAACATTTAATATTTTCTATATGAAAATTCATGTTTTGGGAGCTGATTGCAGTGGCATTATGAGCTAATACTAGAAGACTATATATATGTAACCACTGAGTTCTTAGCATGGCACCATTTCAGAGGCATTAGCTTGGAAAATTGTGGGCAAAAAGATCATGCAAGTACCAAACTTAAGTGACACCAGCATCAAATGCAGAAACAAGCCAATGATAGGGAAGACCAAGTCATAAAATAAAGTTAGCAAAATGTTTTTAACTGCAGTTTAACAAATCCAGAGATATTCCTAACACAGCAATCCTTCAGGATCTGTGCGATTTACACGTGAACAGTTTTTAGCTTCAGTGCCAAAGAAACCCCACACCTGGACATGAAGCATATAAAAATAATCAGTTTGGAGTTCAAGTTCTGTGTAAGAGTAAGCTCTAGTGGTACAGCTGCAAAGGCAAGTCAGCATTCTGGAGTCACCATCTGGATTTAGGTGGTGGTGCCAGAATGCAGAATGTTGTTAATCTCCACATTCCTTACTTTTTGTGATATAGTAGAAATTGTGACGACATAATACAAAAGCTAATCAAAAACTGTTGTTTCATGCTGAAGTATAATGGCTATTAAGAAGAAAATTTTTGTTGAAATATTTGACTTGCAGAATAAAATCTCATCATTTATGCAATATAAGAATCTAGTTTGGTCTCAACATTTTAAAGTTGTAAAGCAAGCATCCAGTTTAGTTATTTGGTATCTCTAATTGTCTTAATACTTCCATGAAAGAAAGGAAGGGTGAATATATATATATATATATATATATATATATATATATATATATATATATATGTGTGTGTGTGTGTGTGTGTGTGTATACATATATATATAAAAGAATGAAAATTATTCAAAAAGATGTGAAAATAAGAAAAAACTGAAAAAATAAATACACTAAAAATAAAAATACAAAGAATGCTACTTAGTGTTTTCCCTAAAAGTTGAAGCTTTGCAGCCCTCTATAATCAGTAAACTTGACAGGAATGAGTTGTTTGTTATGGTCTTCTGAGGGAAGGGCCTGTTGCAATGATTCTCAAAGGTACTTCAGCTAGTACAAATGCACCTCTCCTAAGCAGAGTCAGGTCTCCATGTAATCAACCTTAGATTCCAGGATGTGATTCTATTTTACTCCCTGAAGGCTTACAGTATGAATAGGTTGGGTCAATATGGCTGCACCCTACTCTTTACAAAGAAGCTGAAAATTTGAACCCCAACTCTTCAGTGAGCACTCACAGAAAAGTGATCCATCAGTCTAATCTCATCAGTTTCTGTCAGAGCTCTGTATTCACACTGTCAGTGACAAAGCATTTTTTTCCTCAGGTGTGCGACTGAGTTCCAAATCCAAATTCTGTAGATTTCTTGGCACAGAGTCACGTTGCACCTCCGGGGTGTTGGAGGTCTTCCCATGCTTCTGTTTTGCTTGACTCCTCCCATGAATACTATCACCCAGCTGTGCTAGGATTTGAAGTTTAGGGTTACATAGAGCAGAAAGCCAGCACCTAGCCTCATGGTGTTCTGCCAGATTTCCCCAACTGATATCTGAAGACTGAAGCATTCAGGCCCTCAATGTTCTTCTTGTGACCTCTGGGATCTTGAGATCATACTGACACGCCTGGGATTCTTCTCCACTTTACCACTTGAACACCTTTAAGTCAGGGATGTTCTCCATGTGCTTATAGCGTCAGACATGCATGACAACCCAGGGTGTGAGAAGTCCCATGGTGGAGGAACTCTGGATTCCTAAAAGTCCACATGAAGTAGCTTAGTCTCCAACCTGAAGATCCACCAGAAGAAAACTATGGTAACATGATACCATAATTTGGGGAGTTATTTGATAATTCAGCATAACATAATATACATATAACATGTATAAATAAAGAAACTTCAATAGTTATGATACTAGAACCTAGGAAAAAATGACAAGAGAAGCACATGGCTTCCTCAGTCAGTAGGGCATATGGTACTTGACTTCAGTGTCATGAGTTTGAACCCCATATGGAACACAGAGTTGATGTAGGAAACAAAAGAAAACAAGACTTACACATGACCAAAGTCAATTGGGCTTGGACAATAGGGCTGGTCAGTGGTCAGCTGGATCCTCTCACTTGTTCATGCAGCCACTGGGCCCTGACCACTCAGGTGGTTCCAGTGCTTATCAGGCAACCAGTTCCTCCCCCTAGGAGCTCAGGGTCTAGAGGGGCAGATGGACAAATATGAACTGAAAAGGTGAATGAAAAGAGCCTTTTCTCCATAAGAAAAGAGCAAGGGACTACAACGGGGTCCTGAACTCCACAAGGGGATGGGTCTGACAAGGCCCTGCTGTGATGACATTGAGAATTCCTGTGGCAGGAAAAGGAGACAGTCCTGCACAAATCCGAGTATATTTAGCCTGGCATAGGGAACCACAGTGTAGAGGATTGGAAGCAGAATATAATGTTCCTGGAGTGGGGGTCAGAAAGGGTGATCAGAGGAAGCTGAAGTGGGGAGCATAGAGGAAATGGAAGAGGGCTACAGTCTGGGGCAGGTGGATGGTATCAGTAACACCACTCCTAGTGCTCTGTGGCCATATTACCCCACCCTCAGTGGCTTAACCAACAAACAATGTGTCACAGTCTTAGAGGAGACTTTAAGTACAGCAAACCAGCAGTGCTCAGCTAGGAGCCCCTGCCAGAGCCCCTCAGTACTATGGGGCTGTTGACAACACCAAGGCAGGACCTGCTTCACTTAGAACTTGAACACACTTAGAGGTATTGGCAGGATTCAGTGCATCTCAAAAGGTCCGAGTTCCTCTGTCTATTGTTGGCCCTAATGGCTAGGTCACGTGAACATGTCTGGTACATGTTTCAACATAGGGGCTTGTACTCCAGTGTGAGGATATAAGAGAGAACACAGGTAACAGGCAGCATGGGGATGTGCAATGAGCTTTTACAACTAAATCACAGATGGGGCTTTTAGGTCATTTGCCAAGTTCTGTGAAATGGAAGGAATCACTGAGTCCATACCACACTCCAGGGCACAAGGTTACACAATAATGTGTAAATAGGATATGGGATTTCAGGGAACCATTGAGAGGAGAAGGTGAAGACCCCTTCAGCGTTAGTGCCTTACCCAGAATCACAGACTGGTAGGAAGGCTGAACCAGGCATGAACTTAGCTCTCTGTGAATGTCCTCAAAGTTGGGGCCCTGGATGCACCTAGCCATTCACTGGAGGGCTCTGGAAAAAGTTGTGTTGAAAACAGGGGCTACAGACAGGGAGATGGTTTCAGGGTGAGGGTGAGCATTGATATCATAGACAGGAGGCATTCCAGCATGATCTTGTACGAGGAGGAGCCCAGGTCATGGCAACCCACTGAATGGACCTCTATCCACATGACACCCATTGGAAAGGAGGTAATAGTTCTCAGCACAGGATGTGCAGTCCATAGTAGTAAGGGTGGATTCTGACCATCAAGGGTCAAATCTTCAATCCCTTCTTTAGGGTTCCCTTTGAAAATTAGAAAATCAAAGGTCTTGGGAAACTATGGCCCACCCCTCTGTAGATGGGACTATCACCTTCTGGGACTCCAGACTGTGAGCACTGATGAACAGATGTGTGCCCACAGGAGCCACTGTGCGTGCAACACACACACACACACACACACACACACACACACACACCCATTAGGGACTATAGGGTGGTATTTGCCCAGTAGCAGACTCAGAGAAAGTGAAAAGAGGAGGAAAATGTGTTTGGAGGTATTTCCTACAAGTGACCCCACCCATCCAATATCATAGATATTACTCCACATATGCCTGTGGACATCTGCAGGAAGTCCATGCTAGAATCATCTGTATTGTACAGACAAGATGCAGACCACCAATGACAGAGATAATGCCTTATCCAGGGTCACAAAGAGGTAAGAGGGGAGAGTTGTGTCTGAAGCCAGGTGGGGCCCTGGTTGCAATCAGCCCTTCTTTGGGGGCCTGTGGAGAGAGTTGTATTGGTGTCCCTGTGTACAGATATGGACTTGCTTGCAGAAAGGAGATGAGCAGATGGCAGCCCTGAGCACTGTTTGTGTAGGTCATAATCCAGCGTGGACTTGGGTAGGTGATCTCAGCCAGTGAAGCCACTTCCTTGACTGCAGATCCCTACAGAATTTGGAACCCCACAACCAGGCACCCACATTCTAGTGTAGTCCAGTACCAGAGTTACTTGGCTGGAGACATGTTATAAGGAATAATGTTCTCTTGCTGCTTGCCTACTTCCAGGGGCTCTGGCTTCCAGAAACCCCAGGGGAATGGAATTTACAAATGCTGCAGACATTGGTCAAAACCTCACCCTCAATACCTCAGGGCTTTTGACAGGAGTTTCCATAAGTTAATACAAAGGAACCTAGGCCAGACCAAGCCACCCCTCTGAGCTATCCCAGGGCAGCCCCATCCCCTCTTCTTGATTTTCTGGCAAAGAGGGATATTTGGGTCTTTCTGCCACTGGGCTGGAGTAGGACGCAGGAGAGTGGAAACCATGGTGATACCTTTATGTTCACACCAATGTCATGGTGGGCAGGGTGAAAAGAGGATTGTGAGGTGCATCTTACCTCTGCCAGTGGATTGGAAGAAGAATGTGATGTTCCCTTTTCTCTCCTTGGTGGAAGAGTGTACATACGGGAGAGTGATGTGTCTGGAAGATAGTTCTCTGGGTCTGAGGATCAGCAAAGGCAGCCAGACAAGACTCTGCATCCTCCTGTCTGGCTGCTGGGCACTGTCTTTACAGAGTTCCACACAGGAGATGGGGCAAAAGCTGAACAGCGAGATCCTCTGTTCTACCAGCTTGAAGGACAAGAAGGTGCCCCACAATAAATTTCTCCAATCTGGAGAATGGAACAAGTGTTCATGCCCTAGAGGCAGAAAGGACACCCCCAAAATTAACCAGTCTAGAAAGTCCTCCAGACACTTAATTGTGAAATTTATTAATCATAATTATAGACAGGAGGTCTTAAGGCCAGCTAGGTTGTAGAGATTCCTTACTTACAGAGGAAGGACCATCAGAATAATGTCAGACTTGTCCACAGAGACCTGGCAAGCCAGAAAGGCCTGGAAAGGCATATTCATGGCACTCAATGAGAAGAACATGCAGCCAAGAATACTTTACCCAGCAAGGCTGACATTCAGAATGGATGGAGAAATAACGAGCTTTCAATACAGGTAAGGTTTACAAGTTTATATGACAAACAAACTGGCACTATAAGAAATATTAAAGGGTTTTTTTTTAGGATGAAATAATGGAGAGTGACACAGAACAGAAATTTCTAGAGACAATCTATAGAAACAAGGACTTCACAGACAACACGATGTCAATAAAAACTTATCTTTTAATAATTACTCTCAATGTGAATGGCCTAAAGGTTCCCATAAAACTGCACAGGGTACAGACTGGATAAAACAATAGGACCTATCCATAGGGTCCACCAGGACCATCAGGTCCCTGTCTACAAGGGACATCTTTGGAACCTAAAGATACATCCAGACTGCAAGTGAAAGGGATGAGAGCTATCATCCATGCCAAGGGGCCTCAAAAGAAAGCTGGGGTTGTGATTCTTATATCAGATAAATTAGAGCTTAAGGCAAAGTCTGTAATTGGAGCTATAGAAGGATATTATATCATTCTTAAAAGATCTATCCTCCAAGAGGACCTAACAATTGTAAATATCTATGCCCCCGACATGGGAGCTACCAACTACATAATAAAACAACTCTTACCAAATGAAGAGTCATATTGATATTTATATGTTAATTGTAGGGGATCTTAACACACCACTCTCAGCAATAGACGGATCATCTAAACAGGAAACCAATAGACAAACAGGAGCTTTAAGTGACACATTAGACCAAATTGACCTCGTAGATATATACAGAACAGTCCACCCTCAAACAACAGAATACACTTCTTGAGCACACCTGGGACTTTCTCCAGAATAGACCACATACCAGGGCACAAGACAGGGCTCAACTGATACCTAAAGATTGAGATTATTCCCTGCATATATTCAGACCACAATGCTTTGAAACTGGAGCTTACCCACAACAAAATGTTTGGAAGGAATTCAAACACTTGGAAACTAAGGACTATTCACAAGAATGTCTGGATCAACCAGGAAATCAACGAAGAACTTAAACGATTCATGAAAACCAATGAGATGAAGTCACATCAGTCTAAAATCTATGGGATATGGCAAAGGCAGTCCTTAGTCCTAAGAGGGAAATATGTAGCTGTCCAATCCTCCCTCAAAAATAATTGAAAAATCCAGAATACACCAACTCCCGTTACACTTTAAAGAACTGGAAAATCAACAAATTAAGCCAAACCCTCGCAAAGGCAGGGAAAGAATCAAGATTAAAGCAGAGGTCAATGAGTTAGAAACTCGAGATACAGTAGAACACATCAACGGAACTAGAAGCTTGTTCTTTGAAAGAATCAAGAAAATTGATAAACCACTGGCCAAACTATTCCAAAAGAAGAGAGAGTGGTCCCAAAGTAATAAAGTTATGAATGAATGTACTTTCTCAAATGCTTTTTCAGCATCTATTGAGAGTATCATATGGTTCTTGTTCTTTCTTTTATTAATGTGTTGTATCACATTGATTGATTTGCGGATGTTGAACCAACCTTGCAGCCCTGGAATAAATCCCACTTGGTCATGGTGAATAATCCTTTTAATGTACTGTTGAATCCTACTGGCTAGTATTTTGGTGAGAATTTTCGCATCTGTGTTCATCAAGGATATTGGTCTGTAGTACTCTTTTTTGACGGTATCCTTGTCTGGTTTTGGGATCAAGGTGATGCTGGCCTCATAAAATGAGTTTGGAAGTTTTCCTTCCATTTCTATTTTTTGGAACAGTTTCAGGAGAATAGGAATTAGTTCTTCTTTAAATGTTTCATGGAATTCCCCCGGGTAGCCATCTAGCCATGGGCTTTTGTTTGTTTGGAGATTTTTGATGACTGTTTCAATCTCCTTACTGGTTGTGGGTCTGTTCAGGCTTTCTATTTCTTCCTGGTTCAGTTTTGGTAGTTTATATGTCTCTAGGAATGCATCCATTTCTTCCAGATTGTCAAATTTGTTGGCGTAGAGTTCTCATAGTATGTTCTTATAATTGTCTGTATTTCTTTGGTGTTCGTTGTGATCTCTCCTCTTTCATTCATGATTTTATTTATTTGGGTCCTTTCTCTTTTCTTTTTGAGAAGTCTGGCCAGGGGTTTATCAATCTTATTAATTCTTTCAAAGAACCATCTCCTAGTTTCGTTGATTTGCTCTATTGTTTTTTTGGTTTCTATTTCATTGATTTCTGCTCTGATCTTTATGATTTCTCTTCTCCTGCTGGGTTTAGGCTTTCTTTCTTGTTCTTTCTCCAGCTCTTTTAGGTGTAGGGTTAGGTTGTGTACCTGAGACCTTTCTTGTTTCTTGAGAAAGGCTTGTACCACTATATATTTTCCTCTCAGGACTGCCTTTGTTGTGTCCCACAGATTCTGAACCGTTGTGTTTTCATTATCATTTGTTTCCATGAATTTTTTCAATTCTTCTTTAATTTCCTGGTTCACCCATTCATTCTTTAGAAGGATGCTGTTTAGTCTCCATGTATTTGGGTTCTTTCCAAATTTCCTCTTGTTATTGAGTTCTAGCTTCAGAGCACTGTGGTCTGAAAATATGCAGGGAATGATCTCAATCTTTTGATACCGGTTGAGACTTGATTTAGGACCAAGAATGTGATCTATTCTGCAGAATGTTCCATGTGCACTAGAGAAGAATGTGTATTCTGTTGCTTTGGAATGAAAAGTTCTGAATATATCTGTGATGTCCATCTGCTCCAGTGTGTCATTTAAGGCCTTGATTTCCTTGTTGATCTTTTGCTTGGATGATCTGTCCATTTCAGTGAGGGGAGTGTTAAAATCCCCTACTATTATTGTATTATTGTCGATGTGTTTCTTTGATTGTGTTATTAATTGGTTTATATAGTTGGCTGCTCCCACGTTAGGGGCATAGATATTTAAAATTGTTAGATCTTCTTGTTGGACAGTTCCTTTGAGTATGATAGAGTGTCCTTCCTCATCTCTTATTATAGTCTTTGGCTTAAAATCTAATTGATCTGATATAAGGATTGCCACTCCTGCTTTCTTCTGATGTCCATTAGCATGGTAAATTCTTTTCCACCCCCTCACTTTAAACCTGGAGGTGTCTTCGGGTTTAAGATGACTTTCTTGTAGGCAACATATAGATGGGTTTTGTTTTTTTATCCATTCTGATACCCTGTGTCTTTTGATTGGGGCTTTTAGCCCATTAACATTCAGGGTAACTATTGAGAGATATGAATGTAGTGCCATTGTATTGCCTGCAAGGTGACTGTTTCTGTATATTGTCTCTGTTCCTTTCTGATCTACTTCTTTTAGGCTCTCTCTTTGCTTAGAGGACACTTTCAATATTTCCTGTAGAGCTGGTTTGGTGTTTGCAAATTCTTTCAGTTTTTGTTTGTCCTGGAAGCTTTTAATCTCTCCTTCTATTTTCAATGATAGCCTAGCTGGATATAGTACTCTTGGCTGCATGTTTTTCTCATTTAGTGCTCTGAATATATCATGCCAGTTCTCTCTGGCCTGACAGTTCTCTGTGGATAAGTCTCCTGCCAATCTAATATTTTTACCATTGTATGTTACAGACTTCTTTTCCCAGGCTGCGTTCAGAATTTTCTCTTTGTCACTAAGACTTTTAAATTTTACTATTAGGTGACGGGGTGTGAACCTATCCTTGTTGATTTTGAGGGGGGTTCTCTGCACCTCCTGGATTTTGATGCTTGTTCCCTTTGCCATATTGGGGAAATTCTCTCCAATAATTCTCTCCAATATACCTTCTGCTCCCCTCTCTGTTTCCTCTTCTTCTGGAATCCCAATTATTCTAATGTTGTTTCGTCTTATGGTGTCACTTATCTCTCGAATTCTCCCTCGTGGTCCAGTAGCTGTTTGTCCCTCTTTTGCTCAACTTCTTTATTCTCTGTCATTTGGTCTTCTATATCGCTAATTCTTTCTTCTGCCTCATTTATCCTAGCAGTGAGAGCCTCCATTTTTGATTGCACCTCATTAATAGCTTTTTTGATTTCAACTTGGTTCGATTTTAGTTCTTTTATTTCTCCAGAAAGGGCTTTTGTATCTCCCGAGAGGGTTTCTCTAATATCTTCCATGCCTTTTTTGAGCCTGGCTAGAACCTTGAGAATCGTCATTCTGAACTCTAGATCTGACATATTACCAATGTCTGTATTGATTAGGTCCCTAGCCTTTGGTACTGCCTCTTGTTCTTTTTTTTTTGTGGTGAATTTTTCCACCTTGTCATTTTGTCCAGATAGGAGTATATGAAGGAGGAAGTAAAATACTAAAAGGGTGGCAAAGACACCAGGAAAATATGCTTTTACCAAATCAGAAGAGACCCCAAATTGTGGGGAGGGGGAGAAAGAGGATAAGAAGAGGTTCAGAGAAAAAAAAGAAAGAATTAAAAAAAGAAAACGAATAAAGAAAAAAGCATATATATGGGGCACCTGGGTGGCTCAGTGGGTTAAGCCGCTGCCTTCGGCTCAGGTCATGATCCCAGGTCCTGGGTTCGAGCCCCGCATCGGGCTTTCTGCTCAGCACGGAGCCTGCTTCCTCCTCTCTCTATGCCTGCCTCTCTGCTTACTTGTGATTTCTCTCTGTCAAATAAATAAAATCTTTAAAAAAAAAGCATATATATATATATATGCATATATATATATATATATATATATATATATATATATATGATAAACTAGTTAAAAAAACATTAAAAAAGAAAAGGGTAAAAGTTTAAAACAAATTTAGCAGAAGAAAAAAAATTGAAAAAAAAATTAAATTAACTGCAAGACCAAAGAATCATTTGAAGAATGCCATGAGTTCCATGCTTTGCTTTCTCCTCCTCTGGAATTCTGCTGCTCTCCTTGGTATTGAACGTGCACTCCTTGGTAGGTGAACTTGGTCCTGGCTGGATTTCTTGTTGATCTTCTGGGGGAGGGGCCTGTTGTAGTGATTCTCAAGTGTCTTTGCCGCAGGCGGAATTGCACCGCCCTTACCAGGGGCTGGGCTGAGTAATCTACTCGGGTTTACTTCAGGAGCGTTTGTTCCCTGAATGCTTTCTGTAGAGTTCCAGAGGATGGGAATGAAGATGGCGGCTTCCCAGTCTCCGGCCCAGAGGAGCTGAGAGCTTGGGGCCCCACTCCTCAGTGTGTTGTCAGAGAATAGCACCCAATCACTCCTGTCTCCCTGGCCTCCGGCCGCACTCCAAGCTCACCCAGCCTGCGACCGGTTCACGGTAACCCCGAGCTGAGAGCTCACTCCTCGACTCTGTATCTGTAGCCAGCTTCCCTGTTCTAATACTGCAAGCTCTGTGACACTCAGACACCCCCGATCCTTCTGTGACCCTGCAGGACCTGAGGCCACGCTGACTCTGCATGGGCTTCACCCCGGTTTAGCCTCTGGAGCGATGTCCCTCAGTGGAACAGACTTTTAAAAGTCCTGATTTAGTGCTCTGTTGCTCTGCCACTTGCCGGGAGCTGGCCCCTCCCTCCGCGGTCTATCTTCCCGACGCTTTGGATTCACTTCTCCGCCAGTCCTACCTTTCAGAAAGTGGTTCATTTTCTGTTTCTAGAATTGCTGTTGTTCTTCTCTTCAATCTCCCATTGGATTTGTATGTGTTTGCAATCTTTAGATAAACTATCTAGCTGATCTGCTACCTGATGTAGTCTCAGCCTGCTACTTCTCCACCATCTTGACTCCTCTCCCCTATATTTAAGCTTTGATGGATGATCTGAGACTGATGATTTCTCTATTGCCCTGTTGTCTGACTTAGGTACAACTGTGACCTTTCATGAGGTCTAATGGCCCATGTCTTCATTAATATCCATGTGAGTATATTAAGTAATGGTGCATCTGTGTAGCACATTTATTTTGCCGTATTTATGACCATCGCTGTAAATACAACTCAAATATTAATTTTTCCTCTTGAAGCACATTTTACCTCTTTTCCTTTAAAACATGGTTTCCCCGTGATGATATCAGTCAGGGGTGTCACTGAGAAATCCATCAGTAATTGGCCAGCTAACCTGTCTTGTGGTTGGTCACCAGAATGATGCCAATCTGAGAAATCCTTGGTGATTGGCCAGGGCATAGTGGTGACATCCCATGCTGGTGACATCACATGAAGAAGGCATTCTGGTGTCCCAGGGAGGTTATAAAAACTTGGCAACAGTACAGGCTCCAGTGAAGATAGAGATGGCAGTTCAGTCACAGCTCTTCCTTCTCTTCCTCGACTTCTCTGCCCTGTTCCCTGCCCCTGACCATGGCAAGCACCCTGCCCACTCCTCCTGCCATGACCCTCTCTCCAATAATCTACACACCACCATCATGTTAGCCCCTACAATTTTCCCCCTCTGTAGTCTGGAGAGTTCCTGTACCCATACACGGCAAAACCTAGACCCATTCCACACTATGAGGCTGGCCCAGGTCCTCAGGGAGACATTCTCATTTGGCATGTGAGAGTGGGACACTTGACTATCAGAATATCATGGATTCTCAGCCAGCTGGGCCCGCATCCCTGTGGCCATATGTGTCTTCAGTACAGGAAAGCTGAGTCCACCTCCTGAGGGAACAGTTGGCACACTACTACTCTGAAGCCCTCCAAACTGACTCAGCACAGGGCACATGAGTACTCTGAAAATCCAGCCAACCCAGATGTGCACAATGTGTGGAATATCTGGAGACATCAGGCAGAGAGGGTATTCTGCAAAAAAGTAGGTACTGGGAAAAGGAATCACCACATCTCTGTATGCAGTGTTAGTCCTTGGAACACTGGCCCTCAGTCCATGGACTCTCTGAAACAACTCAGCAGTGGACAAAACAATTCCCCAGAAACCTGGATAACCCAGAGTGCACAGACCATCAATCCTCAAACACGGCCTAACAAAGAGACATTCAGACCTCAGGCAGAGCACCTCCCAGGAACCCAAGGACTGGGAGGCTTCTGATTCCATTTGACACTGGGCAGATGAGTCACACAGACACTGGGTGGACAAGGAACCTCCATACCTCAAGCTGGCCATCCCTGTGCAGCACAAGGCAAGGAATCCCAGAGAACATGCTTGCCAAGTGCCAACAAACCATGGGTCCTGCATCCCAGCTTGTATCAGTAAAGTGATTCAACTCAATGGAAGCATTACCATGGGCCTTTGTACCCAGTGGACAAATACTCAGCTTTCCTCTAGGCCAAGCATGCACCTGGACACCAGACTCGTCATGTGCCCATGGACCAGGAGACCCATAATTCAGGTATCTGCTAGGCCAAGCAGGCATCTTGAAGAGCCATCTCACCATGTTCCCATGGACATGGAGACTAAGAAATCTGCTCTCTATTACATCAAGCAGGCACCTGGACAGCAGGTCCACCATGTGCTCTTGGACCTTGAGACTGACAAGTGAGCTGTCTGGTAAACTAAGCAGGCACCATGACAGTGGGCTCACCATGGTCCCTTGGATACTGAGCCCAAGAAAGGAGCTCTGGGCTAGACCAAGCAGATAACTGGACTTGAGGCTCACCATGTGGCCTTAGACCTGGAAACCAACAACTCAGCTCTTTGATTAGCCAAGCAGGCACCATGACAGTGGGCTCACCATGGTCCCTTGGATACTGAGCCCAAGAAAGGAGCTCTGGGCTAGAGCAAGCAGATAACTGGACTTGAGGCTCACCATGTGCCCTTAGACCTGGAAACCAACAACTCAGCTCTTTGATTAGCCAAGCAGGCACCATGACAGTGGGCTTACTATATGCCCTTGGACCTGGAGACCAACAATACAGCTCTGTGATAAGCCAAGCAGGTGACATCACAACTGGCTCAACATGGGCCCATGGACTTGGAAACCACAAAATCACCTGGACAGCTGGTTCCCCATGTGCCCTTGGACCTGGAGACCAATAAGGGAGCACTGGGCTAAGCCAAGCAGATGTATAGACATGTGGCTTACCATGTGCCCTAGGAACTTGAGACCAACAACTCAGCTATTTGCCTGGCCAAGGGGGCACGTTGACAAAAGACTCACCAAGTGCCCTTGGACCTGGAGGCCAATAACTGAGCTGTCTGGTGGATTAAGCAGGCACCTTGATAATGGGCTAAACCTGTGACCTTGGACATTGAGGCCAAGAAAGGAGATCTGGGAAGGACAAGCAGACACCTAGACAGTAGGCTCAACATGTACATCTGGACTTAGAGACCCGCAACTCTGCTCTTTGCTTGGCCAAGTGGCCACCTTGGCAACAGGCTTCCCACGTGTCCTTGGACCTGGAGAATGACAACTGAGTTGTGTAATGGGATACACTGGCATGTTGACAGTCAGTTTACTGGGTTCCCTTGGGCCTGGAGACCAACAATGCACCTCTGTGACAAGTCAAGGAGACAGCTTCACAGCTGGCTCACCATTGGCCCGTGGACATGGAAGCCACCATATCAGGTCTGTACTAGGCCAAGTAGACACCCAGAGAGGAGGCTCAACATGTGCCCTTGGGCCTCAAGACAAACAACTACTTTTGTAGCTTGGCCAAGGACACATGTTGACAACAGGCTTACTGTATGGCCTTACTGTGTGCCCTTGGACCTGGAGACCAGAAACTGAGCTGTCTGCTAGGTTAAGTAGTCTCATTGGCAGTGGGATAAGGATGCGCCCTTGGACCTGTAGACCAACAATACAGCTCTGTGACAGACCAAGCAGCAAACTTCACAGTTGGCTCTACATGTGTCCATGGACCTTGAAACCAAAGAATGAGGTCTCTACTAGGCCAAGCAGGCACTTGGACAGCTGGATCAACATGTGCCCTTGGACCTCAACACCAACAACACAGCTCTCTATTAGGTCAAGCAGCCACTTGGACAGCAGGCTTACCATGACTTGGGGGCCAGTAAAGGAACCCTCAGTTAGGCCAAGCACATACCTTGAGAGTGGGATCACCATGTGCCCTTGGACCTGAAACAACACAGCACATTTCTAGGCCAAGAGAGTACCTGGATAGCAGGCTCACCATGTGTTCTTTAATGGCAATAAGAAACACACAGTTCTGCTCCAGACCAAGCAGACAAATAGACAGTGGACTCACCATGTGCCCTTCAGCCAAGAGACCAAAAAATTAGCTGTGTGATAGGCCAAGCAGACACCTGGGCAACAGGATCACCATGTGCCCTTGGCCCTGGAGACAAACTCAGCTGTCTGATATGCATGTAGGCACCTGGTAAGAGGTGCACCATGGGCTCTTGGACCTCAAAACCAACAACTCAGCTCTGTGCTCAAGCAACTAGGAATGTTGATAGCAGGCTTATCATGGGCACTTGGTCCAGTAGACCAAAAAATCAGTTGTATGCTAGGCCAAGCAGGCATGATGAATGTGGGTTCACCACATGCCCTTGGATCTGGAGACCAATAACTGAGCTGCATGACAGGCCTCCCAGGCACATGGGCAGCAAGTTCACTGTGTGCCCTTGGACCTGGTGACTAACAATGAAGTTCTGCCCTAGGCCAAGAAGGCAACTGGACCACAAGTTCAGCTTGTTTCCTTGGACACAGATCCTTTCTTCTCCCCAGAGTACAGCACACTCGAACACTCGGCTTCCCAGCTGGTGTCAGATTATGAGACCTACAAACCTGCTCAGCATTGCACCGATTTGTCCATTGCAGCCATGGAGACCTGGGAGTCTCCAAATTATAAGCCCTCCATCCCAGGACAGCACGGTATGAAGAAGCCACTGGGACACCAACTTGCCCCCAAAATCTATGGTAGTATGCTTTTCACCTCTGCAGAAAAGTGAGCATTTGAGTCTCTTCTTACTTTTGATATCCCTCAATCTGAGGTCCTTTTGGCCTGCTATCTGTGCAATATTCATTTTGGGGGTATTCTCCTCCTGAAAATAAAACTACATCATGCCCTAGGAGATGAAACAGGCCAGTGGTTTGAAGACTTTTATTCAAATTTATGGCCCGAAATGAAGAGGGGTGATGGGAGGAGATAGTGGAAGAGGCCCAGGCCATGAACACTGTGGAGTCATTGGCTGAAATCCTCCAGCTGAAGGAGAAGTGTTACATCCTCAAAGGAGAAGTGGAGTCCTTAAAGCAAGAAGCCAAGAAGTGTACTGAGAGGTGGGCTCAGCTCCATGAAGTGGAGAGTTTCTTCATTCAAATGAAGGTCTTCCTGGATATTTCTGCCTTACATGCAGTGCCTGAGTGTTAATGTTTGTGCACCCACCCACTACTATCCCTTATGATCCATCACATTCTCCTGAGGTTGGGGTCTCCATGGCTCTGAGAATATGTTGTTTAAGCATTCAGAGTTGACATTGAGCATAACCTGCCCATCCTCATCATCTTGTTCAGACATACTAATTTCTAGAACCAAAGTGGAGGACCAAAGTTCAGCACCATTCTGATTGAAAGGAATAGACAATCCGTTTGTCTATTCACAGGTATTTCTGCATATAACATTGGCAGAGAACAATTTTTCAGATTTTTGCTAAATTTGAGGTTGGCCCCTGATGTTATGGCTTCAGACTGTGGCGAGGAAAACAGCTGTTGATCTGAGACAGATTCATCTGTGATGCAGTCCTTGGAAGAACAAATGTGACAAGACCATGTAAGAAGGGTAGAACGACTCCAGAGGCAGGGTATGATTACCTGTCTCTGGGTGAGTAGATTTTGGGTCAGAGCAGGAGGTAGAATGGTATGAGTGGCCAGGCTGCAGGCTCCATTCTGGCCAAAGAAGCACTGCAGGACTTGGGGAGAAATGTGGGATTCATATTGGGTGCTTTATGTGCATGGGTGTATGCACAGAGTAAGGCGCAATGGGAGAGAGGTGGGAACAGGTGCACTTTGGAGACTCTAGGGTCTGCTTGGGTATGAAGAATGGGGCCACTTCCAGAAATCAATACTGACCTTCTGATAAATTGGACAGTGGGGGTCAGAATGCAATTGGGAGCTGAGATTCCTGGATGGCCCCTCCTGGGCTATGGTCCATCTTAGCTGCAGGGATGTGGAGTGGGTGTGTAGGTGTGGTACAAATATCAGTGATCTGGTGTCTACATTTGACTCCAACTGAGATTCTAGGGGAAGTGCCTAGATCTGTGGCTCCTGAGCTGAGCTCAGTAATGACAGTGTGCTCATAGCACCTGGGCATACATGGATGGGAACCAGGAGAAAGTTTCCTCTGGGAGTCAAAATGAACTTCAAGGGAACTTGCAAAGTGGGAAACTTGCAACCATAAGATGGATGATGTCTGAGCTGATTTGAGGGTGCTGCTTCCAGGAGGCAGTGTGGAGGCTGGTAGAGTCCAGGTCACTTAAGAGTAAGGGGGACATGGGTTGCATATGTGTTCATAGCACTCAGAAACTTCTGTGATTAGCTGCTCAGACCATGATCACTGTACCTACTCTTCCATAAACATCAGGCCCCTTTGTTGGCACCCCAGAGCTGCTCAGCCCTTCAGTCCCCCTTCCTTCTTAACGAAAATGAACTCATCTTTTGTAGGAGGTGATTGTCTGAGCAGGAGGCAGGAGAAGGCAGGTTTGGGGAGGGGATCTACAAGGGCAGGAACAGATTCAGTCTAGAAAGAAGGGAAGAAGGGATGGTAGAAAAGGGCCTTGTCCCAGCCTTTTCTTCCCAAAGAAAATATCAGCTTTGGGAAAGTAGTGTGTGAGATGACTGTCCCATATCCAGCCTTTGCTGCCCCCTTGGGCTATAGGGCATCACAGACCAGCACCAGACCCATCCTGCCTCCTTCACTGTTGCTTGACACCCACACCTTAGGGTTCTGAGGTCTTTAGGGACACTTGGAACTCCCATGACCTGTGGAAGGATTGCTTTACTTAGAGGTGTACTGGCAGGTAGAGCACTACTACAGATAGGAAGGGAGGTACAGACGTAGATTTATAGATTCACAGGAGCTGCGGGTATTTCAGAAGGTTCCTCAAAAAGGTAAAGAGAGAGCTACCATATGACACAGCAATTGCACTACTGGGTATTTAACCTAAAGATACAGATGTATTGAAAAGAAGGGTCATATGTACCCCAGTGTTCATTGCAGTAATGGCCACAAAAGCCAAACTGTGGAAAGGGTCAAGGTGCTCTTCAACAGACGAATGGATAAAGAAGATGTGGTCCATAAATACAGTGGAATTATACAATGGAATATTACTGAGCCATCAGAAAGGAGTAACACCCCACTTTTGAATCAACATGGAAGGGACTGGAGGAAGTTATGCTGATTATAAGGTGTCAAGCAGAGAAAGTCAATTATCATATGGTTTCACGTAGTTGTGGAAAATAAGGAATAACATGGAGCACATTAGGAGAAGAAAGGGAAAAGGGAAGGTGGAGGAATTGGAGGGAGAGATGAACCAATGAGAATATAAACTTGAAGAAACAGGTGGTTTTAGAGGAAAAGGGGTTGGGGAGATTGATGAGGATGGTGGTGGTTATTAAGGAGTGCATGTACTGAATGGGCATGTATATATAACTTATATAACACTGTTATACATAAACCATGAGTCCAAGAACTCTACGTCAAAAGCTAATTATGTACTGCATGGTGACTAACATTATATAATCAAAAAAAATTTTTTTTAAAAGATTACATACTGAGTCACAAATCAGGTCTCAATGAATACCAAAATTCTGAGATTTTACCCTGCATTTTTCAGACAATAATGCTTTGAAACTGGAACCTGATCAAAAGAGGAATTTTGGAAGTAATTCACACATTTAGAGATCAAGAGCATTCTGCCAGGGAATGATTACATCAACCAGGAAAATAAAGAAGAACTTAAACAATTCATTGCAAGTAATGAAATGAAAACACATTGGTTCAGAACATTGAAAAGTTGGTCTTTAGAGGGGATGACACAGCCATCTAAAAAATTAGAAAAATCCCAAATGCACATGCTAACCTTACACCTGGGAAAAGAACAGCAGCTAGAGCTGAAACCAAGCAGGAGAAGGAAAAGAATAAAGATTAGAGCAGAAATCAATGAAATAAAAACTAGTATAGCAGCAGAGCCCACCAACAAAACTAGAACCTGGTTCTCAGAATGAATTAATCAGATCGATAAACCTCTGCCCAGAGGTAGTCAAAAGAAAAGATAAAGGACCTAAGTTAATAAAATCAGGAAGGAAAGGGGAGAGATCATGACCAATGCAAAAGAAACAGAGAATTGTTAGGACACATTATCAGCAACTATATACCAACAAAGTAGGTCATCTGGAAGAAATAGATGCATTCCTGGAAACTTGTAATCTACCAAGCCTGAAACAGGAAGAAATAAACAATCTGAACAGACCAGTAACCAGCAAGGACAGATCAGAATCAAAAACCTCTCCCAAGACTACAGAACACTCATGAAAGAAATTGAAGAAGACACAAAAAGATGGAAGACCATTCCATGCTCTTGGATCGGAAGAATAAACATTGTTAAAATGTCTATACTGCCTAGAGCAATCTATACTTTTAATGCCATTCCAATCAAAATTCCACCGGTATTCTTCAAAGAGCTGGAGCAAATAATCCAAAAATTTGTATGGAACCAGAGGAGACCCCGAATCGCTAAGGAAATGTTGAAAAACTAAAATAAAACTGGGGGCATCATGTTACCTGATTTCAAGCTTTACTAGAAAGCTGTGATCACCAAGACAGCATGGTACTGGCATAAAAACAGACACATAGACCAGTGGAAAAGAGTAGAGAGCCCAGATATGGACCCTCAACTCTACGGTCAAATAATCTTCGACAAAACAGGAAAAAATATACAGTGGAAAAAAGACAGTCTCTTCAATAAATGGTGCTGGGAAAACTGGGCAGCTATATGTAGAAGAATGAAACTCGACCATTCTCTTACACCGTACACAAAGATAAACTCAAAATGGATAAAAGACCTCAACGTGAGACAGGAATCCATCAGAATCCTAGAGGAGAACATAGGCAGTAATCTCTTCGATATCAGCCACAGCAACTTCTTTTAAGATATGTCTCCAAAGGCAAAGGAAACAAAAACCAAAATAAACTTTTGGGACTTCATCAAAATCAAAAGCTTCTGCACAGCAAAGGAAACAGTCAAGAAAACAAAGAGGGAACCCACTGAATGGGAGAAGATATTTGCAAATGACAGTACAGACAAAAGATTGATATCCAGGATCTATAAAGAGCTCCTCAAACTCAACACACACAAAACAGATAATCATATCAAAAATGGGCAGAAGATATGAACAGACACTTCCCCAATGAAGACATACAAATGGCTATCAGACACATGAAAAAATGTTCATCCTCACTAGCCATCAGGGAGATTCAAATTAAAACCACATTGAGATATCACCTTACACCAGTTAGAATGGCCAAAATTAGCAAGACAGGAAACAACGTGTGTTGGAGGGGGATGTGGAGAAAGGGGAACCCTCTTCCACTGTTGGTGGGAATGCACATTGGTGCAGCCACTTTGGAGAACAGTGTGGAGATTCCTCAAGAAATTAAAAATAGAACTTCCCTACGACCCTGCCATTGCACTACTGGGTATTTAGCCCAAAGATACAGATGTGGTGAAAAGAAGGACCATCTGTACCCCAATGTTTATAGCAGCAATGGCCACAGTTGCCAAACTGTGGAAAGAACCAAGATGCCCTTCAATGGATGAATGGATAAAGAAGATGTGGTCCATATACACTATGGAGTATTATGCCTCCATCAGAAAGGATGAATACCCAACTTTTGTAGCAACATGGACGGGACTGGAAGAGATTATGCTGAGTGAAATAAGTCAAGCAGAGATAGTCAATTATCATATGGTTTCACTTATTTGTGGAGCATAACAAATAGCATGGAGGAAATGGGGAGTTAAGGGAAGGGAGTTGGGGAAAATTGGAAGAGGAGGTGAACAATGAGAGACTATGGACTCTGAAAAACAATCTGAAGGGTTGAAGAGGTGGGGGGGTGGGAGGTTGGGGGAACCAGGTGGTGGGTATTAGAGAGGGCACAGATTGCATGGAGCTCTGGGTGTGGTGCAAAAACCATGAATACTGTTATGCTGAAAAGAATTTAAAAAAATGATAAAAAAACCCACCTTCCCCAAAACACAAAAGTCCAGGGCCAGATTCCTTCCCAGTGGAATTCTACCAGACATTTTATTAAATATTTTATTTATTTTTTGACAGAGATCACAAATAGGCAGATAGGCAGGTAGAGAGAGAGGGGGAAGAAGGCTCCCTGCTGAGCAGAGAGCCCAATGCAGGGCTCGATCCCAGGACCCTGAGATCATGACCTGAGCCAAAGGCAGAGGCTTAACCCACTGAGCCACCCAGACACCCCGCTCTACTAAGCAGTTTAAGAATAAATCATGCCTATTCTGCTGAAGCTGTTTCCAAAAAATAGAACTGGAAGGAAAGCTTCCAAATCATTTTCTGAGGCCGAGCATTACCTTGACCCACAAGCAGATAAAGACCCCCATGAAAAAGGAGAATCACAGATGAATAACCTTGGTAAGCACTAATACCAAATTATTCAACAAGACACAAGCCAGTAGGATTCCATGGTACACTAAAAGGTTTATTCACCACCACCAGGTGAGGTTTATTCTTGGAATGCAAAAGAGGTTCAACATTCACAAATCAATTGATGTGATTGGTCATATTAAAAAAAAAGAAAGACAAGGACCATATCATCCTCTCATTTGATGCAGAAAACAGCATTTGGCAAAATACAATAATCTTTCAGGATTAAAATTCTTCAAGATACAGGGATAGAGGGAACATATCTCATATTATAAAAGCCACCTATGAAGAGCCCACAACAAATATCATTCTCAACGGGGAAAAACTGAAAGCTCTTCCCTTCAGGTCAGGAATATGACAGAGATGCCCACTTCACCACCTTTGTTGAACATAACATTAGAAGCCCCAGCCTCAGCATTTGGACAACAATAGCAAATAAAAGGGATTCAAGTTGTCATAGAAGAGGTCAAATCGTCTCTCTTTGCATATGACAATATGCTTTATGTGGAAAGCCCAAAAGACTTAACTCCTAAATGACTGGAACTCATACAGCAATTCAGAAACATGTAGGATTCCAAAATAAAAACACAGAAATCTCTTGATTTTCTATACACTAATAAAGTGAATGGAGAAAGAAAAATGAAGGTGCCAATTCCATTAACCATAGCACCCAAACCCATAAGATGTCTAGGAATAAACCCAACCAAAGAGGTAAATGATTTCTACTGTATAAACTACAGAACCCTGATGAAGGACATTGAGGAAGATGCAAAGAGATGGAAAAACATTCCACGCTCCTGGATTGGAAGAATCAACATTGTAAAAATTCATATGCTGTCCAGAGCACTCTACACATTCAATGCAATCCTTACCAAAATACCATCAAAAAGTTTCACCCTTAAAACAAACAATCATACAATTTCCATGTAGCCAGAAAGGATCCTGAATAGCCAGGGGACTGTTGAACAAGAAAACCAAAGCTGGGCACATCACAATGCTTGATTTCAAGCTAGTTTACATAGCTGTGTTCATCAAGACAGCATGGTAGTGACACAAAAACAGACCCATCGCTCAATAGAACAAAAGAGAGACCCTAGAAATGGACCCTCATGTCTATAGTCAACTAATTTTTGACAAAGCAGGAAAGAGTACTCAGTGGAAAGAAGACAGTGTCTTCAATAAGTGGTGCTGGGAAAATTGGACAGTCACACACAGAAGGATGACACTGGACCTTCTCTTACACTATATGCAACCATAAATTCAAAATGGATGAAATACCTCAATGTGAGACAGGAATACTTCAAAATCCTAGAGGAGAACCTAGGTTGCAACCTCTTCAACTTCAGCCACAGCAACTTCTTGCTACACACATCTCTAAAGACAAGGGAAACAAAAGCAAAAATGAACTACTGTTTCTCAAGATAAGAAGCTTCTGCACAGCAAAGGGACCAATCAACAGAACTTCTGATTGGGAGAATATATTTGCAAATGATATATCCAATAAGGGATTAATATCCAAAATATTGAAAGAACTTATACATGAGAGACATAATATTCAAAAACCTGAGTAAATATATCTGTTTACCTTCTGAATTAAACTTTAACTCAACTATTCAAACAACTACACAAAGTATCAGAACTCATTTCTAACTTTGTCCTAGGGACATGCAGAGCAATTGATATTTTCACCTTATTCATGTCTGTGGACCTTCTCAAGTGAATACACACATAAAACACTAGGTATTCTCCTTCATCTACAAAGATGTCCTGAAATCACGATTGCTGTTAAGTTTTTATGGAGTTATATAAAATGTCAAGGGCAGGGATGAAAGAAAAGTATACCTACTGGTTTGAAAAATATTCAAAAAGTCTATTCAGAAAAATGACTTCATTCATAGGATGGTGGAAGGACAAATGTCAGCTCTCCAAACCAGTATGTTTGTTACAATGCAAGATAATAAACAGAATATGACTTATGACATTTTTATTTTGATTTATCATTTAAGGTTGAGATATTTCTCCAAATGCTTAAGATGATTTTAATTAGAATTAATAAAAACTATTTTAATAAAGTATTAGCATTAACAGTTGATACATTCAAGCATTTAAATAACAGAAATCCAAAGGAAAATCTTGTTTGTCAAAGTTGATTTAAAGATAAATCTGTTATCTATTTTATACTTTCACATAGATATATAATTAATTGTTAAAAAGTAAGTAAACTACTTACATACTTGTGTGTTAAAAAAAACATAAACCTCTCTTTTAATTTCAAACAAAACATGATAGAATTCTTGAAAGAATTGGTGTTGTACCTTCTAATCTCTTATGAACTTGTACTAAATGTGGTGGAAGTGATATTTTAATCAATGGGTGATATCTACAAGCATCAATGTACTTCTGTACTTAATTTATGGTAAATCAAACTAAGGTCTACACTAAATGATACTATATTCATGTAAATGTGATCACTTTAAAGTAATAATAATTCTTTCTGGCAAAATATATAGTAAATAAGCAAAAGAAAATGAACTTGCAAATATGAGACTCTGAACTAAGACATTTTCAGAAAAATAATTGAATTTGAAACAGACATATTATCACTGGCTGATACAGCTAACAGGAGGTAAATAAAAAGTTCCTATACGTCAAATTAACTCCTGACTATGATCTTTTTTTAAAAAGTGGGTATTTGTTTTTTGTGTCTTTTTTTCCCCTTTCATTCTTAATCAAGACCTGTAAGGTTGTAAATCTGCCTCACAAAATACATCCAAAGAAAGTTTCAAAAAAAAAAAAAAAAAGATAAGCCTCCACCAGTCATTTCTAGCGGTGCATTCCTCATTTTTTAAAAATTTTATTTATTTTTATATTTTTTCAGTGTTCCAGAATTCATTGTTTATGCACCACACCCAGTGCTCCATGCAATACTTGCCCTCCATAATACCCACCACCAGACTCACCCAACCTCCCACTCCCTTCCCCTCCAAAACCCTCAGATTGTTTTTCAGAATCCACAGTCTCTCATGGTTAATCTCATCTTTCAGTTTCCCCCAACTCCCTTCTCCTTTCCATCTCCCCATGTCCTCCATGTTATTCCTTATACTCCACAAATAAGCAACACCATAAGATAATTGACTCTCTCAGCTTGGTTTATTTCACTCAGCATAATCTCCTCCAGTCCTGTCCATGTTGATCCAAAAGTTGGATATTCACATTTCTGATGGAGGCATAACACTCCATAGTATATATGGACCACATCTTCCTTATGCATTCATCCATTGAAGGCATCTTGGTTCTTTCCACAGTTTGGAGACTGTGGCCATTGCTGCTATGAACACTGGGGTACAGATGGCCCTTCATTTTGCTACATCTGTATCTTTGGGGTAAATACCCAGTAGTGCAATTGCAGGGTCATAGGGAAGCTCTATTTTTAATTTCTTAAGGAATCTCCACACTGTTTCCCAAGGCAGCTAAAACAACTTGCATTCCCACCAACCATGTAAGAGGTTTCCCCTTTCTCCACATCCTCTGCAGCACACGTTGATTATCGTCTTGTTAATTTGGGCCATTCTAACTGGTGTAAGGTGGTGTCTCAATGTGTTGTTTTTTTTTTTAAAGACTTTGAATGGTTATTTTTTTTTTATTTGATAGACAGAGATCACAAGTAGCCAGAGAGGCAGGCAGGAGAGAGAGGAGGAAGCAGGTTCCCTGCTAAGCAGAGAGCCTGATGCAGGGCTCGATCTCAGGACCCTGGGATCATGACCTGAGCCGAAGGCAGAGGCTTTAACCCACTGAGCCACTCAGGCGCCCCCTCAATGTGGTTTTGATTTGAATCTCCCTGATGGCTAGTGTTGATGAACATTTTTTCATGTGTCTGTTAGCTATTCATATGTCTTCATTGGAGAAGTGTGTGTTCATTTCTTCTGCCCAAATTATGACATGATTATCTGTTTTGTGTGTGTTGAGGTTGAGGAGTTCTTTATAGACCCTGGGTATCAGCCCTTTGTCCATATTGTAATTTGTGAATATCTTCTCCCATTCTGTGGGTTGCCTCTTTGTTTTTTGACTGTTTCCTTTGCTGTGCAGAAGCTTCTGATCTTGATGAAGTCCCCAAATTTATTTCTGCATTTGTTTCCTTGGCCTTTGGAGACATATCTTGAAAGAAGTTGCTGTGGCTGATGTCAAAGATTATACTGCCTATGTTCTTCTCTAGGATTCTGATGGATTCCTGTCTCACGTTGAGGTCTTTTATCCATTTCTTTTATCTTTGTGTATGGTCTAAGAATGGTTGAGTTTCATTTTTCTACACATAGTTGTCCAATTTTCCCAGCACCATTTATTGAAGAGACTGTATTTTTCCACTTGATATTTTTTTCTTTCTTTGTTGAAGATAATTTGAACATAGAGTTGAGTGTCCATATCTGGGCTCTCTACTCTGTTCCACTGGTTTATGTGTCTGTTGTTATGCCAGTACCATGCAGTCTTGGCGATCACAGATCGTCAGTGAAACTTGCAATCAGGCAATGGGATGCCCCCAGTTTTGTTTTCCTTTTTCAACATTTCCTTATCAATTCGGGATCTCTTCTGATTCCATACAAATTTTATAATTGTTTGCTCTAGCTCTTTGAAAACTGCCAGTGGAATCTTGTTCAGAATGTCACTGAAAGTATAGATTGCTCTAAGCAGTATAGACATTTTAACAATGTTTATTTTTCTGATCCATGAGCATTGAATTGTCTTCATTGTTTTTGTGTCCTCTTGGATTTCTTTCGTGAGTGTTCTGTAGTTCCTCGAGTACAGATCCTTTACCTCTTTGGTTAGGCTTATTCCCAGGTATCTTATGATTCTTGGTGCTATAGTAAATGGAATTAATTCTCTAATTTCCCTTTCTGTGTTTTCATTGTTAGTGTATAAGAAAGCAACTGATTTCTGTATATTGACTGTGTATCCTGCCACATTACTAAATTGCTGAATGGGTTCTAGTAGTTTGGAGGTGGAGTATTTTGGGTTTTCCATGTAAAGTATCATGTCATCTGCGAGGAGAGAGAGTTTGACTTCTTCATTGCCAATTTGACTATATTTTATTTCTCTTTGTTGTCTGACTGATGTAGCTATGACTTCTAATACTATGTTGAACAAGAGTGGTGAGAGTGGGCATCCTTGTCATGTTCCGGATCTCAAAGGGAAGGCTGTCAGCTTATCCCCATTGAGAATGATATTCGCTGTGGGTTTTTTATAGATAGATTTTATGAAATTGAGGAATGTTCCCTCTATCCCTATACTTTGAAGTGTATTAATCAGGAACGATGCTGGATTTTGTCAATGCTTTTTCTGCATCAATTGAGGCGACCATGCAGTTTTTCTCTCTTCTCTCATTGATTTTTTTTTAATTTTTAATTTTTTCAGCATAACAGTATTCATTATTTTTGCACCATACCCAGTGCTCCATGCAATCCGTGCCCTCTACAATACCCACCACCTGAATCCCCCAACCTCCCACCCCCCGCCCCTTCAAAACCCTCAGGTTGTTTTTCAGAGTCCATAGCCTCTCATGGTTCACTTCCCCTTCCAATTTCCCTCACACATTGATTGATTTGGAATGTTGAACCACCATTGCAACCCAGGGATGAATCCATATTAGCTAGGATCTTGTTGAGAATCTTAGCATCCATATTCATCAGGGATATTGATCTGAAATTCTCCTTTTTGGGGGGTTCTTTGCCTTGTTTGGGGATCAGAGTACTGCTGGCTTCATAAAACCAGTCTGGAAGTTTTCTTTCTGCTTCAGTTTTTTGAAACAGCTTCAGGAGAGTAGGTATTATTTCTTCTTTCAATGTTTGGTAGAATTCTCCAGGGAGTCATTCAAGTACTGGGCTCTTATTTTTTCGGGAGGTTTTTGATCACTGCTTCAATCTTGTTACTAGATATAGTTCTATTCAGGATGTCAATTTCTTCCTGGATCAGTTTTGGAAGTTTACAGATTTCCAGGAATGCATCCGTTTCATCTAGGTTGCTTAACTTATTGGCATATAACTTTTGATAATAATTTCTAATGATTGTTTCTATTTCTTTGTGTTAGTAGTGATCTTTCCCTTTCCATTCATAATTTTATTAATTTGGGCCTTCTCTCTTTTCATTTAGATTAGTTTGGCCAATGGATTATCGATCTTATTGATTCTTTCAAAAAACCCACTTCTAGTTTCATTGATGTGTTCTACTGTATCTCTAGTTTCTATGTCATTGATCTTTGCTCTAATCTTGATTACTTCCTTTCTTGTGTGACGAGTTGGCTTAATTTGTTGATGATTCTGCAGTTCTTAAGGTGTAGAGACAGCTGGTATATTCTGGATTTTTCAATTTTTTTAGGTAGGCTTGGATGGCTGTGTATTTCCCCCTTATAACTGTTTTTGCTGTATGCCATAGGTTTTGGACCGAAGTGTCTTCATTCTCATTGGTTTCCATGAATTGCTTAATTTCTTTTTTGAATTCCTGGTTGACCCAAGCATTCTTAAGCAAGGTGGTCTTTAGGTTCTAGGTGGTTGAATTCCTTTCAAACTTTATCTCGAGGCTGAGCTCCAATTTCAAAGCATTTTGATCTGAGAATATGCAGGGAATAATCTCAATCTTTTGGTATCAGTTGAGCCCTGATTTGTGACCCAGTATGTGTTCTATTCTGGAGAAGGTTCCATGTGCACTCAAGAAGAATGAGTATTCTGTTGTTTGAG